>NC_066352.1:2949038-3264288 GCF_024516045.1 Bombus affinis | reverse complement strand
CCACTTGCCTCAGTTCGACGGCGCCTTCGAGAACTGGACCTATTTCTATGACACGTTCTCATCCACAGTGGATCGAAATGAAAATTTAACAAAGGTCCAGAAATTCCAATATCTACGCTCATCTATAACTGGACGGGCCGCACGGAGTATCCAATCATTGGAACTCACAGAGGCCAATTACTCCATCGCGCTTAACACATTGAAGGAGAAATTTAATTGCCCCCTCAGGATCTGTATGCATCATTGGGAATTGATGCGCAGTTATCCCGAAATCAAAAGGGAAACTCCAGAAGCCATAGAGGATTTGCTGAAAACCATCAGCGTAAATCTCAAAGCGCTCGAAAAATTAGGACAGCCTGTAACATCAGATGTAGTGCTTATCGAGTTGCTCGCGTCGAAATTACCTTCGTCCAGCATGCGTAAATGGGAACGTACGTTGCCAAACCAGGAAGTACCTTCCTATCATCAGCTGATGGAATTCCTGAAAACACGGGCCAACAGGAATCTCTCTAAAGCAAAGGAAACAAAAGGGTCAACCCACAAACATCATCGTCATCGATAAAACCTACCGCATGGGCGAACCTATACCACAACCAGCAGGACGCTGGTGTGTCCGACCTGCAACGACCCCACGAACTCAGATATTATAAGATCTTCAAAGCCAAATCAGCTACAAAAGGCTTTCAACTCGTAAAAAAGGCATCGCTATGTACAAACTGTCTAGGCAGAGGACATTCGATGACACAGTGCACAGCGCGTTCGTGTCATATCTGCGGGCAACGACACCATACGTACCTACACCGAGAACAAGCACAGGCAGTTTCACGGTCGTCGAGCGGTCGGTCGTCGGGCAGTCGTTCATCGCACAAACGATCCTCTTATGGACAATCGCCATCTAGATCATCGAAGTCGCGTTCGTTCCACAATTCGAGATGGACCCCCAAATCTTCACAGAAACATACACCTTCGGCTCCAAGAGATACGAAAGTTCATGCTTCATATGAGTCACGCTCATCGCGGACTAAGGGCACTGCCTCAAACTCCTCGCCCAAATCCCAACCGGAGCCAAACTGACTAAAGAAACAGATCACAAAAAGAGGGATCGAGTTGACAAACATATCTCCAGACGTCACACTGCATCATGATCTGCTGGTCACTGCACAGATCGATGTGCTGGACCGAAAGGAACTGAATCACGTCCAGGACAAAAACGGTTATACTCCGCCGACGGAGAACACCACTGTACATGTTACACCTGACATGGACATCATATCGGAGAGTTTTTCTCCGGGACCTAATGTGAAGAATTCTCCATCGCCATGGCCAAGAGTAGCCACGCCTGCGACTGACCAAATCGAAATAATCTCCACGTTATTACCACCATGACTAATCATTTAATTGTCATTAGTTTTCAGAACGCACCAGCTGATCATAACACTTGTCCACTAAGCCCACAGATCACTACGTCGGACAAATCTCTGATTTTGTCTTTTGCGGATTGTTGGACCACGTCGGTACAACCACTAGATATCAGCGAGAAGGCGCAATCCGGATGCTCGATAGCTCGAAAATACAATTTATTTTCCCTCTAAATCCACAAATATAGCAGACACCGATAGTCCATAGCGTTCAAGCGATAAGATAAGTGTCAAAATGAATAAAAATGAATAAAAATGAATTTTTATTGAAGATCTTCGCTTGATATTTCCATCGTTTATCATCTCAGTCCTTCAACTCCAGTCAAAGCTCGAAGAAATTTGATAACTCCGACAGTCCTTTAGTTGTATATTTACACGAGTATGCAAAAGCCTCCGAAATGTAGAATGATATCAATAAAAGAATGTAAAATTTTTTTCATCGTACCAGGCTCATGCTTTTCAGGTTTACTCATGAAATTCAGGTCCACTTGTGATGAAATATTGGTATTGTCTGTTTGGTGCGCAGCAGGCGAACGTTTTCTGCCCTTCCTACCCATTCTGTTGCCTTATCCCCTTCTCCCTCTGTATTTTCCCTGTAGAATCGGTAAACGTGATAGACAATTGGGGGGATGCTAGTTTCAAAAACGTTCTCTGCATCGCGTTCCAGTATAATCGAGCGAACGACAAATACAAAACAATGATGCATTCTGTTGAAGAGCCGCCCGTGATTTTTGAAGCATTTACAACGGATGCCCCGTTGAGCAACGCCGATACGAGAATGCCAACAGATTAATGCTAATTTACTCAATATTTACGTTCCTCCTCGACATTGCTGGCCACGCAACATATTTCCATTGTTTCACTCAGCGGCGTGTCAATATTGGATGGAGTCGGAATGGACTATTCGGATGTTTGCTACGGTAGTCCGCGTATATGCCTCAAAACCTGACCCAATACATACCTACGAAACCTTCGCTTCCATGTTTTTTTCTCTCGTCATACGATGTTCAGTTCCTATCGAAACGTTGCATTGGCCGAGCCAATCGAAATCACTCGGTCGATCATTTTTTAAACTACTATCTCGTCCATTTTATTCATGAGGGCTCTAAAACATTTTACAATTAAAAATTTTGTATGTTGTTATTGAGAACGTATCTTGATGAAAAGAGATTATCTTTTCCTCTATTTTAGTATATATATATTAATTATATAATACGTTACATTACGTTACGTTATATTAATTATATAATATATATATTATTAATTATAGTTTTACAAAATGAAAGTTAAACTATTCACTAAAGTAAAAGTTCTTAGACATAAGTGGGTTTATAATTTTCTCTAGAGAATCTCGAGCTTAATGTACTGAAATATATGTATGATCTCATTTAAAACAACGAAGTTGATTTCCACATGATCTCTACGCGCCCACCAACAGAAAAATTAATAACATCAGTATATAACACATTTGAAGCCATTCAATATTTATTTGAGACATTTTCCGATATAAGTAATATTTGGTATCGAAAATATTTCAGCTTAAACTCTTAGGTGATTCACCTTGTATATTGAAATACTTCTTTTGTCGTAAGAAGTGTCACCTGGATTTTGAAACATAAGTATAATGCTTGAAACGTTTATTTTGTAATGTTTTAAATACTGTGTTATATATACATATTATCAGCTGTCGTTTTATTTACGATTATTCTTCGAATATTTACCTTCCAATATAAAAAATACATTACCTGGGAAAATTAAAAAGTTAATTTAATAGTATTAAGAAGCAATACGTTAAATGAAACGGGATATGACGAAACTAAAAACGCAATTGTACTAACTTCTTTCTAAAATTTTATTCGAGATTTAATTTCTGTGCTATCCTACGCAGAGAATAAAAGTAGTCATCTTCACTGACGAATCCACCAAATTCTAAACATTTAACCCGGCTAGTATTCTGTAGGAAAAAGGAGTACACCTATCTTAACCATATGTTCTATGTGGCATGCTCTCTGCAATAATTTATTCCACTTCACAACAGAATAAAATGTTATTCAGGCGATGTGGTCTTACCTATCATAAAGAATCTCCCCCAATATACGCGGAGAAAACGAAGAGGAAATTTTTTGTCTAGGTCGGCAAACTTTATTACCTGTAAACAAAACGGTGAGACAACTCGTTTTAACGCTCGGATACTACATTGAAAGCAGGTAAGCGAAGGTAGAGTATGGCACAGACGTATAAGATACTTGAACGTCAGAGATATGGTAAGCAATAAAAAGGGAATCATCATAAGTACGAACCCTACAAAGCTTTAGATGCGAGATTTGCATTCGCAGAAAAACGTAACAATCGTTTTCAAAGACATCGAACGAAATCTTCAAGCTACTAAAATTAATCCGTACAGACGCGACGTATGTATGCGATTCCATGAGTGTTCATAGAAATGACAGAAAAGATGGGAGGAGCATTACCGTCTGTTGCAGGATACACTGCATACAAGATACAACTCCCGAGAGCCAAGTCTTCGATGCGCTCGAATAATTCAGTATCACTATTAACACGCGGTTCCCATTCCAGCTACTGATGTGTGCAAAATAAGTGACAGTGACCATCACGTAGCCAGACGCAAATAGATTAAGCCTCGTTCAGAATAATCATGTTGCTTGACTATAAGACACTTCTATTTAAACACTTTGAATACATAACACGTTATATTATGATACGTTATATGATATTATGTTATACTATATTACGTTATATTATACCACATTAAATTATATTACGTTATGTTATATGATGATATATATGTAATATATTGATATATATGTAATGTAACATATTAATATTACATTACATTACCTTATATTATATCATTTTATATTATACTATGTTATATTATATTACGTTATATTATATTACGGTGTATTATATTACGACATATTATATTACGTTACATTATATTGCCTTATATTATAACACGTTATATTATACTACGTTACATTACATTACCTTATATCATAACTCGTTATATCGTACCACGCTATGTTATATTACGTTATATGATATTATGTTATATTATACTACATTACATGATATTACATTATATGATATTACGTTATATTATATTACGTTATAATACATCACCTTATATCGTAACACGTTATATTATATGTATAAATTATTCTGCTTCTTAGATTTATTAATGTTATTTCCCGTCATTAACATTTAGACGTTGTTATTTATACAAAAATTAAAATACATAAAAAATTTGGATCCGGTATAACAGTCCCGTTTATTCATATACACGCTATTATGTACTTAAATTACTAAAAATATGAAGAACTGTATCAAACGAAAGCTCTTCTCATTCGAGGGACAACTAACTTAGCGCAATTAATCAATTTATAGACTATAACATAAAGAACATAAGAAAGTAAGCAGTGTTTTCATTTCAAAATTCCCTACAAAATGATATTTAAGCCAATTATATCGAGAAACCATTAGTTTAGGAGATATTTCGCTTTGAAAAGTACGAACTCGTAGTATTAGTGCACGAATATGACAATATATCTGACATGGATATCTCCGTGGATTGGTATCGTATTGCGCAGCAGCACAGGAAAGTATCTTTGTACGTTGTAGTACTTTATTTCGCTTTAAAACATTTAGTGGTAGTCTAAATTAGTTAGTGATAATGTTATTTACAACTAACAAGAAGGTAGAGTTTGTACACTATTGTTGTGATGAATGTTAATCTCATTTTGAAGACTGTGACAAATTTTATGAACGCCATTCTATTAGACCAAAGTCGTTTATGATACTGGGAAGACATTTATAATTTCTCTTTACAATTAGTAGATATCTAATATTCGTCTACATTCCAACGTGATATAATATAACGTAATTTAACATAACGTAATGCAATATATCGTAACAGAATATAACGTATTACTGTATAACGTAATACGCTATAATGTAATACCATATAACATAATACTGTATAACGTATTACTATATATCTAAATACATTGTAACGTAATACTATATGACGTAATACGTTATAACGTTACACTATATAATGTAATACTAGACAACATAATACGTTATAACGTAATACTATATATAACATAATACTATGTAACGCAATACTATATAACATAGTAGGTTATAACGTAATACTATATATTGTAATGATATGTAATGTAGAATATTATATCGTAATAAATATATCGTGATATAATATAACGTAATACATTGTAGAATATTTGATTACATCTTACCGCGATACGAGTCTACGGTTTTTCGTATATGCCAACTTTATATGATATTAATTCGCTCTCCGAGAAATTGGGGGAACTTCCTTATTTCATGTAGTAATGTCGTCGTGCGTGAAAGTTCGTAAATTAATTGCGCGTGGCAATAGATCTCTGGGAAAATGCACGGCGTTACCCCTGAATGACAACTGTACCTCGTTGGTAATCTTTTAAAGCTGAATAAATAAGCACACATTCCGGTCGGAAGCGGTGTGTAAGTGCGTCAGGGATTCCCTCTATATTTTACAATTCCAAAAATGCGGGAATTTGTTCCAGGAACAGAGCAATTATCATAATTTCAATAATAGGAAACATACGTTTACGATCGATGCTACGATCCATAGTAGACAACTGGAACTGCGTTCCACTTTCTTTAATTTTACGAGTATTCATTAATTACTATTTTGCTAGGTAAAATTTCTTAACTTTCAGGATCATAAAACAACTGAATTTCCCTTTAATTAATTTTTTATGGATAATTATCTTAGCAAATATCGCAACTACCGTGCTACGGGTCTGTGATTTTTTTACATACTTCAACTTTATGCGAGATTAATTCCTTGTCTATGGAACTGAGGAAGCTTCCTTCTTCGTGTATAAAAGTTCGTGTAAAAAAAATTTATTACGCTTGGCGACAAATCTCTCGCGAAAATTCGCGGCGTCGGTCCTGAGTGATGAGGGGACACTTCCTCGCGTTCGTTTCCTCTATTTTTATTTCCTTCATTATTCTCTTCCTCTTCATTCATCGGTACAACATCCATCCCGCCGTCGTCATCGCGTTCGCCATCGGCACGGCGACGGTGACTGGCGGAGGCTGAGGCCGATCGTGATCCCTGATGTCAAAGATGATGATGATGGTATCAAAGATGACGATGGAACGACCGTGTGCTGTTGGAGTTCAGTGCTGGCCGCCATAACTTCTCGCGACGCCAGCTTCAGCCTCCGTAGGAACGTGCTTTTTAAGATCTTGAATCTTACCAGAAATGAATTTGCAATTAATAATGATGATTGTAGGAAATCAATGGTATCCTTAATTTCGTCATCACAGTTATTCATATACTACCGATGTTGGGTGGTCATGCATTAATTTTGCTATCAACAAGGAGATTTTCTATTCCTCTTCATCTTGAAGAAAAAGAATACTGAAACGTGATGATGGTGACCATAATGATGATGATATCGATGACGATCGGTTTGATCATTTTTGAAGATATCTTGCGAACTTTCGATATTTCAAGACAGTTGTTGAGCGAAACTGTGGACACCAAGTAACTAAGTAACCAACAATTAAATTGTATATATCGAATTGGGAATAAGTGTAAGAAATTTATCAACTATGTATTGTGAGTAAGGGCAATAGTTACTATACAGCTTCGGTGTATCGATATAAAGAGGGTATATACACAGTCCTGAGAACGATGATGATGATGATAATCGAAATCGGTGTTTGATACAACATTCAGTCGTATGAATATTTTTCTGATACAGTTGTACAGCTGTTGAATAATAATAACAATCCTATCTATCGATTCACACAATCTAATTGTAAAAGGGATCGGCGTTGGGTTAGGACTAGAATTTGAGAAGCGAGCGTAGCGAGCGAACAATATTGGAACGATGACGATGACACTGATGACAATCAATTTGATAATTTTATAAGTATCTTACAATCTTTTGATATTTTCAGACAGTTGTCGAGCGAAACTGTAGAAACCAAATAGTAGTAACCCCAAGTGACTAACCCTTGATTAAATCGTACGCGAGCAGACCTTCTCCTTACATGCGAACGAAAGGAGATCATCAGCCTAACGACTTCGCGCAAAGTTTTGCGAAAGAAATGGTACAGATAATTATTGAAACTGCTTCAGTTCATGGAAATTCACCAAATCCAGATGATTAATATGTTTCCTCTAATCGTTTGCCTCCATAATTCATAAATAAAAAAGCGTATTTTCAATGTTTATAAAAGTTTTTTACATAGATGCACTGATATGAACATCTAGTCAAGTTTGTCGCAGCCTATTAGCTCATATTACTTGCCGTATAATTAATAATTATACCAGTTATACAGTTAATTGTTTTACTAAACTGTACAGTAATACAATTAGTAATTATATATATCAAATAATATTGATTGCCCAAGTCTCACCGCGAGGAGGTGCTGCGAATGGGGACCCACCCTATCCGCGACCCATCCACTCTCCTTTTACGCAAAAAATTTAAAATTTATTTATTCAGTCGCATAAATGCTCCTTTTGGTTTGCACAAACAGTTCAAAACAAACAACAAAAGGAGCTTTAAGAAGAAACAAGGCGATGCGAAAACTAGAAACCTGACTAGTATTCATGAAAACGTGAAATCTAAAAATTAAATTAAATCTTAAGACTAATCTGATACTTAAACAAAAAGGACAAGACAATAAGATAAAATATATGTCATATAAGATTAACTAATACACAATATATACATTCTACAATGCCACGCTTTTACTACCATACCATGTTTTTACTACGATACTTCCATACTTCTTACTACTACTATATAAACCTATTTACTACCCGCACCTTACCTACTTACTTATTTGGATTACAACCTCGAAGTAGTCTACCTACCTACTACCATGAATGGCACTTACGTAAAAATCTAAATACCTGCTTACTCTCTAAGTACGCAATAATCTAAATGTAATAAAGGAAAAGGGAAGGGAAATTCAACCGAAGAAACAAATTCAATCGAAAAAACAAATTCAATCGGAGAAAGCTTAGTAAAATTCTATAAAATATGTGTAATTACTCCCTGATTGGTAAGGTCCAAACATTATTTCGTAATATTAGCTTCTTTTATTTGTTCTTTATTTCTCTCATTCGTTTGTATCTTAAGCATACTACATATTTAAGATGCTATGAAATATTCAAGTATGTAATTGAACTATGTTACTTTTTCTAAATTGATAAATCGAAGGCAAACTCATTTATTGGATTTGGTATATAAAATAAACAGGCATATCTAAAACAAGAACATTTCACACATGAAAAATAAACTACTAATAATGGTCAATTATAGATCAAATTATTATTGATTAAATTTTAGCAAAAATATAGAATCATTTGTATCTTTTTAGTCAAAACTAGGGTAACTTTGAAAACAAGAATTTTAAGTAATTGAATTTAAACTGAATTAAAACTTGAAAATTTCATTTGAAATAACTAAGATGAGAGAAAATGCGATTATTATAAGATCACTTGCTTTGTCTTTTAACTTTTAACAGTATCTGTTATTTCCTACAACAACATAGTGAATCGAAAGATATGCGCATAAATCATTTTTGCGAAATTTTTGTTACAAACATGACGATGATCGCGAATGTACTTTTGTTACATGCAAATAAAATTCGAATATTTATAAAATTCTACATACCTGTTAGAAGATTAAAAATATCATGGTCGAAAAGATTCTAAAAGTTACGGTTCTAAGAACGAACAATCACCAGCATTAATTCTAATAGCAATGAATTAAATTTTAGAAAATATTTCAAGCCTTCATAGCAACATTAAGATATTTCATTATAATATTTTGCTATGCATGAAATCGCTCACAATTTCATACATGTATATATATACTACATTCGTAACAAAGTTCTGTATTTTAGCAGTCATGGTAACGTTAACGTTGGCAAAGCTATATGTCTTATAGCAGTATTTTCAGCAATAAACGTAGTAAAAAGGGGCGTATTAATAAGGGGCGCTGAAAAAGAAACAAAGCAGTAACCAGAAGGGCTACTAAAATTCAATCGTCTTCCGCTCTATATAAACCCGATCAACAAACCGTGAGTGGAATGGAATATTCTTGTTTCGCAACGCTAATTTACTACGAATATTTTTGATGCAGAAAATTCTCAAAATAAAACGCAACGAGTGTTTTGTTATATCTGCAATATCAATTAATCAATCATTAAAAAAAAAACAAAATTGTGAGAATTCCCGAAATTTGATACGCAACGCTAATAAATATAAATCTACGCACTCGTATTTAAACAATACGCAACACTAATAGCGAGGGATCGCAGTGGAACCATTTAAGAGGTTGCTGATGAACGATCACACTTGTACAGCTTTTGCAGCTGTACGTGTGATCCAGGAACAGTAATCGACAAATGCAGTCGGGGGGTTTGGGCATTTTGTAAACGCAACTCTACTTAACAAAACGCGATCATTCATTAACGCGATACTACAGGGAAAAATTAGTAGAAATCGCGATGAAATAATATCGCAATGCTAATTTTTACAGTGAATTCAATGAAAATTACTATTTACTACATGAAAAAGCTACTTCAAAAAGCTACTTTTTCATATAAATTTCCAGAAACAGGTTGGTCACACGAAAACGCGCCGACCCGACCAGAGACTGTGCCAACCTGCCCGGCCCTACCTACTTATAATTAACAGACACCAGAAAGTATACTACCTATCCTTCCTAGCCCTATATTTAAAAAATGGCAAAACAGACACACCAACACACTCACACTACACCAACAACTACACTAGAGAGGACGTCCTGGGACGCCTCTGACACCCGAGCTTAATACGCAACATGCAGTTCTAAGGTATGTACCTTTTTCCTGAAATCGACTGACGGAGGCTAGTGACCATTGCGTAAAACGTGATAAAACACATCTAAAGAAATTATATTTTTAGAATAAACATAAGTAAACTTGGAATTATAATTGCAATTGATAGCAATATTAAGAATGTGATTATACTTAATCGCGTGGATGATATTATCACAAATTGTGATTGTATCGAGACGTAAATTGAATCTATATATATCTTGGCACTTTTAGTACTTGAAGTTGTAATGAATGAGAAAAAGAGATGCAACACGACCTAACAACACACACACAATATGGAAAATACGTCGTGCACGATACACTAACACATCGTCGGTCACTGAGAAATTATTACATTAGCAATGATCATCGTGTCCAATGTCTTTTTCCCATTCAAGTAGCACCTGGACACGTGAATGGGGCCCTGACAATGGGCACGGAAAGTGTTAAATCTGAAAATCTTGATCTAAAAAGATGGTTAGTTTGTCTAATTTTTATAACGGACTAACTTTCTTTGATTTTATGTTTTATCACTTTGTTTCATATTGTAATAACTCTACTTTGTTAATTTCATAAATAAGAACAAAATTTTAATATTGCTTAAAAGGTGGCGTTAATTGAAAAAAGATTAAGACTCAATCCAATGGAATAATTGACTCTAAATATATTACTAAGAAAGAAATAATCTCAGGCGATCTCTTTATCAAAGCATATACTCGAAAATGCAGAAGCAGTGTTCAAAATTATTACTTTGATTAAAAAATCTGCCTATCGCGAAGTGTCTTGTATGTAAAATTTCACACATTCTTGTACGAAAAAAAAAATGAATTTTAACTCATATTTTAAATTCTAGCCGAAGTGAAATAAACGAACGTGACTTAATATTCTCACGATCAATTCATTGCTTAAGATCAAGTATATTTATGTCATACAGGTATATTCGTGTAGATATTTGCCATTTCCAAATATTTATATGGAATATTAATAAGCATATTTATAAATAACACGAATATATTCTCAAGCGTATATGTTTAACTTAATTATTAAAAAACTAATTACTATAATCGCGCTGTGAAAGAAGACCTATCTTAAACTAATAAATTTGAAAAAAAGAATGTTACTATTCACGGGTATAAAAAATACCCGCGGTCACTATGCTCGCAAAAGTTCTACATAATACAGCCAGTCACCCGTGCCGATTCGAACCTTTCATCCTACGACATGATTGAGTGACCAAAGGAACAGAAATGCATGCGACTCACCGTTCGAAGCAAAGAAACAGAGGACGTTACCGCTATCCCAGCGAATATCATCAGGCAGACTAACATCAGGCAGGAACCGTTAAAAGGCCAATGGTAGAAATGGAGGTTGCGAAAAATCTGTTACAAAACAAAACACGATGAATGATCGCTGATTGTTTAAAATTTCGAGATAATGAAAAATGGAAGTTTATTAAATTTGTGTCTTTAGTAATGATAAAGATTTAAGTTCTAATAAACTGTAATATGTATGTAGCAAAATGAAACTCTGATATACAATAGAAGTTTGAAATGAAAAAATTGAGAATTCAGTGATTTTCAATGCATATTAGAGACAGTTTTATTGTAATTGAATGTTAACACTTTAACACTTTATTTCAATAAAAAGAAACATTTATAGCTTTTTGAATTATCGATAATTTGTATTTTCTAATTAACAATAATTAAAAAAAAAAAAAATACAAAGAAGTGGACATATTGAAATACGATATGTCAAACCACTTACAGTCTTCAGCTTCTGGAGAGATTTTATTATCCTCTTCTCGCGATCGCTAAAATTATAATTGGCGAACAAATACTCTAATATCGCGTACAAATTTCTTTGATAAAACTTTATTGCTTTCGCGTGTGATTATTCGATCGAATTTTATCAAAACTATCGTGATTTTAAAATATTGAAAGGAAACTATTGCGTAGGAAACACACTGACTCTATAAACCGCATTGCGCGCGGTCACAAATATTCCCTGAAAATAAAGCTTGAGGGCAGGGTGGATGGGGGTGGTAGGGGGAGGGGTGGAAAAGCGAATCATCGTTTCGACAATTTTATTCTTTTCGCTATAGAACATCTATTAAGAAAATACTATTTTTTTACACTTAGAAAATTATTATTAAGAAGTTGGGACAAGCATGACAAATATTAGTTGAAAATTATGAGATATTTCTCGATAGCAAACAAATGCTTACGAATACCGTGAAGGCAATGCAATCGTTTGCAAGAATTATACTGTTCGCTATTAGAATATATACTGTAAATTTTCGTTCTTAGAATATGAAAATGTCACAAATCAATGGTTTAATTGTTATAAATTAATGGTTTACATGTTATTAATTAATGGTTCAATTGTTATAAATTAATGGCTTAAATGTTGTTTATTAATAGTTTAAATGTTGTTAGTTAATGGTTTAATTGTTTTAAATAAATATTTTAAATGTTGTTAATTAATGGTTTAATTGTTATAAATTAATGGCTTAAATGTTGTTAATTAATAGTTGAAATGTTGTTTATTAATAGTTTAAATGTTACAATTTAATAACGCGAATGTTATAAGTTCATAATTTAATTCGTAAAATTTCAATTCTCCGAACTTCACGGTACGATGGTTGAAATACAAATGACATCGCGCGCGGGTTATGAATTCCTTACATACCTGTTGGTATATCTTTGGAAAGGTGCCAGCAGTCGATCAAACAGAAACGGTTTACTGATGTCATAAATGTGGTTTTTTTTAATGTTATAAATTAATGTTCCAAATGTGTTTTCAATTAATATTTGAAATGTTGCTAACTCTTGCTTTAAATGTTATAAGTTAATACATTCAATGTAAAATTAATCTCAAATTTAGAAATTCTTTTCTGTTCTCTAGTCTTTAATTATTTAGTTATGCACAATTATCGTACCAAATATCGCGGCTAACGCGATATGGGTCTGCGATTTTTCATGTGTGAAAATTCTTTGCGATATTAATTCACTCTCTAAGGAATTGTCGAAGCTTCCTTAGATTCTGCACTCGATTCTTCACAAATGTTCATAAATTAATTACGTGTGGCGAAAATGGCACCTGGACGACGAGGCGGCGTCGCGGATAATCGTTAAAAATTGAACAATTAGGCACAAATTCCAGTCAAGATCCACATAAAAATATTCTCAAGGATCTCCTCTATATTGTTCGATTCAGAAATAGGGGATTTTGTCCCAGAAACGGAGCAACAATTGAAAATTCGATGAATTAGAAAGAGACGTATGTCTGTTCTTGTCGCACACTAGTGCGCTCCTTACTACGATCGATGCTGCCATCTGTCCGATCCGGCTGGAACTGCGATAAAATAACAGCAGTATAGAATGTGTGTGGAGGTATTTACCTCAACTCCTATTAGACAAGGAGGACTACACTGTGCGACAAGGACAGATGTACTTCTCCCTCTAATTTTAAAATTATTCATTAATTACGCATCTTCCTGATAAAAGTAAAGAACTTTCAGGATCGCAAGACGAAAATAGAACCTCTGCTAAGATTCGCACACCGATTTCGACTGGAATTTCCCTGTAGTTATTTAGTTATGGTCAATTATCGTAGCAAATGTCATGGTCACCGCAGTACGCACCTGCAATTTTTCATATATAACAACTGTTTGGAAAATTAAGTCACTCTCTAAAGGATTGAAGAAGCTTCTCCAATTCCTGTACTCAATTCTTCGTGCATAGAAGTTATTGAAATAATTACGTGTGGCGTAAATTGTACGCAAATTCGGGGCGTCCCCCGTGGGTGACGAGGCCACCACGGTAAGTATCTGTGATTATGGATATGTAACAACTGTTTGCGAAATTAAGTCACACAATAAGGAACAGAAGAAGCTTCCTTAGATCCTGTACTAAATGCTACGTGCATAAAAGATCGTACATTAACTACGTGTGATGAAATTTAAGCGATATAATATAACGCGATACAATATAACGTAATATGTTATAATGAAATAGAACATAACGTAATATAATATAACGTAATATAATATAACGCTATGTGACATAATGTAACGTAATATAATTAATATAACGTAATATAATACAAAGTATTAGAATACCACGTAATATAACATAACTAGATACAATACAACGTAAAACTACACAACGAAATACTATACAACGTAATACAATATAACGTAAAACCATATAGCGTATCACTATATAACGTAACACAATATAACGTAATACTATATAACGGTCTACTATATAACGTAATGCAATATAAGGTAATACTGTATAACGTAATGTTATATAATGTAATATAATATAACATAATACTATATAACGTAATGTGTTACGGTATATTGTATTACATTATATAGTATTACGTTACAATGTATTACGATATAGTGTATTATGTTATATATTATTACGTTATATAGTATGACGTTTGAAAGTATTACGTTATAATGTGTTACGTTAGATTGTATTACGTTATATAGTATTGCGTTATATTATATTACCTTACATTATATCATTTTATATTATACTATGTTATATTATATTACATTATATTATATAACGTTGTTTGGTAATATGTTATATCATGTAACGTTATATTGTATTACGTTGTATCGTAAGTCTTTATATTATAGCACGTTATAATATACCACGTTGTGTTATATTACGTTATATTGTTTTACGTTATATTGTATTACGTTATGTTGTTTTACGTTATATTATATTACGTTATATTGTATTACATTATATTATATTATGTTATATCATATCAGGTTTCATAATTCCTCATATAAAAATCTTGATCCTGAAATCTCTGTTTTAATGGGAAACTCCATAATATTCTGAAATGTTGAAAAATGATTAGTTTCTGTGTATGTATATTTGAAATGTATATTCTAAATGACCTTATGTATATTTTATATTTTATAAATTTGTGTTATATTCATTAATATATCCGATATCAAATATATATTTAATATTACAATATTAAGTATATGCGTTTGTTTACTATTCGAAGATCGTTAGATATTCTACTTTTATCCTATTCCATGAACCGGTAAGCATTATTGTTACAAAGGTATCATCATAAAATATATAAAATCTACAAAAATGTTGTTTGTGAGAAAACATAGTTCCGATGCAATGAAATAATTTGGAAGTAAAGAGGTGAAAGTCTTGCGGTATTAAAAATGCAATCTTTCTCCGTTACTTTGCTAATCAATTTTGCTATTCCTTTCAAAATACATCATTCTCTTTTTGATTGCTTTTCATTAGAGCTCTTTGCTACTTTTATTAGAATTTCGACTATCTCATTAACTATCTAGTTAATACAAAATAATGGAAGCTACGTATGCTTGGTTATATCAGTTCATATTATCTTCTAATTTTTAATTTGTTAGAATTAACGAATGGATATTATATAATAATTTTTTCCCTTTTCTATGTAAAGGAACGTGTCTTGGAATTTAAATAAAAATTTCATGTCTTTCTCCCAGTCAATGTACTTAACGTAGAAATTTCAGCATGAAGAGAATGAAATGTGTTGCACATTCGGGCTCGCTTGAGAGAAATTTTTATGTCTTGGTCAATTTGCATTGTAAATTCGACCGCAGAAAACCCGCAGTCAGTTGCTAAATGAGATTTTAATGTCATAATGCAAGGCTAACATGCGATTTATTTCTTAGAAATAGTGAATCTTTTAATAATATATCAAAGTTGTTTATAATAAACTGCTAAACTTCCACAAATGTCCGTAAACTAATATTTTTAATAGCATTAGAAATTTTTTAGAATAATATCGTTCTTATGTAACATAAAAATATATGAATTGTATTATAAATAAACGTAAAGATATCATACATAAATTAATGGCAAGATGATTTATAAAAAATTTATTTATAAAAAAAAAAACGTGAGGAAAGTGAAAAGCAAAGATGGCGTGAATAATGAAATTTTACATTTAAATTAACGCAAAATCTATTAAGAATCACACGAAGCAATCACATCCGATTTTATGTATATTTAAAGCAAATGCAATGCAAATCAGCACTGCAGACACATCAAATGCTTTAAATTCATAACAACAACTTAATATGTGTCAAATATCTGGTCTTTTTTTATCAAGATAATGCGTAAACTGAGAAAATGAATATTGAAAGAAAATTTTAACAAACTGACACAATAATAATTCTTATAAATAAACTAGGACAACGGTGGAAATTACACTTGCAATTAGAAGGTGTTGAAAGTGTCACTTTTTGATGAGACAACGTCTTCTCTTCATTCTTCTTTTATTCTTTCTCTTGTGCCTTACGGCTTTGTCTCGTGCAGTCTCGTTGTTCTGATAATAATTAAGACGTGTACTGGAAAAGTAACGATTGTATTACAGTAACATACAACTAAATTTAGAGAGCATTAAAGATATCCAAAGTACTTTATCTTGATACGCTATTATGTCTTAATTTTTATAAAACTGCTTGTTGAAAAACAGGTAAATTAAACTTTGCAACTTAACTTCACTACTGTCAATTAGTGCTCGTTGTGTTTCGATCGATATTTTAATAGATATTAATGATTATGTCATAAACAGTTGTCAGAACTTGGCAACACTAATCAGAGTTCCTTGCAGCAATCTAGGTAAGCTCATAAATCATCTTCCAAAATATCAAGTTTATCTTACTTTCCACGTGAATACACCTATACTCAGTAATAATAAAGCTCACATAATTATAAAATCACATCTTAACCGTCTAATTCTCGAACTTTATATTGCGACATGATACAGGTAATTTGATGAATTTTTATCTCTATTGATACAAAATAATGGGCTTCAAGAGTTTATCTTGAAATATCTTTTTGAACATAAAATATCTTTTGCTTATATCAGAAATTATCAAATTACTTTTAGTGTATTTCATAATTTTACTAGACGATAGAGCAGTTTAATTTCGCAACGCTGTTCTTCGTTAAGTCGAAAAGCAGGAAATCTTTAAGACGACATTGTGTTGAAGACGCTTCTCCAAAATTAGTACAAAAGATCGACAAACGTAAACTGAAAACAGAGTTTAGACTCAACAAGGATACTATCGAAGCAGACGGAACAGATTCAACTAAAGGTTCGTTACAGTAGTATAACGATAAACCAACAATCATCCGAAGATCAGAATTATTCCAATCTCAGCCAAAACACAACTCGCAGCATCAATTTGTGACAGAGATAGCGTATCAGAATTATCTCTTGCTTTAGCACGCTGCCAATATTGGTCGAGTTTACAACTTGCTACCTCTCAAGACGTACATACTTACAACACGATAGTTACAGATTATACGTTAATTGTATATTATAACTTTGGAAGGAGTGAAGAGACAATCATAGAAAAGTATGTACCAAATATGTATGATGGATTATAATTCAATATTATTATAATTTGGCGCACAACATACGTATACGAAGATATATGCGCATATGCAGTTAATCGAGTGCTGGAAGTTTATCCACAGACTTGTTGACATTTTATTTAGGTATTTGATTATGCATCGTACGTTATATCGATAAATATATTATGATAAGGTTGAGAAAAATACAACTCTATATATACGTCCTTTATTTTTCGAAATTATCGGAACAGGTTCTTTGTTAATTCTTATAATCATGAAATAGAAGGTTAATTGATAAATTGAACAATATGTTTCACATTTTTATCGATTGCTCTATAAAAATAATGTTATGAATACAGAATGTATTGTAAAAATTGTAACCTTAAGAAAAGTAGAGTCTGAAGATAGTTCGATGCATGAATTCATATAAAAATATAAATAAATGTATTACACGCACACGAAAATCTCTAGATATACAACCGAATAGAACAATACGAGTCAACACACAACACGAAACGACTATTCCAATTCCAATTCCAATTCGCTACTTCAATCCATATTCCAATTCCAATCAACTACTACCCCGCATACGCATCTTCCACACAATACATACGTAGTACTTTGCGCCCCCCCCCATATGCTGTGTTTCTCTATTTTACAATCTCTTTTAGTCAATCCAGACAAACTGTGGAATTATTCTCAAAACATATTCGATCCTATCCATTCAAAATCTTACTCTTTCATCGCGCTTTAATCTCTGGTATTCGTTGTTAATAGTTGCTCGTATTTTTATTACTTGAAACGAGATCGATAGACCGTGGATATTTATAGAATATAAACTCGTATGTTCATTTTTATGTTCATTTTTATGTTCATTCTTATGAACCTCTGAAATCTTATAACTCATAATACGAGTGAATGTTTGGGAAATATATGTATATTATGTATATTCTGCGAATTTTCGGGTATTTTTCCCGCAACTGCACAAATATCCATAATAAAAAATGATATATTCTCCGTTCACACATGATATGAAACATGAACGAAGTGTGAAAAAGTAAATTCTGAAAAATGTTGCGCACTTACCATTTGTACCAGGCTGAATAAGTACATGGAACATTACTAATTATTAATTATTTAATACATCTATTCACGAATATTTCGTTCGTAATGATATCATACATCATCTTTAAATTTTCTGGTCGGTAATAAAATATGTAATCAAACAGGTTTGGAAATATTAACACGAAATATTTGAATGTATTAATGTCACGAAATACAGAATAACGCTAATATAAGAAATTATTTAATTTAAGTTGCTTTTATGTACTCTACGCTTACACGTAATTCAGTTTACATGCTTATGTTTATGCTGAATTATTTTCTACAATTTATACGGTTTTTATTGTGTAAAATTTATTTTATTTATCAATCATATCGAAGATTGTAATATTACAATATGCGATGCAATAAAAGTTATAAAAGAAATAAGTTCTAAACTTTATATCTGTCAAAAATCTCTATATTTTGTATAATGAATATTTTTTCGATATTGTATATTTATCTTATAGTAAACTCTGTTTCGATTCCCTCTAGTACAGCTATTATGTATAAAAAATAGCAGTAAGTGAATGATAAATTTCCTTGATCCAACTTACGAAAGATTTTAATCTAACACCTTTTATCATTTTAAATTAATAAATCCTATTGATCATTCATGAATCACGATACATCCTCCCGAAGCGAAGTTTCCTACACGTACATACAATAAAAGTCAGTATGATTTATCAAACAGTATTGCCAACAATTCTTTAGAATACAGGATGAATATTTATTGGTTATATTTTTGGTACCTTCCACTTAAATATTTCAGTATACGATAAATTATTTACAAAATCTCAGGCAAACATACATTTTGTATCTTTTTCGAATGTTTCCATATTCTTTTCACAAATATAGAATCGATCAAATTTATTTGTACACGTTGTAAACGTGACAAGTGATTACGGAGAAATATTCGCCACATCCTAAAACCGTAAAACGGAGATTTAAAAATTATGTTATCCACGAGTATTATTACTTTAACTTTCAAAGGTAAAATAATTAACAAATATTACGACTGTATACATATAATGCGTCTAGGGAATGGATATGTAAGGATTAATAAAATACTTGAGAACTTTTTCCTCTATCATGACATTTTTTACTGTCAAAAGAGCAACTTATAACTTCGTCCATTCATTGTGAAAAATTTTAATTTAATAATTCAACAAAGAATGCTGTGTCATTAATTTTATCATTTAAGAATTAAATCATCTATCAATATATTATTAATTTAAGTTACAAGATATTATTCAATAAAGCACAAAGAACCCTTATAAACTGATATTACACTGAATCTGCTAATCATTAGGCGTACTTATTGATTAATGTATTAGTGATAACGATTTAATGATCATATATATTATTAGCTAAATTAATTAGATAATGATCAATCAAACACATCGATCATTTTACATATTACCTAGTTTGGATTTCAGTCTGTAGTACATCTACGTTTAACATATTCCACAAGTTATAGCAGCATTTTCTGCTCTAAGCACTAAATATGATACATTGAAGTGTGATATACGTGTCATGTATAAATTGAAACATATTTCAACAAAATATACTGGGAATACGCAATAGATACCCAAAATATCATTTTAAGATTACAAAAAGACAATACTAGATATCAGTTTTATCTAATATTGGATCAGGCAACAGCAAATTTGTAAATGGTCAATCTATTTTTAGAGGTTTACCTATTAAATTTCAATGCATGGAGTACGCCAAAAAAATTGTTTACCACGAAAACAGAGAACAAAACATAAAATTTTACTCTGGCGTGTGCAATCACGTTATAGAAAGTAAAACATTTATGCAGACTGTTTGTTGAAAAAAGATCCAATTTCTCGTATGTACTATTCGAAATTCATTAACTGATGACTCTTAACGAGTTTAGTTTCCGCGAAGCAATTAATCTAGTGGCACCTGCGCGTTAAGTATTTGCATGACACTGACTTCGAAATATGCTAGCGTAAACTTAACGTTTTTTTCATTTCCATTGTATAAAATATTCATCGCGTACAAATTGCAACTGCAGAGGACAAATAATCACGTGAGAAGTTATTTACACTAGCTGAGGATTTTCCAACAATAATATATTCCTTTTCTCTTTTCAATTTATACCGGACTTATTTAAGAAGTTTCACAGCATCGCGTTAATGATGAGAATATGCCGCGCGTGAGCTGGCAATCCGAAAATTTGACGAGGAGCAAAGACGACGTCGATTCATTTGCAGAGAGAGAACGATAGGGAACTCGGTGCTTATAAGCACCTAGATCCTCGAACACCTTCAGACGAGAAAAAAGAATACTTAACAAAGTTCAGCTGGTCCCGAATTTTTTTTCGACTTCGTAGTATAACGCTCCTCGGGGGAGCCGTGGTAATTAGCGGGAAACGCAATTACGGGCATTTAATTAAAGCAAGTCGTCGTCGTCGTCGTCGTCGTCGTCGTCGTCGTCGTCGTTCTCTCTTACAACCTCACCCCTTCCGACCCACCCCCAGAACCCTTCAACCCCCACCTCCGTCGAGTCGTTGGAGGTCGCGCCCTTAGAGGCCACTACCGAAATTTTAGCATTTTTTCAGTAAACGATATCTCGAGTTACGAGACGTTCATGCCAGCTCTCTAATTATGCGTCTGCGACCTTTTCTTCTCCTACTTTTAACATTTCCTTGTTTTTCTTCGTTTTCTATATCGTTTGTTTTTGTTTTTTTTTTCACTTTGCCCGAGGTGAACACACGATGAAGTGAAAGCGACACTGGCACAACTAGTCTCTAAATTCACTCTAAACAAGTATTTTGCTTAAAACGCTGCTCTACCCAGTTTTATCCTTCACCCGCCACCCCGCGCGGCGAAGGGGAACATAGCGCAATTGATTTTTAACCGAGCTGCAATGTTTGTTTTCCCGAAAAAAACCACAGCTTTGTTATTTGCTCTTCGAGTGGCATGTTTACGCGTGATTAATCGCCCGGATAAAATTTAACCAATCATAAATTTAAAGGCATGTACACCACCGTTCGCGTATGCCTCCACGCTTTCGTCGATTTGACGTTACGATATATGGATTTTATTAAACTGTATTTAATAATGAGAAATTAATGATTACAAGTGATATTTATCATGATTTTATGGTACTAACGCATTGTAAATTTTATTTATGTAATAAGAAGCTTGCGAATATACGAATTCTTCCGAACTTTAGCATTTAATATATCTTATCCTTTGGCATTTAATTTATTACAATAGTATTAAAATTAGATATTTGTGTAAAAAGTAAGATAGAAAGAAATATAGTATAGAAATAGTGTATTAGGACTAAATAATTCATTTTTTACTAAAATAATCACGATGAAAATATGATGTATTACGTATATTGTGTATGAATCTGGTCTAATTTTTAATTAAAAATCAGCGAATTGGTTTACTCTTATTCCATAGAATTGTTTTAATCTATGAAAAAGTAATATCTAGCAGCTAGTGTGGATAAGAATAATTGAATAACAGTAAAACGTGCCCTAGAGCATTTAAAATTTTTTTTAAATATAACAGGCATGGCTTCGTCGTTATTTCATATCCCATATCAAAAATTTTCCATTTTCCTAGTTGTTAGTTGAGTTCTCGAATCTGTTGGTGAATAGCGAACTTTTCAAAACTCTCGTTTGTCAAAGTTAATTTGAACTAGTATAACTTCTGTAATTGTTTCGCTTTTGGTTACCTAATTGGATTAGGTCAGATGACATATTTTATTTTCAAGTTTGGAGGACTTTGATCCAATTTTTGTATGGTCGCTCCAAAAAATATTTAAACACTAATTTAAGTTTGAGTTTCCTGGTAATGTATCTTAGTTTATTCGTTAATATTATTAACCCATTAAGCACGAGTATATTTTTATAAATAGTTTTCTAGCATAAAAATGTGGCAAATACAATGCAATTATCAATACATTGACGATAACCGTATTTAAAGGATTAAGTCACCTTCTGGTTGTATTTCGAAATTGAGATAAAATAACAGCAGAATATGTTACGTTTGAACAGTATACACGTTTCATAGAAAATCTGCCGCATATTACGTATAAAACATAAATGTTGCGGATATACTACGTATATATTACTATACTATTAAACAAGTTAGTGAAGCAAATTATCGTGTGAAACGTTAAAAATTCTATAATACTTTATAATATATAAAATAAGTATAAAATGATATATACATGTATTTTATTTATAACTACGCTCACTTTACGTTTTTAATATCAAATGCAAACAAAATGAGGTTAATAAAATATGGGCGTTGAATATTAAAGTGTATTGTATATTTGGTTTTTCAGTCACGATGGGAATAACTTCCCACATGAATACACTTTTGTATACAGAAACGTATTTATAATTTCATGTTACTATATTCTCATCAGAGCAATTCCTGGGAAAGAATAAAATATCTGTTGTTCGGTTTTTCTAACGCGGATTCCTAAAATTTATCGAAGCTTTTTAGTAACGCTAATGTCCAAAGTCACGATAAATTGTCATTTACCGACCGAGATTATGGATACGAGCATGCAAACACCGGGATAATAGAGTATTACGATAATTACGAATGTTATTCATGTTGTTAAGCTCGTGTTAAGCTTTCTCTTTGTTCTCAGGTTGAAAGGTACGAGTAAAAAGCGATTACTATCCCACGCTGTGTAAATGTGAACTGTACGCTTAATTGAGCGATACTGATATATGTTTTTACACATCAAATATTCTATTTATATAAATTATACGCGTGGGAAATTGACACGTTTATACGAAATCACGTATATCTGAAGATACTTTTACCAAAGTTAAGTGAAAAATACACGAGCAAAATGAAAATAATTTCTTTGGTACTGTTTTTATGGTAGTAATATTATTATATTAAAGTAGTATTATATTAAAGATTTTGACTATTATTTCTATATTAATTGCTTAAAATTAGTCAAATTACATATTATTTAAAATATTTGTATCCGATGCCTACATTTTGCGATATAAATATTTCACACGAACCGAAGTGTCAAAATCATAGAAGACAATTAAACATACGATCAGTGATTCCAGTTTAAGTATACGATCTCTACAAACAAATTTACGTGGAAACTGAAAATTATTTACAAGGAAAATTAGTTCAAAACTTATAATGTTCGTTTCATTACTTAAAGAAATTCTTATTACAAAAATCGGTTATTAATAAAAAAAATATATAGGTAAAATATTTTGTTAAAAACTACACAAGCTTCATCAACATCAACTGTTCGAGAAACTTCCTTACAGGATATCAAAATGGTGATCGGTAATAATTTGTCATCATGAGAAATGAAAGTCACATCGCAGAAGTAAGAAACGAAACGAAATAAAGGCAGCTACTTATGCATAAATATTCATAATCTAGATGTTCTAATGTGTTAATTAACCAGCCAAGTGAGCGGTGACTTAAAAATATAAAGCAGATTATTGTCCACGAACATTGTCCTAGTTCATCGAACTGTCGTAATTAAGATGACTGAATGAAAATGCATCGTCACATTGGTAACAAATTCAGTAGTAAGCACCAGCATAGTCTCCTACTTATAACGCTAACGGAGAAGTGGGAAGCTGAGGGAAAACGGAGTATGTAACACTCCAATTAAGCTGAGGCATCAG
Source organism: Bombus affinis (assembly GCF_024516045.1). Taxonomy (NCBI): domain Eukaryota; kingdom Metazoa; phylum Arthropoda; class Insecta; order Hymenoptera; family Apidae; genus Bombus; species Bombus affinis. Next base: position 3,239,779 of record NC_066352.1, on the reverse strand, counting down.
TCTACAATGTCTAGAGTACTGAGCTTCACAATGAAGTCCTCCTGATGCCAGACACTGTAACGAGTTATAACGTTATAATGCCAAATACCATATGCGGGTTCTCGCAACGTTTTCCTCGTTTTCCCATGGATCCTCCTTTGATCTTCTTACGTCCGATGAGAAATCAACAGAGGTACGCAAATACAGCTAATTACCGAACGATAATCTTGTTTTAAGAGACTATTGATTCAAATACTACATCACAGGTTCAGATACTAGATCAGTTTCCCTTTGACTCGTCTGGATAAATCGCAAATTACTATACGTCACGTATAACATGTGATGTAACATCACGTGCGAAACTTATTCACTGTAATTTCTGTGCATATATCTTCTGGTATAAATGAGTGGAATTTTGATAAAATGGTACACGTAGGTGCAATTTTACTGCGTAGTTATACATATACTTTCGGTTTTCATAAAACGTACGCTGTTCAAAAGCACAATACCGTTTGGGAGGTATAAAGTTTTTATTGTTAAAGAAAGTAAAAGAATTTTTAGTACTTTGTACTGCCGAAGCTTCATTTCAAGATCTGAGCGATTAAAATTTTTAGACTGAATTTCTGACACGAAGCGCTTAAACTCTACGTGATTGAATACTAGTAACATATTTAGAATATAATATTTGTGGTGTCATCATTTTTCTTATAGCAATGATACACTCTAAAATTTTTGGTACACTATCTAATATTTCGTTTCACACTGTCAAACAAAGCAACAGGTTAAGATAAAAAAATCATCTAAAATATTCTTCATTTAACTTTATAAATTATTTATTTAGTGTTAAGTGTTTTAATTATTTTGTATTTTAATATTGAAATAATTGCATTATAATGCAAATTCCTTAGAAAATAACAATGAATTAATCTACTAGCGCCATGATTCTTAAACAATCAATTAATAATTGATAAAGTATATTTATAAACATAAAGGCAACTATGTACGGCTATGTTATTGAAAACAAAATATTCAGTTATATTAAAAAGAAAAAAGAAAAAATGTTCGATTGGATTGCTTGGAAGATTCCATAAAAGCTTAGTTTGTCCTTGTTCTGTACAAAGGAAAATCCGCTCAAATTGTCAAAGCGACGAGACATTCGTCAGCGGCTGGTTGGGCGTTCATCAGCGCTTCTTATCTTGCAGAAGAAGAAAATTTTCGAGGAGGTAGGGAGACAAAGTGCTTTTTAGTGAGTCGTTTCGAGGATTAACGCTTCGTCAATCACGATGGTTTCGCTGAGACGAAATTTTTCCAAGGACTCTTAGCACGAAATCCAAACCAGCTACTTGAACAGGCCCAGGAATTTGTTTCCCCTTTTTGATTTTCTTCTCTCCATCGTGTTCATCGTATCAAAAAGTTGTAGTGTAATGTTTCAATATATACCTCAACCATATTTTAAATTCTTCTTTTACATCATTATGCGAAATAACGTGCAAGTGGAATTATAAAGTGTATCCATACGATAATATTACAATTTATTTCTACTAGTTCTATTGTATTTTGAAATTTCTACTTTCTTCTAAGAATGTAGCAATTAAATGAACATCGAAAAATATTTAACATTTGTAATCGTTTGAAATATCATAAAATCGTTTATGACCAGCATGAATGTAAGAATATTCTTGTAAAATTATCAATTTCGTCATCGACATCTCAATATTGTTGAAGGTACAATTTAATTAATCCCTGGAACTAACAACTAGCTTGCATTCGTCGAAGTTTCGGATTCGGGAAAGTTCGTACTTTTTAAAGCGATTGCGAACCGATACAAGTTTGCGAATCGCGTTTTATGCCGGGCTCCTTCGTTTTCCACTCGGAATTCATTTCGGTTATGGAGCAATTCCAGGAATTGTTGGCAATTTACGGAAACTTGTCGTTGTTCCCAGGAGAGGAGGGGTACATCGAGCCGTGAAAGAGAACTGATAAAAACTAGAGCTAAAACATTCGCAAATGCCACTTGCACCGAATTGTTGGATGGCGCCACACATTTTTATATCTGAAAACAGTCCACATGCTTTGGTACATATGGAATTAAACAGCGGTGCAAACAGTTGGATTAATATTGTAAATTACTTTCTCTGTTATTAGTCTCTTTATATTTTTCGTGTTGAAAGTGAATTCGTGTATATTGGAGTAATTCCATAACGTAGATTGTTATTTCATTTAAAAAATAAATACGTAAAGTAAGTAAACATTAAAATTGTATCTTAATTAATGGATATAAGAATTTTTTGTACATTTATTTGGCCTGGCATAACAATTTTTACGTTATGAATGTGAATCTAATTTATGCCAAATGTAACAGAAATGCAAGAAAGTACTGCAAATTCTTCAAATCCTTCAAAGATGGACCAGTAGTTACTATTATAAGTCTCTCGAATAAAAGAGTTAAAACAGATACTTATAGTAGTTATTTCTGGATATCCAGAGCATATACATACAATATACATAAGTATACAAAAGAAATTTGTTATCTTATGTAGGTATTACTGAAAATACTATTATATATATTTTAACATTTATATATTTTATATATTAGATTACTTTATTTATATATTTTTTAGCATTTTATAAATGCTATTATACATATTCTACGAAAGCCGATAACACGCATTGTTACGAATAATAATGTACCATTGTCATGTTTCGTATTATTATATATAAATTATCGATAAACACATTAATTTCACAAACATTTTACTTTCGTTCTTTTATTGTAAACACGTAATTCGATACTATAAAATGTTCGGTATTAAAATATATTATAAAATATATTTTTCCTTTCGTCTTAATTAATGAAATCACTTCTCCGCTAATTAATAATAATGTCGGCATCTTTTTTTTTACAAATGTTCCCACGTATGATAAGTTTTTATTTTTTAATTCGATTATGAATCCATTCGGTGGTAGTTCTACTTTCTTAAAACGTTAATAAAGATCTGTTTAGTTTCTTGACTCCATGATGAGTCATCATCTAGAATCCAAAAAGATTCTACGATTACGTGACCCGTTTGGTTGCTTATGATTCAACAAATTTGATGACTTTCTACTGTAATAAATCGCGTTGACGCTATCTATTTCACATTACATACGTAGAATATCATATGCATACACTATATATTTAACTTTGATATTTATTGACATTACTTGAGTAATCAAGAGGCTCATTAGAACGATATTACTTATCATATGTATACACTATATATTTAACTTTGATATTTATTAACATTATTTGAGTAATCAAGAGGCTCATTAGAACGATATTACTTATACAGTTAAAACTACCTAACAAAAAAATCGACTAACAGAAATACGTGTTTTATTACTATAGCAAATCAAATACTGCTAAGTAACAGTTATAAAGCGGAACATTACAGTATCAATTAATTTTTTTCCATCAAAGTTTGAATTGCTGTAATATATCTACTTTGAGCCGTGCAACTTATAGAATATTAATTTAATTTCGCAACGTCACAAAAAGCTATTTCAATAAAACTCATAATTATTTTATTTTAGCAATACGAATTTATATTTTAACAGCGCCGAATATTTAATGACACTGTTATTAAAAATAACTAGTAATATAAAAATAAAGTGGAAATCTGCTCGCATATTTGAGCGCTATAATTGGAATCAATTTTAATGAATCAAAAGCTTTGGAATAAATTTAAAGTCGAAGTACTTTTTACCGGCAAACCGCTTACTTCGATTCCAATTCAACGACTGCAGAGCAGTTCCCTGACGAGAGCTGATCAGAAATTCACCCGGTGTTTGTTTGTCAGCGAAACTTTTTAAGCAAAACGATCCTGACAAGGGATTCTCGAAACTACTAGGACTTTGGTCCTTTCTCGTCGTATTTCAACATACGATCATATTCGTGGCGAATATACATTCTCTGTTCCGTCTCGTTCCAAGTCTCACGACTTTGAGACTTTCTCGCGAATAACTTTGATTGTCGATAGTCCCAATTTTCCTACTATCTCATGGACAAAAGTATCGATGTAAAAACGTATCTCGATGTTGGTAACTTTGTGGAGAAACTTTTTTTATTTTGTTTTTCCGAGGGAAATCGTTTTCATACCTGTTTAGTACTTTCCACTGTCTTAAATATATTAAAGCAACGTAGAGGGTGAAACTGACAAAAGTTATAGTTACGTGGTTGGCGAATTTTAGAATTAACTGCTTATTGCTTTTTACAGTTACAGTATAGTACTAATATGTTGTCTCAAAGTGTCTCTTGGTTGTTTTTTATTTCATTATTAAGTAAATGCACTTGATAAACTTAAATAAATTCGCTTTTTTCAGAAATTAATACTTATTTTTCAATTCTTTTTTATTTGTTACTTCAAGTTTGTCGTTAATCGTAATTACATCATTTGGTGAACGAGTTCTATGCTCTTGAAAAGTATTACTTGCTATCGATATTTGAGAGGATTTATTTCTTGATGGGAAATCAACCTCTTTCTGCTACGATAATTGCAACGATGTCTTATGGAAAATAAAAATATATTTGAAATGCTTAAAAATATGATACGTATGATAATAGTACATATGTATCATTTATAGAAATATGTTAATAAGTTTCCACTTGAAATAATTATCTTTTTTGAGAATTTAATATACAATGTTTCTTTATCTAACAAAGAAGTTCATATTTTTTAGGCTGGTTTCTATAATAATTCATTCTGATTCGATCACGTAATATCGTCAATGCAAATGACATTTTTGTATTTGATTTACAGTACAAAATTATTATCACATTTCCATATTACAGGAGAAAGTAGTCCTAGATTACGCAGTCAGTTAGGAAATATCTATCTTAATTACATGCGGAGCAATAATTTTCGAAATTTTCAGAATACCAAATGATAGCTATTATCTTCCGTAATCAGCTATTGACATTCGAAATTCACCAATTAAATTCGCTGCTTGATATCTCATTTCTATATGTACTTTCTCTAAACTGGTTGACACGCAGTTTCAAAATATACAGACTCGTCTTGTATGAAACGCATGAATAATTAACTCAGATGTTTTTTCTTCGGTACACTTTGATCTCATAAATTTGATACAATCTACAATGAAACACGAACCCGATTTCACTCGTCCGAAATAAATCGTGACGGTATTGGCTCGATCTAGAAGATGTCTGAATATTAACTTACTTTTTTACATTGATACAATTTCAAAGATTTGCCATATTTATTTGTATTTAATTAGAAATTTTAATATTTATAATTTAACCACGAACTAAATTTAACCGCCTTCACACGATTCCTCTTGTTCCAGCTGTGTTTTTATATTAAATCGTATATGCATAATTTATTTAAAAAAAATTGAAGTTATCAAGGCGGAATAATTCTTCGACGTAATTTTAAAGAAAGAAAATGTACTATTATATAACACAATTTTGCAAGATTGAAATTAATATATCTTGTGAACTAATAATTCTTTTACCATAAATAGCTTAATATTTTTTATAGTGAACGATGGTCTATCTCGAGTAATCCATTGAAAAGATATATGATTCCATTAACAAAAAAAAGTGGCCTTCATATATCCTCTACGCATTCAATTTTTATCTGAAAAATTTTTCATACAAAAAACAGTTTATGAGTAATTTAAGCTATACGGGTTAAGTGATTCACTCCATAAACTTCATATAGTATCAATTAAATCTCAGTTAGCCTCAAAAACAAAATTAATATTACACGCAACGTCGTTTTGTAAATATCAGCCTTCAAACTTATCCCAAAAATTTTAGTATAAGAGCACATCTTTTGCAGAACTACAGGTAGTCAGTAAATATACAAAAAACTTGGAGGGTTGTTCTTTTCAATTTTTCTCAAAGATCGCTAGGGGAAAGGAAACAAAAGCTGAAGTATTTATAAAAAAATCTTAACGAGTCTGTAATTAGTGTAATTACCGTTGCCACCATGCACTTAAGAGTTTGCGCAGTCTTAATGTCTCTGTCACTCGAAACGCTGCCCATAATTCCTTTTAATATATCCTGTCTAGGAAAAGGGAGAAAAGGGGTAGAAATGTAAAAAGTGGCAGTGCCGGTGCAGTATCTAGATCGAAGCTGTGAACGAGGGTCCTCTTCGGCGATTGCCAGCCAGAACGGATTACCTCTAATCTCTGACATTAGCTCCCTTTCTGCATCGACCGTGCTTTACACGTTTCTATGGGAATATGTCTCAATTTACTTTCTGCCTCCTTCTCTTCTCTTTTTTTTTCCTTCTTGCCTACAGACGTTCGTCCGTGAATACCTGAATATAGAATGGAGGAAATAAATCTTTGTAACGCCTGTAAACGAGAATTCTTTGGAAGCTGCTAACTAGAAAATCGTATTAAAATAGGGTCTGAAGTTCTTGCACCCTCCTTCCCAGCGTATCCCATTATTTCATAACAAATTATGCTCTACTTTAAGTAACGCGTTTCGTATAAACTAATGCATTTGAAACAAGTTGGAAAGATAAATTGCTTCTTTAATTCAAACATAGTTTTTAATTCATCATAGTTTTGATAATAATTTTAATTAATTGATTAATTAATTATTTAAAATCCAGCGAATTACATACGCAACTGATTGCTTAAATTTATGAAGAAGAGAAAATATGGTATTGGTATGAAATATTAATTTTGAAATTTATCTTTCCTTTTCTTAAATAATGAAGGTAGGTGACGAATATGTTCAAAATTTGAAAATTTGTCGATATCGATCGAAACTAAGTGTTATCGATTTTGCAGGAAACCAATTTCGGAGGAAAGCGGATAAGACCAAGCGATTCATTATCAAACGTAGTTATTACTGATTTGATAATCCAGGCTGTCGTAACGATAAGCATCAATCACGAAGTCGAGCCTTCTGTGTTTGTACAATTGACAAATTTATTCTGACAAGGATTGAAAACGCGTTTATACTGTCGTGGTTTACTTCGCATCTTTATTTAGTATATTACAAATTTTATAATTGTTTCGTAATATTTGTTTATCTATATTATTTTTTCATATAAATTTCAATATTATTCTCATTAAATTAAATTATATTGTACAATCAATTATTTTATATTCTAAATTGGTCGCAGCTATTACAAATGTTCACAGTTCGTTATATTAAGTTATGTAACATTCCATTAAACTTAAATAATACGATCATTAAACTTAACATTTTCAAATTCATTATAATTAATTAAGAATGTGATATGGAATATTATGAAATATACCCCTACGATACCCTATACGAAATATCTCTATATTCTTCATATTGATTGATGCAACTTATAATATTATAATATTAATTTATATACAAACTATGTTGGTCATTTAAACTTGTTAATTCACTGAAAATTGACTTAGTAAGAAACAGCTCCGAAAATCTTGCCACATTGCAAGGAATTAACAAAGTTTCAAAGCGTGTTGTTATCAAAGACAGTTGATACACGTGAGTCCTACGTACTACGTGAGAGGGATGAAAGAAACTACGTGTCTGAAACAGTGTAAGCAAGTTAATGCAAGAAAATGTGATGCAAATACAAACGACGTTAGAAATATAGATAGAATCCAAGATAAATCTGAAACTTCTAATGGTAATCTTCTTTATAGAAATATGAATATATGATAATTATGGATAATTAATGGTTTATATGATATTTCGTTTGCTTTCTCCAAATAATTAAATTTAACAATGTCATTTTGTACTTTCTTTCATCTCGTTCCTAGTATTTCAAGTTTCTAATTTCCTCTCTCGTCTCATCATAAATGACTGAATGTGAGTCTTCTAAGATTTAGGTCACGGGCCTATTTATTACAGCATTTAGAACAAATTTCTAAACTAGGAAGAGTCATAGTCATAAAACTTTTACAAATTTCGTTCTATATAACATATGTAATAATATATATATATATGTGTGTGTGTAATATATATGTAATAATATATATTTAACATGAATTGCCAATTTTACGTATCACAATACCTTGGATGCAATGGCACATAAAGATTAAAATATATTTCGAACTTTTATTTTTCTGAAATCATTCGCAAATTCCAAACAGTATTTATAATATCTCATAATATACAGTATGCTAATATCATTATAATGTTTTGCAAAATATATATTTTACCAAAAAAATTCTACATAATGAAATAATTACACCTTAAAAAAATTAGCCTTGACCTATGAAATATTTTTTTCGCGACCTCTCGCTTGTGTCGTGAGGACGTCTAAATGTATATGAGAAATTTTGGATGGCCGTCCACTAATTTTATTTAATGAAATGGAAAAGATCGTGATGAAACGAGGTTAATACAACGCGAAACGTTGCGTAATTGGAAATATTAGAGCGTAAAAGATGATAGAGAAACTTTTACGGCTAATTATGGCAAATGACATTGGCGAAACATAGATTTGGACAATATACCTGTCATTGGGTAATCGCTTGTTGTTCTTTTTAGAAAGATACATATGTGAGGACGATCTCAATCGTTAAAAAATTTGCATACCATCTTCAATCTGCGATAAATTTCGAATAAAGAACACGACAGCAAAGGAGCTGAATCATTTTTCACGACTTTTGCGTTTATGTAACAAGTTTCACACATAAAGATGCGAATACCTGATCGCTTAGTATTACGTGGAACACGTGGAACTTCCTGTAGGTGACCGATTTACATAATTTAGTAAAACGTATGTTTCTATTCTCTACGAACTGTACGCAATTTTAGGTATATTAACATGATCCTGTGTTTGTGTTGATTAAATAATCGAATAACAGAGTTACCAATTTTGCTTGACTATTAATCAAGGAAAAAGATTTGGACAGTTACACGAATATTAACTTACAGTATTACAATAACAGTATTGCAAGCAGACGAATTATATAGGCAGATATTCGAAATTTCTTATATGATAATATCTATTGGATGGAAGAATCGTGGACTGGATAAATTTCCTTGAGATAGCGATAAGTATATTATAGATTTCTTAATATCACTAAAGTATATGCTCTGTGAATATTGGATACAATTTTACGTAAATTATAACTTATAAATATAAATAAAATCATATCTAACCATAATAATCATTACTGTTATAATTGTTTTATGAACAAATTATCAGCGATTTCCGATGCTTCGGTGCACATTGCGTTTTATGTCAAAATTTATAGAATTAATATAAGCTTTTGCAGATTAAACCATAGTAATAAATATTTCTCTTTCCTTTACGAGTGAGTTGACAAGTCGATTGAATTGTTGGAGTAATTATGGTACGTGTGTATGACATTTCCAGCTATTGGAAACGGTACGTCATCATTGATGACATTGATTGTTTCCTATACAGATATTAAATTTGGAAGAAACATGTTAAAGTATATCAAAAAGTTGAAAATTATATTCTTTCATAGAAATTGAGTGCAATATCAGTAATGTTTATTTGAAACCTTTAACCATCATTCTTTTTCTTTCATTTAACAATCATAATTTTGAACAAAGAGTACAATTTTGTTATCGAGCAAAGCAGCAGGTTTGCACATAGAAATTCTCATAAACGGCAAAAGAATATATGCTTAAGTTTAATTATTTATCGTTTACTAAACAATTATGCAAAATCTATTTTCAACCATTGACATCGTAAATATTGAACAAAACATAATTTTCTCAATTTGATAAACCTTTGAAATATTTTTACAATATATTACGTCAGTATAAAAGTTTGGGGGATTTTGTATCTTACAAGTGAAAGGAGTTCTCGCGTGGCGTGTCACCGTATAAATACCGACAAAGTTTTCCTCTAAGCCACAGTTCGATTCCATTCCTTAACCCAAATACACCATGAAGACCTTCGTAGTAAGTAACATCTTTATCCACATAATGAAACTAATCTAATCTAATCGAAACTAATCCAAACAATCATTTTCTAATACACTTTCAAACTTGCATTAATTACAAAATTAATTTTCAATTCCTTGTTCTCTTCCATGTTTCCATTTAACTTTCCGTTAATCAACCGTTAAACACTTATTCGTTTTCATTAATAATTTAATCCTTTATTACTCACACGCATTACATTCATTTCATCACACAAAATTTCATCACACACTATTTAGATAAAAAATGCGACAACATGTATTTCCTTTCAGGCTTCTTTACTCGTCGCTTCACTCATCGCTATTAGCGCAAGTGAATCCGTAAAGAAGGTGCAGAAACGTGGTCTCATCGGTGGCAACCATGGCTTTGGCGTATCGGGCGAAGTAGCTTCAGCTGACTCCGGATACCTCCCACCTATATCTTCCGTAACATCTGTCAAGAAACCCTACGTAGTGCCCTCCGCTCCAGCCTCATCCTATGGTGTCCCAGCGTCAGTGTCATCTTACTCTGTTCCAGCGCCAGTTTATAAAGTTCCAGTCTCTGCACCAGTTCCGTCCTATAGCAGCTCTATTTCATCAGCAGTTCCATCCTACACCGCTTCTGTCTCCGCTCCTGTTTCTGTTCCAGTCCAGGCACCTGTTTCTATTCCATTCCACGCTCCCGTCTCTGCTCCAGTCGCATCTTATAGTGCCCCTGTTGCTGCACCTCTTCCATCGTACAGCGCTTCTGTCTCAGTACCAAGTTCAAGTTATGGTGTCCCTAGTCTGTCACCAGCACCAGTTCACAGCAGCCCTGCTCTAACTGCTTCGGTACCTTTGTCCGTGGGATCCGTCAGTGTACCTAGCACTTCTTATGGTGTACCAAGTGCCGTTGTTCATTCCGTGCCCTCTGTGGGAGTTTCATACAACTCAGCCAATTATCCAAGTAAAAATTATGGAGTCCCGTCAAGCTACGTTTCTGGAGGTGGACTTTCATTGGATTCTTTCAACGTGCCCAGCAAAGTTTATGGAGTACCTAGCTCAGGTAGCTATAGCAGTGGATACTCTAGTGGATCAGTATCAATTTTATCGTCAGGCAGCTTGGCATCGAGCTCTGGTCACGCAGCTTCCAATGATGGATATTCGTACCCTGTACCGTCGAAACAATTACTTTTCTAAATTGAAATTATATTGTCATGTGAAGTCAAAATGCAATGCAAAAGAAAAGTTTTATGAAGTTTTATATTGCGTTTAATTGGTCGCGAGAAGCTCCACAATATGCAGTGTTATATATTTCACAATTAGAGATGAATTGTTGAGTTCCTTTACAAAATTACGATCGTAGTTTATAAATTTGATAAATAAATTGATTGTTTACATGAAATTGTATTCTTCGTAAACTTTCGATACACGTGGTTTACGAAAACCATTGTACAATTCTTTATATATTTGAATAAAAAAGTTGTACTATTTTCAATTTATGTTTCAATACTTTCCTGATCCTTAAATATAGTTTCCGTGTGTTCATTTTGAACGAGGAAGAACGTTTTACTCTATTACGTTATTTTTTATAACTTCCTCGTTGCTTGTCATTCACATATTATGATATAATATAACGTATAACTTACACGTTTATGCATTACCTTAATTTTCATCTCGCTCTTAAATCTTTAGACATAAAGATGCAAATAAGTTCTAACTTTCTTAATACAAATTTGAATGCTAAAAACGATGATCAAAAGATGAAAACGATGAAAAAAAGATGATCAAAGAAATATGAAATCCGTAAGACTCGTTGAAGTTTTTAGTATGATTTCATATGATCAAATATCCTTTTTGGAAACACTCAACACGTGTGAAAATTTTGTCTCACAAAATCGTAATAAATAAGATTATTACTAATAGGATTATTGTTGATTCTATAATCTTCTTGGAAGGGATATAAATTTTGTATGCTCAAAAATTCCATGACATAAATTTTTATACAATCTTACATTACAGACCTTCTCAAGTAAACGGGCTTCATTTTTAAACTTTAAATCATTAAAGATAGCTATAATTGTGCGTCCACTAAACCTGAGTATAGTCGATGAAATTTCAAATTAGCTAACCCTCATCACTCCAATACTGTCAGTTGGAGTAGCAAACTTGCGTTTGGCAACATCGCTGCCAGTTCGAGTGATAAGGGTTAACAACCCTACTCGAACATAGCATACTTTAGTAACCTTAGGCTAACTAAAATATTTTTCTACGATTATTTTGTCCACTTCGCATATTATTACAGCCTGTTTACTGCAAAATGCAAACTGACGACTCAACTGTCCTTTACAGTGCTAGCATACTGACAACCAGCTTCATCGTACCAAAAAAGTTAAACCGCAGACGATAATGGCTGGAACATTTCTGAGTTATATGTATAATTTTTGGTTTACGTTTGTATCATTATTTTATTCAATTATATATACGATTTTATTTTTTAAAAGACAGATACGGTTAGGAATAATTTGTAGCTACGAGTTCTATTTAAAAAATATAATTTATATGTGTAGTTTCTCTTCTGCCCTAATGTCAAAAACTGCAATTATTTATGTATTTTTGTGTATCTAATAAACAAATCTTATAAAATATAAACCATAGAAACAGAAAAATGTGACCCAGTCACCTATCATCCATGATTCTCTATACAAAAAATACGAATAGTCAGAAAGCAATCTAGAGTTCAACAATCGTAATCAGAATTCGCACAAAGTTAGATTTTAGACGCGTAAATTCACGACGAAACAAGGCGAAATATAACATCAGTTGGAAGTTTCAATTCAGTTTATATTAACTAGTTTATGCGTACATTAGATATGCCATTACAAACTATTTCAAGTCACCCTTAGTTCTTCGTCCCCACTTCTGGCAATCACCCTTCGTGTCCCATTGGAAAGCCCGCGGTTGTGTACTTTTTCAGTTGCCTACCGCCATCTTCGTAATAGTATCTGTAGTCGTAGGTGATGTATGCGTCACGCTCGTGCTTCACCAACTTCTGCGAGTTGCCTTCTCCGCGAAGCTCTCGCGCGCACTCACACGAATGAACCCGCGTGTGCACGCGCGAACGTCGAGCCAAAAGCACGCGAATATACTTGTCGTGTATACTCCTGTCCACTTTTTGCCAGAAAACTGGCAGTCACGCACTATTTTACGATTTCTGCCGGGCCTCTGAATTAACCGGAGCTTTTCCAGCTACGAGGCCAGCCTTTTATGCATCCCTTCCAGAAACGAAGAACATACCTTGTATGTTGCTCCCGGGTTTATAATGTCGTTAAACTACCGTCTCTGATATCACTTCGTGCGCTCGTACACACGCGAAACTGGCTCTATCCAAGCTTCGACCGAAGAAATTGCGAGATTAGACGTAGAAGCCGGAAGTTTGTTTATAAACTGACCTGAGACGAGAAACCCAGCGGGAGACATTCTCCTAGAACGGTGTACTTCTGTTTGCACAATTTTAAATAAATCTGTTACAGATACGCTATACGTAGATATGAATTATTACCATACATTTCTAAATGCAGGCATTAAATGTCAGATATTTAAACATTTTTGAAAGAATTTATATTTTTAAATTTGACTATTTTTTGTACGAAGATATTAAAAAATTCGATAAATTCTTGTCCATTATACATATTGATTAGCTATTAGAAGTTTGGTGAACATAATGAAAGAAAAGTTGCCATTTGGATCATTTATTTTTAGTATTTATATACATACGTACATACATAATACAGTAACAATAATGTGTTATTATGTTAATGATTAATGTCTGCATATTCAACCACTAATTATTGAGTATAACTAAGATATGGTTGTAAGGATTGAAATAACGGTTGAAGAGAGAAGGCTACTTTATTACAGATTCATTAATATGTGCTCATTAAAATAAAGCCTTCCCTCTTTCCTTACAAATATTTGTACGTCATTTCCAATTCGTCTGCGATATTTGCAGCAGTAGTTATAATTAAGAGAACCTGTATGTAGAAGGTTCGAAAACAGGTATCCGGCTATAGTATATGTATAATGTATATAGTATATAGTATACGTAATATATAAAATACACGACATTAGCTGACAATTATCCTCAGCAGTTTTTGTTCAATTTGTTTCCTTTTTCTTTTTTTTTTTTTGAAAAACCTCGATGAAGGTTTATATATATATGTATTTTCATATACATTACAGAAGTTGTAAATTGCAATTTAATTATTGAAATAAACATACATTTCCCCATCGTAATACAAATTATTATAATGGTTTACGGTAATCAATGAATTTTTTCTATCCTCGAAAGTATTTAGTGTCTTATTTACATTAATATCCTTAATGTCTATTACGCAGCAAATTTTACTTTAATTATATTACTATTAATACATTCTCTTTTGACGTGTCTCCTTTGATAATTCAGTTCGTCAAATTCTTCTATGTATGTCCTTCGTTGATCAGTCCGTATCTTTCTCTTGTAATATTTTTAATAAAACACGTATATTCCATGTTTCTGTATTATGTGCTCTTTAAATGATCATTTGCAACCTTCTAATCGACATAAACATTTCACTTTCAGTGATTAAAGGGGCACTACGTAATCTAGTTAAAGATTAGAGATAACTACATACCCAATGGTAATGAATAAATACTTCGCTAACAATATTTGCAAAGGCATTATTTTATTACTTAGATGGAACAGACATTGGCAATTTGAAATGCGTACATCGTAGAAGCTAATTGTAAACATTTATCTAACGTGAAGGATTTAGGGCCACTGTAAATTTATTCGCAAGACCCCTGCTTAATTACACAGATTCCAAAGCATCATTAGCACCCTCAGTATTTAAGCTACACTGGAGAAGGCGAAAGTTTCTACTTCGGTCTAAGTTTTACAGATTTAGCTATATAAGTTGTCGAGCGAAATACTTTCAATATAATAAAGTTTAATTATTAATCCATCTATTTTATTTAAATTCAATCTTTTCTATAGATAAATGAATTGTACTTTCGAAATTTGAACGCGTTTGGATCGGGATGATGCTTCTCAAATGATAATAGCAATAGTACGGAAATTATTAGATTCGTAATCAGACTAATCGAAAGATCAAACACGAAGAAAAAGGACTGTAATTTCGGAACAAGTTAATATTAATTAAATTACCTGTGATAAAGATACAGATTTGACTCTTATTATTATATTCTAAAAATATGTGAATATTAGATTTTAATCTCTCTTTTTAAACGAAAGCATTACTTCAAAATTTCATTAATTTAATTTCAACTCAAAAAATTTCTAAGATACATACATTCCTTGGCCATTTACGTATACATAGCTTATTAAAGGATCCATTTTGATCTGCATGTAACGCACGAAATTAAAAAATTCCGTATATCAAGCGGGAAAATTTGAAATGATATGTAATGTAGCAGAACGAAGGTGAAAAATTGTTACGGTAACGAGCTTGAGCTGATACAGCGAACTGTGCAGTGTAAAGTGTTAATGACACGAAATGAAAACGATTCGTCTGAGACTAGTAAATCACACCGGTGAAATACACTAACCGCCTGGCCATTTAATTACATACAACGTTGCCGTAGCATCGCAGCATCAAACAGCCTGGCACAGTGGATCGTGCATCTAAATTTTTGCTTTGGACTTTATATCGGCAGTTAACGCGGATGATATACACGCATAACGCTCATCCAACGATGCCCACTAGCTTTTTGTAACCGGCCACCGGCTTAAGCTGTAACTACTCGCTCAACTTTTATACTGGTCCACGAACCTGCTATTTACGATCGCTATTTCGCAGCATCGCTAAGCGCGTTATTCTATGCTTCATTCGGACAAATCGCCAGTTAATGTCGATTTTTCTGACGTTCTTGTTATTCCATGATCGAAGTTACAGCACAATAAATATCCAGCAGAAGACATTCTCTGAATGGTCATCATTGATTTTTATGAAAGTTTCAAGATTTATATATCAAACTGGCAAGAATCGGAGGTGCACTTTTTCAGTTGTGATAACTTGAGCTTATAAAATGAAACTTGTTAATCCTTGATTCATGGATATTCTGATTTTTGTTTCTGAAGGTAGCAGAAATAATATACGTAAAGAGGTCTAGCAAGATTATGATGCAAAAGGTAATAGTTCCTGCCCTAACGAAGAATTTTAAGTAATTTTTTGTTTCGCCCAGATTGCTAAGTTATTACTATTATACAAGTCATGGTTTCGAACGTGTATTGAAAACTTAGGTGCATGAAACATATATAACTTAGGTGCATGAAATATATATATACTCGAATTCGTTGAATTTTTAGTTCATGCATAGCTACATATTAACGTATCCGTATTTTAATATCCATAACTTTTAGTAGATGAATGATATACATACGTACATAAGTATAAAAGTTAAAATAACACGAATCAGAATAAGGATATGTTAATAGACGTGTATTTAATATGCATTTAAGTGGACTTTATTAGTTCTTTTGTTCTTAGTTCAAGCATTGGTTCATTCCTCGTCTTGCAACATTTGTGCGTAATTTTTACGTTTATATCAATTTATTTTCTCATTAAGTACGAACGAACAACGTGAAGTAGATTAAAGGCAAGTAGAAATACAAACTAACAAGATAGTTGCTTGTAGGATAATTGCCTTGTAGATTGTAAACTAATGAACTAAATTACTTCTGAAATGCAGTTAGATCGCTTAACTTTTACTTAAGAAAACTCATTTTTTATGGCCCCTGTTCTTCCCCAGCTTGTTTTCTAAGTTTGTTTTAGTTGGCGACAGCGTGAATCACTTTCCTTGGAGATGTTGTCTGTTTACATCCTAAGGAGAGTAAGAGCGTTGAAATGAATTAGCTAATTACTATACCCCGCTACGACATCGAATTAATGAGGTATTGGCTGTTACTTCATCGTCATAGGAATAGGCAAACAGACAAACATAAATTTCATTACGGATGGATATCTAATTAATTCTGTCTAAGAATTGAGTACAACATTTCCATACGTACTATATAAATAAAAAATATTTTTGAAGATATGATTCAAGGGAAACTTTAAACACAGATAGTATCTAATTGTAAGATACCACTGGAGATTTATAAAATGTGATTTTCAATCCGTGATGAGTTTCTGGAAGAAAAATAGAATCTAATTGTTGTACAAAAATTTAACAGCTCGTGAAAGTGAATAACAGATCAGATACGCAACAATTCAATAAAATATATATCAATTCATGAGGTCATGAGTATTCCGTGAAGCTGTAAGGAGTAAGAATATATCGAATTTCTCTTGTGAAAACGAAAATAAATTTCTGCATTTCAAACTAAAACTACTGATTTCCAGTTCTATCTTTATTAAGCATTTTTCATTACTACCAGTTAATATCACATGATTCCAAGATTCTGAATCTTTTCTTATTGAATGAATTTGTACTTTCATTATTCTTTCCGAAAAGTCGGAAAATGGATATTCATAAAATTTATTTACAACACCTCGTGTTATATAATAAATTATAAGCTCAATAGTATACAAATATTGTAAGTATAAGATATGAATGAGTTACTATTATAGATCAATAAAAATTATGTTAATACATCTTAAATAATAATTTGAATAAAATATAACGTATCATCCATTAAAGTTCTATTTCGTGATCGATTCTTTTTCATTGATGGATATGATTGCATGTAACTTGTTCTGACCTTTTAAACGTAGATCCTCGACCAATAGATGTCGCCACCTGTACACAGGAGTACAGCGATCCAGAAGAGTTCGATAAAAAAATTGAAAAATGCGTGTGTATAAAACCACATTTTATTAAGTGAAAGTGACGAATCCTTTTAACATATTAACGGTTATCATTAAACCAGAACAAAAATCACTATAACTTGGAAAATATGTCGTGCAATCAATAGCTCTTAATACATAAACATAATTTATAAAGTAATACATATGTGAGGATGTTGAAATTATTAGATCTTTAGCTTTAAGACAAAAGTATATTATCGAAAACATATTGTAGCTTTAATTCTTAATAAACTTATTTTCCATGTTATCGTTATCTAATATCTGCCCAAATGCTGACATCTAAATGGTGTTATTGATAAACTATTACTGCCTAATAAAAAGCTGTTTTTTACTATTATTGGCTTACATGTAAGGCTGTAGATCTAGTTGCAGGGACACAGGCGTTTTCGAGCGACATAACGCCACATGGGAACAGGACGCATGGTTTTATTGATTGTTTTGAAACAGTAAAACACACCGTAAACACCACGTCACCGTACTCGTAAACAATAGATCGGTATTCGTATAAGAGTTGCAAGATAGAACGACTGACGAACCAATCTGTTTAAATTTATTTTCGAATGGAATCAGCGTGGTGCGGAATGCGTGAACGTGACAGGTAACGTGATACAAATTCAGAATGGTAAGTGCACTTGAAAAAATCTGCCGGAAAAATTGATTTCAATCGCACAGGGAGAAATGAGCACGTACATGAAATATCGACGAAATTATGTCACTGCTTATCACCTTTCAATTTTCTGCTCTCTGTCCTGATACGTGAAAACGTAAAAGTAATATTAATATCTTATATTATCTATATTTTAATTATGTACTATTTTATACGTATTAAATTTAATGTAATGTGAAAGAGATGTAGATGATTTATTAAACATGGGGACGAGTAGAGAAATGGATGTTGTTTCTCGTTATTATCGTTTCTGGCAAATTTAATTTATTATTGTACTATGATTTTGCTATTAAACTTCTCCCGTATAAGCTTTTATTTCCACTACGCTCCATCATTGTACAGATTAGAGATAAAACAAGCATTTAACTAGAATCCACGGGGAATATATAAGTTTTACCCTACTCCATACGTATGTAGTGATTGCTTAAGTTCAGAGGTCACATTTTATCATACGCAGTCAACTATAACAGCGCACGAATTCTATATATTCAAAAGGAAATCTCGAGAACACTTAAACAGAGATATTGCATTAAACCATCTATTTGTGCAAAAATGATTTAACATTTGGCAATCATATCGTTCAATTTAATTTACATAATCCGCTTTATAATTTTTATAACTTAACACAGAATAGTCAATAAATTTATAGCATTAAGTCTAATGTAAACCTATCTAACTTTCAATAGAAACACTGAAAAAGTACTTACGATAATTGTGGATTTTACTATAAGTTATACTGTTACGATTTTTAACATAAATTTTATTTTTTTTTTTTTCGCGTAGTGAATAATCAGCGAACATTTCAGTTTCGAAATTACAACAAGAATCATTGTTTAAAATTATAATCATTAAATATTTAGACCAGTGGAATTCTATAAATTCTAAGTTGCTTAGTTAATTTTTTTGGAAGTTTAATATATTAGACGTCATCACAGGATCATATAAGCACATCGAAGGTGTCACACGAAGCAAATCCATTGTCTGTCTCGTAGTAATTTCCCATATTGCGGAAACGAGTTAATATATTGACAGGTAACTCATCTTTCAATCTCATCCCTGGTCCAAAAGCAAATTACTCGACCGAAGCGAGGAAATAGCGAGGTCTGCATTGAGGGGGTCCTTCGTGTCCATGGCACGCGATGTCATATCACGTTATTGAGAGCTACTTGTCACTCCCTGCTTTGGCGTCATAACAGGACAGGACGTCCATGCGGATCATTCAATTAATTCCATCTTTACTCGCATAAATACCGACGATAACCGTAGGAAAGTTCTGTACGTCTACCATTGTCACTTGTCATTTGAGCACCATGTTATGAATGTGAACGGCGAGACATCTAAACACGAATGCATCTAATTATATCTGATATTTAGAAATCACCTACATCAGTTGTGTTAATGGATCACTACTCACACGACTGCATTCATTAATTATATGTAAAATGAAAACAAATTATATGTAATGTTTTAGAAACTAGTAATTAGTCCATTTTCTATTTATATTTTTTCTTAAAAATAACAAATATAGATAACTGATGTACACAACAATTATAATATTTATAATTTGCAGAAATTTGTCGTGTGTGATGTATAACATAGGATGTTCTTAAGAATAATTTTAAATAAAATTAATATAATTTTCTAAACGTTAGTATACACTTAAAAAGCAATATGACTTCAATCCCCTTAAATTCACTACGCCACACATGTAATTTTTCTATGTATATGTTTGATATGCAATATGAAACATGAAAATCAGCAAAGCAGAATCTTTGACATTCTATCAGTTCATTTTTATGAAAAAGTTTCTATTAAAAGGCTTTCCTAGATTTTCGAAGTAGCAAGTTACTTTCATACATTTTATAAACTGAATATTGTATTAAATATGATAACTATATTATTATTAGTAATACCATGCTCTTGTCCTATAATGTTACGTATTATAACAATTTAATTCACAAAGGAATTTTTGTGAACTGTATCAATAATACAAATTCTGAATATCATTCATCATCAATAGATAATTTTGAGAAAGAAAGAATCTATATTTCTATGCAGTGGAACGTTGGATAATGGGCTCTTTCCCTGTCACATTCACTGCTTGATGCAATTTAATTTTGTTTGAACGTAATATAATAGGCAGTGTGCGAGCCATTTATGTGGCAGGGTGTTATAGATTATTGGCTCGACGGGTCGTGAGTCTCATACCATTTCTGTTAGGTATTCATTTATAAATGCCACAATTCTAACAAAGACCCTGATTGCGATGTTCGTAGATAGTCATCGATGCTAACTCTCCTTCTCCCTAGCGTAATGCGTTCTGGGCGTGTGCACGGCACGAACATCGCTACTTGAAATCAACTTACCGCTCTATCTGTTCAGCGCCCTCGTTAAATTCAAACAATAGCCTTTCTTTTATTCGTATACGAATACGAATTTTGGAGTCGTACATATACGAAGATCCCACAAATGAGAAAATGATTTTTACCGAATACTTCCTACCGTATCAATTTTATAATATAAATAATATTGTATATAATTCTGAAAAATTACCTTAGAATTATTCACCTATGTTGTTTTCTAATATTATTACGCGATCTATTGGGTGTGACATAAATCAGAAATCAATTCCACTGTTTATTAATTTCATAATTTCATTATACAAGTATATGATTAATATACAATTCACAAGAAACAAATGGCCATTCTATTCCTACATTGACCCTGTTACGAAATTATTAATCACACGGTGCTCAATAGCTAACAAAGTTACAAACTACTAAGAACCATTAATACTAATTTTATTACTTATCTATATTGCGTTTAATTTGACCCTAGTCCATAACTAACTTTCCAAAATGATCCAATATTATTCCCTGAAATTTCATCGTTCAAATTATAGAATTCTTACAGATCGAATATATTTTAAAGCAACGTCTTCTGCTGGACTATAAAGCTACCGTTTTTGCAGTGTAATGTACCCGTGTCGAACTAGAGAAAGAACGAGCAGGAGAAAAGAAAAGAAAGAGAGGAAGAAGGACACGGCTGTTGCATCGTGGCAGCGCAGGAGCGCATCAACAGGATCTCGCTGGACCAAGTTGCTTCAACTACCAGTAGTGGGGATGATAGAACACGTGGTGGGGATATGCCGGTTAATGGAGTGGGGACACGGCACGAAGAAGAGACGAGTGGAGCTCCCTCTGGCGAATGTCTCGCGTCAGTCGAGCCGTGTATCGCGTCGCGGTAATGTCGTGTTGTAGTTGCGTGTTTCGCGTATCTCGTTTCGAGCACTGATGACGCTTTGCTTACCGTGATTATGAGCGACGTGAATTCAGTGAAATCAAGTTCGGCATATTGTTCCCGATATGTTTTGAAAGCAGTGAGAAGGAGCAGCGCGCGATAGATATAACACGCAGGTTTTATTGTGAACGCTGGACCGCGTGCTTTCCGGCCGTGTCGGTCTTTCCTCTTTCGGAGTTTTCAAGGTTACGGTTTCAATACCGGCACGAACGATCCCGGAGACCGCCGTTTCTGTCTGCGGTTTCGGTCGTCCTCTCTCTATCACTCACGTGTCCCTGTCGCCCCTTCTAAAAAGAATAAAGAAACTGGAATACACTAACTCGTGTAATTTTAACGTTCGTCGATTTCTATTTCATGAGCGTAACTTGATATTTTCATGAATTTGTATCGTTTTTTCCCACCTGTACATACGTGGTGTGTTTCTTGTTTACTGCTCCATTCAATTAGCTCCTCGTTAAATTTCATCGGAAACAGTGAAGTTTTACTTGTAAGCAAACGAAAGTATTTCTAACAGAAAATTGAAGAGAGGTTACGTTAACGATATAACATTACTGGAGCGAAATTGTTGGTAGTTTCGCGAGAAGAGACTTCAAGGTCAGAAAGGAATAACTACAAGAAGTAGTGTCGGTATCATAACAGTGTTGGAAGAAAAGTATTCTTACGATTCGACTGAACGTAGATTAGTGTATGTTCTGTGATTAAACTATATTGTTTGTTTGACGTCTTCCATCCTTCTGTGAAAGGTACGCCAGTATACATTGAAAACGTGCAAGTTTGTATTATCCTTCGAACAAAAGTGCTACAAAAATCCCTAGCATTCGAAGTACGTATAAAGTAATAGTGGTAAATATCTGATAAATAAAAGATTTCTTATTGCGCGTGCTACATTATAGAGGCTATAAACAAAGCCAATACCTAGCAGGTCGCGCGCAATAACATTCGTCGGTTGTAATTTGGTGTTCCGAATCGACACACGTGCGTTTGAATCGATCGCGTTTAAAAGGATTAATACCTTGGATCGGTTGAATTTCTCTGTTATTCTCTCTTACCGACCGAGAAGCGTGTTTCGTGAAATAGAACGAGGCAGGGACACGGAGTATAATTACCCGCGTTTTTCTTTTAATTCTTAACTGTGCACCGAGAGAGAGATAGAGAGAGAGAGAGAGAGAGAAAGAGAGAGAGAGAAAGAGACTCGTAGCAAAGCAGTGGCTCGCTTAGAAGCGTTCGAAACGAGAGAGAGATCGTATCGGCGCGTCGAACCAGTTCGATCGTCCGCGCCTCGTAATGAGCCGGGGCACCGCACGTTGAAGATCGAACGTGACCAGTGCAGTAACCCTCCTCCCCCTCGCGCGCGTAGTCGATCGGTATTCTCGAAGGAGCCGTTAATCGAGGGTACCGCCCATTACAAGAAAAAGCAATCGGACCCGGGATCGGTTTCAGGCCGATTCGATAGCGAATATCATACGTGACTTCGTTCTTTCCCTGAAGACGTCGTCGTCGATCCGCATTCTTTCGAAGATGTCGCGGCGCGTAGTTTCGAGACAGAGCGCATAGGCTAGGAGGAGACAAGGACAGAACGGGACGAGATCTCGGAAAGGAAGTCGAAGGGAGAGACACGTGTACACGAGAAGAGAGAGAGCGGCGGGGGCGTGATAAAGCCCTCGCACTCCTCGCCAACGACAGACATGACGATGGCTAGCAACATTGTGGTTGAGTGGCTGCGCTCGCTTCACTTAGGCCAATATTCCGAGTCGTTCATCGACAATGGCTACGACGATCTTGAGATTTGCAAGCAAATCGGTGATCCTGATCTGGATGCAATTGGAGTCTTCAATCAAACGCATAGAGCTAGATTACTTCAATCGGTGAAGACACTGAGAGAAGAGGGTGCTGCGAGCGTTTACTTTACCTTGGAAGAAAGCAACGATTGTTTGTGCGACAATGTCAGCTCGAAATCTTCTAGAACGTCTTCTGAGAGACCGCTCAGCGATAAAGAAGCGCAGAGGGCTTCGCCAACTGCCAGCTCTTCGAGCGGTGGTCAGGAATTAACCAAGTTCGCGGACGAGTACGAGGAGGGAAAGGCGGAGCTCGTCAGAATCCCAAGGATGCAGCTACGGGTGCTGCTGCAGGAGAAGCTGAGGCACGACGGCATCAGGCTGGCTTGTCAACCTTACACAACACCGGTAAGTCAGCTTGTCCTTTTTCCTTTTTGTTCGTTTTTCTTACCCTTTCTCTCGCTCTTTCTTTCTCTTTATGGACGTAAATTTTCTTCATCGCTATACCTGACTATTACGTTTAAGACAAAGTTAGTTATTTGCTTGCTATGGTAAAAAATGCCGCGAAAAAATTTACGGCTAGAAGCTCGGTACGATATAAGATGAGTTACATGGAATTCATGGAACTTTATCATCCTCGGAAGTATTTCGCTTTTTGATTTCTTTCCCCTTTTTCCTGAAATTTCTTTCACGTTTTTATTTTTAATTCCAACCTATCATTGACTAGCTCATCTACCCATTTGTTGTAATAATAACGATTGCGAATTTTTTCATAGACGTTTATGAGGTAGTTTATTTCTTTTCTAGTTTCTTTTTTATGTGTTATTTTATTTTAGATTAGATTATTATGATACGCATTGTAATCTCGTATCAGAGATATTCTGTTACAAATGGATAAAATAGAATTTGACGTATTCTTTAGAAACAGAGTATGTTGAGCGAAAGAAGTAAATTTATAAGGGAAAGCCGAATTTGTCATCCTTATTAATTGTACGGAAATAATAAATTATATTTTTGAATGGATTGAAATGAATAATTCTAACAATAAATATAATTTATGGGATAAAATAATAAATTTAACGTATATATCTATGATTCTATGATCGAAGTTAATAGAAAAGGCAGATTTATAAATTATCGTTAATTATATTAGCGCCATAATATTTTTGGTTATTTATGATCAATATCGGGAATACGAATCGAATTATCAAATTGCGAAATAACTATATGAATCAGGAGGATATTTCAGAAGAAAAGCAAGATAATGCAAAAAAACTCATAACCCTTGTAGAGACACGCCTTGAGAATGTAGATAATTCTCTGATTCATTATTTCGTTACAGTAACCCCACTGCTTCAGATAAGACGCGTACTATAATTTTATACGTTCTACGATGTATATATGTATTCATTATATCTTTCCGAAGACAACGTGTAGTTTATACATTTTAACGAAACGTTTCATCATACTTTTGTTTTATGTTTTTTATGAAAACGATGAATCAAAATAACAATGATTAGAAATAAATAAATATATATATTTCATTAAAGAAATTCTTCGTTTTTGAAGTTCGAATCGTTTATGTACTTTTAATATATGATAAATAATATGTGTAGCTTTCAAGCTCGATTGATTAGCGATAAAAGCCTGTCTCAAATTTCTTGAAATTGAAATATAATAAAATTAAATATAATGAAATAAATATAAATGCGCGCAGCCGCCCTAAATACTGTATCAAAATTATATATTTATTTTGATAACTAGTACAAATTTTATTGAACGTTGGAGAAGATTCATTTGCATAAGTCGATTCCAATTAATATTTATAATCGGTTCATTTTTAACTATTTAACTGAATCACTCGATAGTCTACATTCGATCTTAGCGAATATGGATTTTATAGCGAATATAGATTTTATAGCGAATGCTGGAATTAAAAGTGAAATAAGATAGCACGAAATAAAGTTTGAAAAATGTAATCGTTTTAATTTTTAAACTTTTATTCGTGACTTGTATATTTGTGTTATGTAAATTGTAAGTAGAAAAAAAGTAGAAAAGTGTGTGGTTCGATAATATTGTTTCAAAAATTGAAGTTATGCGACGATAAAGACAAATAACCGCATCTCATGCGTAATTACATTTTTTGTTTGTGAATACAAACCACCCGGAATAACCACAGGCTTTACGTTTTAAAAAGCAAACAATTTTAAAAAAGCGCATCATATTTTCATGTAGCAGTAGTTGGGAACGGTATTTTTGAAGTTTCAATTGAAAAACAGCTAACGAATATGAAACATATTTTCTTATCTAAAAACCGCATTGGGCGTTATCAGGTTCATATACATGACGTCCGATTAAATTGCACCAATTTGAATGAAACTTTCGATGTTTTAATCGTCCCTTCTTCTAATTTTTAGATTAACAAACATAGATAATTATAAATCTGTACTTTTGTCGTAACCAAAAATGTATATATGTAAGTTATAGTTGTGTAGGTATCGTTTCCTTAAAATTATTCTTATTATTTCATAAACTTTCATAGGACAAAATGACTGGAACTCGTAAATTTTTCAATTAAAATGAGTTATACATTTTGTTTACCTAAAATGTACTTAAAATTCGCTTGTTATTTTTTTATAAAACTTTTTCTTGTCCTGATAATATGAGGAACAATGTAAAAGAGTACTAGTAAACGTAGCGACATATGTATACTTACAAAATGGACGTTAATGTTATAGCTACTTGTATAAACGTACAAAACTTCTTTGCGCGAAGATTCAGAAGCTTTTGTTACCACGATTGAAAAAGGAAGGGAAATAAATAACAGATTCATCCGACAATCACGGTAACAGAAGTTACGTCGATCATAGTGTCGTAAACTAATAAATTGTATTGTCATATCACGTATTACCAATCTGACTACTAATGAAACTGAAATTGAGCTAAAGATAAAGTACACAATTGAAATGATTATTAGAACGTCACTGTACCAACGCGTTGTATCTCTGTCATGAATATGAAGCCTAGCCACATTATCGATTTGAAATAGCTTTAAATATGTTCGTAGTTGCTAATGATTCACATGGCTGGACAACGTCTTTCCAGTATCTGCTTGTGTTAATTAATCGCGCGAGGAGCTGAGTGCACTTTGAAAAAAGAAATGCACGTCTGATATTGGTATATACTGTATAAGCATGTGGGTAATTCTATCGTCGAGGATAAGTCTGCCATTACTTACGTCCGTTTCTTGACATTATGACCTCGTATTTAAACGGCTGGGGCCCTATTTTACTGGTTTATGGTCATGATGCTTAGCGCATTGGTAAAGGTACCGCGTAAACAAATCGTGGCAGCCGTCGAATTTGAATGACAAAAGGCCAGCTTTTGCGGAGACTGTAAATTACGTAGCAATTACGATTGTACCACGGTCGAAAATTTACGAGCACGTATGCTACGTTTCGCATCCGCACTCTCTCCTATTGGTTTCCGAATTTTAATTCAATCCCATCGCAATGGATTAACCGCTGTTATTCCAGTATTATAATCAATTTTACGAGTTTACGAAAAAATATTTGGGAGTTCTATGAGATGGATTTTATTATTCGAGACTGTAAAAAGATTATCTGTACTATCCGGCCATTAATAAAGCTCCTAGCTCGTAGAGTTCCCTGAGTGCAGACTGATCGATAGATAGATATACGAATAAATTATTGATAGGAACATCACAAAAAGTTTGTTAGCTGAGAATATTTGTGATAATATTCGTACGAATATTCAGATAGGAAAAGTTTCGCAGATTGCGTGTTTTGTAATTAGTAGTATATTTTGTAATGTAATATTGATTTTGATGTGAGCAAGTGTCGGTTTAAAACAAATTTGACAGTATTGCAAATATGCATATTTAAATATACACAGAGTTACAAATATTTATTACGCATAGTGCAAACACAAATATTTTGATATTAGTTTGATGAGAAATAAAACAGAATAAGTGTGTAAATTCTAAACTACATAGATTAATATCAAATTGGTCAAATGTTCTTTACATGATACGTATACAAAATTTGATACACTACGAGGATGTGAGACAAATAAATATTATTTTCGAAAAGAATTCGAGAACGCAAGTTTATCTTTAAAATATAAAATATACGTGAAAAACATTTTACTCCTGTTCAAAGGAGCAAACGAAAAGTGTTCTAAACATTCTTTTTCGTTTCCCTGTACCATTTTTAGAGAGAATTCATTTTCTACATTAATATAACGTAAATGTTATCGAAAATAGTACTTGAATAAGTTGTTTCGAAATATTAAAAAAATATTACAAAATAATAAAAAATAACAAAAATTTAATAAATATAAATAGTTAAATAACGTTGAACAATAAGGAAAAACACACTTTATATTAAATTTTCCCTTGTGGAAGTGCTGGTGCTTGCGCGCAAATGATTGCAAAAGGGAAAGGAACGCAATAAAAATACCTGTTCTCTCTCAGAGCACGGTGGTCCGGTCGTCATCTGCTCCTTGTTCCCTCTCGATGCAGAACGCACATGTTCCTGTGGGCGTGCGTGCACGCATGTAACCAAGGCTCTCTCGCGAATATATCGACCTTCGGCCAAGTGATATGTAGGTACTACCTCCGGCTTGGAAGCATACTTTCGTATTTATTGGTCCAATCCGGAAGGTCCGATTTGTTCGACGCCTCAACTGGGTATCTGGTCAATCAACATTCCAAGTATAGGGACCACGTAGTCAATCACAGCACCCGCGATACGATCAGTGCCACTATGCGCCTATTTATTTGTTGTTAGCTGCTCTTTCATGGTACAACTAGCAGCTACAGTCGAGAGCACCGCAAGGCAATTTAAGAAAACTTTATTCTCAGAGAATAATGCAAAAGTGTGCAGTACAATTGTAGAGGTCACGAACGAAATACGTACTTCCTTCAGAGTTAGTGAAAATTGCGAGACTCTGGAATGAAATTTATTTTGTTTTTGAAAGTTCTGTTTATCTTGTGCTTTTTGCATATTTGTTTAAGCAACATAGATGCAGAAGAGTTTATTTTATTTTTATTTGTATAAGTTTACTGCATGTCAAAAATTGTTTAGGAGAACCGAAGTCAAGGTACCATTTTCTGTAAATAAATGTATCTAGCACGATTAATAGTGTAGGATTTGATTCATTGTTTTATATAGTATAAGATCGTTTTCATGAAAAATATTGTCGTTTAAATCAGAACTTATCTTCATTAAATCCATACTTGAACGTTATACAAAAACTATGAATGTTCGATCAAATTTGAGAATTGCAAACAAGAAATATTTTCTGTTTCATTTTAACCAAATATTATAAACATTCCTCTAAGATCTAGTCTTCTACGTCTCTTAGGATCTGAACGAAGAATAAATCCAAATAACAAATTGTAAAAAGTCGAAACATGGATTTAATACAATTAATTTCTAACTAAATGAAAATCATCTATTTATTATGAATTATTCATTGTTTGCCTGCAAGCACAAAGAGAGCTTTCATTGAAATCCAGCTTTGTTGTCTCAGCTTGTATTAATGCATAATCCAAACATGGAATAATCAAGTGGTTGAAGTGTCATGTTGAATTGTATGGTGGGATAGCATAACGCGTGATTGTTGCTGAGACGCGAAACAGGAGAAACGCGCTATGATCGAGCAATTTAGTAGTTTCAGCTATTCCAGACAAGAGGAGAGAGTACGGCGACCGAGTTCATCGTATAGTATAACTGTACGCAGACCAGCAGTAATAGCGTTTAAATATTTGAGCAAATGTTCAATCGATATACGTATCCCTTAGCCAACCCCGTCACAGCTCTTTCTGAACCGTCCGTTTCCAGCTCCTTTCCTCTTTCTAACCCGTTCTACCTTGTAGGCGGCCGATCGAATACGTTTCCATGAAATATCAAACGCGACGAATGAGATTCTCTTATTCTATGTAGAAATAGGGCTGTGGAAGGAAGGGAGCATTATGTTTTAGACTTTGGACGATGAAAATATATCCGTATACTGCGTAATTGTCCGAATATAGGCACGGTTAGCGATATACTTCGATTATTCTACCAATAATTCAGTTGCTCTTGATAATGAATGCCAGTTTTCATCGCAATATAGCTATCTTTGAATAGAGACACAGAGAATTTTCGAATTATTTCTCTTATTTTTCTCTGAAGTAATCTCTTAATGTTGTTTGCGTTAGAATTTAGGTAAGGCATGATTTGTCGTTTCCAAATATCGATATTCATTATTTTTCTTTTGTATTGAAAATGCAAATATAGATATCCCAAAGTAGAGATACGAGAAATTGTCGGATTTTTTTAAATGTTGTAATGTAGCCTGTTCCGATTGCTTACGTTAGAATTAATTTGGGTAGGATACGATTGACCATTTTTTAAAGAAGTCCTTTTTATGAACATGTGGAATTATTTCATTATTTTTAGGATATTATGATAGTTATACTAATTTTGCATTGACATTTTCTAACACTTATTTTAATATATATGCTCTTTTTTATGGGGTGTATGAAGCTTTTGTAGATAACTGTATATGTATATGGCGTTGCCTTACCTCATCATAAGAAGTAGATAACAATCCATTGCTACACATTGATAAGCGTTCTACTTTAGAACACTACAATTTAACGGTACTCTCCTTTCATTAAAAAATTTAATGACGCTCTTATTACATTCTGTAGTGCACGAGAGAAACCATTCTATTCCAATCTTGGAAGGAGAAAGATATATTTCGTGTGATGAAATATAAATGAATATTTCCATGGTATATCACCCGAAGCATACATAACACACATCTAGATCAGGAAAGTAATCAGGAAAATCTTGGATATTTGATAGGGCATACTGTACGTGTAAGAAATTTATGGTTTTCGTAGAAAGAGCCATTAATAATCTTTCGTTTCTTTCTCGATCTTCGCCTTCCTTCTTCCGCCTCCGTTTCTTTCCACGATTTAACGATAAGATTTCTTCTTCTTCAGCTCGTATACGCGCAATTCTCCTGCATCTCTTCCCTCTTTTCCTTTCTTCTGTCGAAAGGAAGAAACATAGCTTTCCTCGACACCTGCGAAAGGCCAAGTTTGCCAAAACGTTAATGAAGTAGCATCGCTGCAAAGCGTCCTAATAAAGCACCAAGCCGTTCCGTTTCATTATAACTAACATTGTCCTCTTTGCATCTTAATGGTGCATAAAGAAAAGTATTAAGCATGATATTGCCTTCCAGCAGTACGTACACTATGCTTAGCAGAGAATTTAGTTTCAAACTAGATGCTGGATTTCTATGGTGTTTATAGCGTTGCATGAAACGTTTTTTATTTTCATTAGGACGCGTTAAGAGAAATCTATGGGAATGTTACAATAATCCAATAGTTACAATATTACGATAGGTCAGCGGAAACGTAGTATTTTTTTTTTATTATCATATCAGCTATACAAATTTGAGTATTGGTAAAAGAGTTGTAAGGTGGTTTTACTTTGAGAAATTAGATTCTGTTAGATAGCTGGGTACCTTAAGAATGGACATACTTATGATGTTTATGCAAAACCACCATAATTTTCGTTTAATTTAGATTTTGAAATGATAGTAGTTCTTCCAAGGTACTTCCTGTAGTCTTAAATTCATGATTTAGCAATTATCTTGAAAAATTGGATGATTCATTTTAAAGATCAATATGTATTCATTTTTATTATTTTTTTTTAATTTTCCATGTGTAGATTTAACAAAACATATTTTACATTTATATCATGCCATTAAGAAAGTGCAGCTATAAATTAAGATATGAATAATAGAATCGTTGCTTTAATCAAGTCAAACATAAAGTAAGCAGATACAGCGATTGAATTTAATCAGATATTAATCTATAAGTATTAGATTCGACTAGGAAACTAACAGAAATTGAGATTCGAAGAAGCACGAAATTGAACTTCGATCAGTGGCTCGAATCTTCAGCAGAGTGGTTCAGATCTTGATTAAAGCACCTGTAATTTAAATGTATAGACTTCGTTATTTTTCGTGCTGCTGAGAACATCAGAGAGACACGGTAGAAAGAATGTAGCAGTAAAATTGATCTTTTTTATCTCTATCTTTTTCAAACGATGTCAGTCTATTTTAAATGAAATTTATCTTATTATATATGTTAATGAAATAAATATTCAATTATCGGGACAAAATTGCTTCCTCGCTCATAAATATAAGAATCTCCGATTACACACCCTGATAATCATTGATCAGGAAATCAATGTCTGTGCAATCGGGAGATCAGATAATTGGCGCCTGGATAATTGATCTTTAGATCACTAACCTTCTGGTACAATCAGTCCAACGTATTATACTATCTCATTAGCAAATAATTAATAACGTTCATTCTACGTTATTTTAATATTAAAGAAATTTCGTACGTGGTACGAAGCGTCGCGTTGTTTAAAATAATATTAGTACAATAATATTTGTAAGGGATCCAAGCATTTGAAGTAATTTCATTTGTAACAGCTGTAGGTAATTGTAATTTGTATAAGCAGTAAGGTAGTAAATTACTCTAAAAGTTAAAGACCGTATTATAAGGAACATCAACAGCTGTAAATTATTAATAATTCTTATTACTGAAAAATACGTTTGTAAGAAATATTAGTAAATATCCTCGCAAAAAACAAAATGAATATCCTTGAATTTATAGGAAATCTGTTCTTAATTTACGATAGAGTAGTTTTTCCATGAAATGAGAATTGAGTTCGAACATTATTTGTATTATCAACGAAATTAGGAAAATATGTATCAACATGAATAATTTTAACACTACTATATCCATAGTGCTACATCAGCATTATACGAGTATTAATTATTACTATACGGCATCGATATGTACTATTGAATTTTCTAATAACCACGTTTTATTAATTCCCGACGCGGTCGAAACTAGCCAGTCGTCGTGGTATTGAGATTATATATTCTCTAACTTAAAAAATATCCGGATAGTCGTAATAAAATGCAAAAAAATGGACGAGCAACGTTATGGAGACGGGATGGTGAAATTTTTGTTTAAGACGAGCATTACTTGGTATTTTAAAAATCTGTTGTATTTCGAGGTAATTTAATTGCGTGATAAAACGTTTTCCCCAAGCAAGTGTATGCGCTGTTTGTTGGTGATGCTTTCAATGCACTTCTCATTGCCATTTTCTTCCTTTTATTCGTGCGTATGACAACGACACAAGTTTCGCACGAGTGTCTGAAAAATGTTTAACATCGTAATGTCATTCTGCCTCGTTCTCATGATAATCCAGCCGCGAAGTAGTGCATACACACAAGCATTTCGCATGCTGAAGCGAGACATAGGAAGAAGGGAGATGAGAACAGGATTACGTTAGGTCAACCGTGTATATACACACATATACATCGAGCGTGCTTTACCAGAGTTGCGCGTATATCTCTGAATGTCCACGATGAGAGTAGAAATCCCTTTGGACAGAGAGCCCTCTTTGATGTTTCTTTTTTGAATCCTC
Source organism: Bombus affinis (assembly GCF_024516045.1). Lineage (NCBI taxonomy): Eukaryota > Metazoa > Arthropoda > Insecta > Hymenoptera > Apidae > Bombus > Bombus affinis. The sequence continues at coordinate 3,206,775 of NC_066352.1, read as the reverse complement.
TTTCTCTTTCTCTTTATCTCTCTGTCTTTTTCATTTGCTTTTCACTCGAGTGTGGTCGATGTCCATCTTGCCGGTTTAATCTCCAGTAAAGATTCCTTCTCACCTATGCGCCGTTTAAACCACTCGATTTAAATAGACATTCAGGTAGTAATTTATATCTATTAGAATGAGTTAATCATTCCTCCATTCATGCATTCGGATACCTGTTTTCACGCTTCACCCTTAAAGTATTTCAATCTTATTCGGTTCTAACAACATAAAATTTTAAGACACGTTTGTATGATGATATTTGTTACATGTTTCTTTAACTTCATTTCTGTCAATTATGTAGTTACTGTCAGATACATGTTCGATGTTTTATATATATGGTACATGTAGAAGCAGTTAAATTACACTTTTCTTATAATTGAAAAATATTTTTTCCGAATTATAGACGTTTCGATTACAAGGAATATAATCTGATGAAAGAAACGGATCTTTTGGGTGGAATAGAGGTTTTTTTTAAAAAGATCTAAACATGTCAATTTTTTTGGTAATTTGATTATCATATCAACACTGCACAAGTGTAGTTGTGATGATAAATTTGACAAATACATGATATATTATTTATTAATCCATAAATCTCGGAGCGAATTACTGTCCACATGATGTATCATGGCATATTGAAGTTGCAAATTGAAAATTAATTCACGAGTATTGTATGACGCACAATAATTATAAATACTGCCTAGATATACAATATGATTTAAAAATGTTAGCCAGTTTTTCTGCGTATAAATAAAACGCGTAATCCATCTCGTTAGAAATTCAAAAGGTTTAATTAAAAATAGCTGTATAAATTTCCAATTCCATTTTATCTGGAACAATTTCACTGGGATTTGTTTTCGACGATGAATCAAAATCCGTATATCGAAGTAGCACGATGCTCATCAGTTCTGGGTAGGCTATACCTTCTTCTAACAATTTGCTCACTCCGCAAATTGGGTGCAGTGACTACTTATAGAATCGTGGTTTACTATCCGTTGGATATTCCGATATTGGGCTCTGCGGCAATTAGAAAATCAGATAGGACTGAAAATAAGACAGGGAAAACATTAGACGGATAATAAGAGGGAAAGGTAGGGGACAAAGGGAAGGAAATGAAGAGGAAAGAGCGCGTAAACGTACTGTAAGAACGGAACGCTTATTTACGAATGCATTATCTCGTCAGTAATAACCTGAGGTATATTAAATTGCATTATGCGCAATCACTGAGGGAGATAGAGGAAGTTTGTCCTTCCGTGTATGTCGTCTTTGTGCATTAATAGAATTTATTCGTTTCCTAGCTATTCTTTCACCCATTTTCTTTGTTAACTAACGATGACATAGGAAATAATTATGCCAAAGTAGAAAGCAACAAACCGTTTCTTAACTGTTACTTAAAGTTCATTAATAAATGACATTGTGTAATTTTATATCGTGGTTTTTGAAGCTTTATGTTTAAAACAACAATAAAGGGATTGCAATGCATTCACGTTTCTCTATTTAATAATTATAAAATGGAGTAGGTTGAAAAATTCCGTTAATTAACAATTCTCAAATCATACGTAAGCCTGCGTTCGCTCTAACTAACTTTATCATTTAAATTGCTATAGGGAAGCATAGAAATTCGAGTGCAAACGTATGGTTACATTTTTTTTCGCTTGCATACATCTACGAAGCTGAAACACCGTAAAAGCATTTTATCTGTAGTGTTATATTAAGAATATTTCACCTCTAACAAAAAAAAAAAAAAAAGAGAGAAAAGGCTTATCAATAAGGTAAATATCACAGCTGATCGAATGAACAATCCACAAGACATGCATATGTAGAATATAACTAGGTTCGTGTCCCGGTCTACTAACTTTAACCACCTAAATCACCATACTAATACGTAGAGCATTCACAATAGTACCTATACAGAAAGACGAATCTGATGTCTGATAACCATGGGATAACATCAAAATTTAAGTGTAAATGTACGAGAACATTTTTTCCACCTGCATGGATCTACATGAGTGTAGCTAACTAACAATAAGTAGAAGCATTACCGTACGGACTATTCCCTCATCGAGTTGGTAGGCTGGCACGCAATGCATGCAGCGCTATCTAGGCAACATTAAGGACTCGCCGGGTTGTATTACGGTTGCCTGGTAATAAACATGTTTAATTGCAACGCTAATGGTGCAGGCGGGGAGCGTAGCCCAGTCTCTTGTCCCTGTAACAGTCTAAAGCCATTGCGTCGGCTTTGCTTTCCGCCAGAATGCCATCGTTATTGGTAAAAGGAAAGGAGGAGAGAGGGACATCGTTTGTCGATGTTTCTATGGGCGATCGATCGCACCGGAAAATACGATCAAACCGATCGGTGCACTGCGTTCTTGTTCTAAAAGCTTCACTACCACGACGTTTGCTCGGTTATCGAGGGGGTTTATGGTTCGTCGAGTGTTTGTATTCGTGGATCGTTACCAACACCGGAAGTTTCCTGTAACGATGGCAATAATTGTTTCGATAGAAGCTGTGGTGAACTTGGTGGCCACGCTGAAAGTGAAAGGTGTTCCTCAACTACGGTTAACTTTAAGTTAATTTCCTTGCTAATACGTTATCGATATTCGTTAACGGTACTTGACTCCTCGCTTCTTCGTTTTTCCTTGTTAAACGCTTTATTAGGCTAGACTTAGAACGTAGCCATCGAGTTTTCAACGTTTTATCGGCTATGATCGTCTTTATTAGAAATAACGGCTACTAGCGGAATTTTGTAAAACGAGAGAGAAGTCGAGAAAACGTTAGTCGGTTTCTTCGAATTATTGTTTCTTTTAGACCTATTAATATGTTATAGAGGCACCTTTTAACTTGCTATTTATCGTGAGTACCTATGAATTGCATTACTTATTTGCTTTTAGCTTTTACACAGACATTATTTAAATAGGGTCAGTACTTTTCTAAATCTGAGTGGTACACGTCTCTACACAGGAGTATATTCATGAAAGCAAGTTAGGCAATTTGAAATGAATTTCTCTTTTAGAATAAATTAAACCAGATTTTTTCTGCGAAAAATAATTTTGCATAATGTATCTGCATGCTGCATTAAAAATATTAGCGCTGGGAAAGATACAAATATAGCAGTGCATACTGTACTCACAGTTGTGCTCAGTGAAGTGGAAGAAATGCGATCTTAAGTGATTTGGCTTCATAGTGGTCGACTGTTATCGGGTCCGGTATATCAGTAGCGTTACGCACCGAATGCTGATAAAATCAGTAGCAGACATGGCGCTCTTATCAGCAATGACCGATCGATCGTCCAAGAGGGTAGGATAGTCTGAGGTCTGGATCCACTGTGAAACAAAAGCATAGTCTCGTTAGTGGGGATTAAGCGAGACCCAAAGTAAGGAAGCAAAAAGCTCGGTGGACTAATGCCGAAAAAGGGGAAAACGGAACGAAAGGGGATCTTATGGCCAATGGATAGATCTTTTTGCAACAAAGATTCCAAGTTTCGAGCGTGATTGCGATATATAGCGAAGAAGAGATGACAAAGAGTCGACTAATAGCCGAGTCTGTAACTTTTTGCAACCTGTAAGAGATTCAACATATAGTTTAAACTATTCGATAATTAAATATAAATATTTAGAATTAACGCATAAAATATATTAAATTTTAATTTAGAAATTAGAATAGTTCTAATTTGGAATTTTGAAATATTTATGATTAATTTATATTGTGCTCTACGCGAAAAATAATATAGATGACCTTTATCACGTAAAACACAAAATATGGCGTAAAATAAAATATTCTAGAGTTCTAGATATGAAATATAAGATTTTGAAATATCAATTATGACATTTTTATGGAAATTTTTACTTATAACGCAATAATATATAATAATATTAGTTGAGACTTAATATGAAGGCAGCGCACATTTACCTTAATTTCAGTATAGATGATCGATAATTTTCAAACAATTGTTTCGAGTATTTGATCAGAGTTTTGTATTATGATCTGCTAACGATGTGTTTCATACATATCATTTGTATGCTGATATGATTGATTCAGAACTCCGGAAGAATAATTTCCTCTATCACATTGATGTTTTATGTATGAAGAAATGTCTGCTAAATCAACTCGTTGCCTGTTTTCATTGTAATCAAAGATCATCTTCGATCATTCTTCTTGCTGAGTATTTTCAGTATAAAATTCTCAGTAAGAAATCCAGAGAATTGTAAAAACTGCAGTCTACTATTATTTCAATACAACACGCTGCTATTCACATTGAGGTATGAAATGAAGACAAAGAGTGCACGTTATATTTCACAAATATGCAATGTAGTATTAGAAATATCCATGTCAAGTACAGCTCTACATCCGAGAACAAAGGATTAATTTACCTTTGATATAAGACCGTTTTACTGTCATAAAATTCAAAAGGCATTTCTGGTTGAAGTCAAGCCCATGGAAATGAAATGTAAAACCTAAGCTGAGATTGGTATCATTAGAAATTAAATATTTTTGCGAAGAAACTGTAGTTTAAAAGAAATTACAAATTTATTAACTAATTTTATAGTTAGGCAAGTAGAAATATAAATATATTTCTTATATATTTCAAGGTAATAAATATTTATAATGATTGCAAAATTTTATTCAGATCGTGCAAATTTTAAAAATGTTAAGACAATTAGTCATTAATTCAGAAAATATATACCGAATATATTTACAATACAGAGGACGTTTAGAACCAAAATAGATGCAAAACTGACCACATTTCACTTAATAAAAATAAAACCGAAAGATATCTATATATACACGAAACTTTATAATCGTGCTTTGTTACGATATATTGGTAGAAATGCTAAATTAAAAGCGTTTAAAGTATTTTAAATAAATGTACGAGATGTACGTACAGCCGTAAATACGTATCAGAGATTAAACTGTAATTAAATTATACACTCGCAAACATTTTACATTTTCTTTCCTAAATCTTTCTACTTCTGTATAGCTTCTCATAGTTATTTGTTTAAGCCTTATGTAGATTATTCCAATCTTACCCAAACTCTGTCTCTTTACGTGTATAAACTCGTTTGTGCAAAAGAGATGGGGGTTGGTTGTAGAAGCGAAATTAGACATTGCTTAGAAAACCTAAATAGTTTGACCCAGATACGGAATGCCTGGTGGCAATTCGTGCGGGATATGAAGTCAGATTATGTACTCTGAAAATTTTGCCTCGTTCGAGGCGTATCGAGATATACGTGTAATGGCTCCATTGTGAGGAGGATCGAATTGGCGCGTAACGGTGTAAGAATAGTAGCAAGTCGGGAATCTTTAATGCCATTCCGTTAACTGGCCATGAATTATTACCGTTTCCGGGATAGTTTCGTACGAGGCTGCACACAATATATCAAGCTCCTTTAACTTCGTTTCGCGGGCAAAGCATCGACCAAAGACTCAGCTGCTACTGCCTGGATATCTCTCTTACCAAGCAAGATTTCCCCCGATTTGCGAACGAGGCAGATTTACTTCCGCCTGCCGAGCCATGGCCCGCCAGAAAAATGGCAGTGTGGAAATCGGCGCAACTGCACAACCCCCGTCAGTCTATGCAATTTTTATCGCTCCAACAACCAGAGGAAGACGAAGCAGAGCTATTACTCGACTTCTGGCGAGCGAGGTTCTCCGGCTGTTTAATTACTTCCGTCAGGTTTTTTTTTGTCGTCCTCATAGTCAATCGCCTTTTCGTCTTTAACGAAGGAGAAAGAAATTTCTTTAGCTCTTAGAATACGGAACCTCAAAGGCTGTATACAGGGTGGTGTTGAAATAAATGGAGGACGATCTCTGATGTTGTATTCTGCTCTTCAGGGATGAGGAAAGGTTAACATCTTCAATGCTAAGATCTCCGACGATCTGGTTACTTACTGTACATTTTATTGTATCGTATATTGGTTAATAAACTTTAATGTTGTTACAAGATATATCGATCGCGCCAGAAATTATTTTGGAATCAAAAAATGAAACTATTTATTCGTCACTTCTATATTATTTATCATAGACATTAAAATATAACCAGTTATATATCTGTGGCGGCACTCGACCACGGAAATTTCCAACGGCTTCGCGACACAAAGCGCTATACCTTCAAAGCGTAAGGCTGACAGGCCTAATGTACTATCATATCCCTACGGTTCTTTCGCTGAATATTCGGAAGAATGCATATGTGGCAACCGTCGTGGACTTTTACTAAACGCGGGCGTAGTGAGGATATCGAGGGGCAACAAAGAAAAGAATCTGTTTGGTTTGCAACCAGAAGATTCATTTTGCCCCGAGCTGCGAAGTGCAAAAGGTTAAGGGTCATAGCGAAGCAAACACAATTAGAGAAACGGGTTATTGATTCTTGATAGTTCAGTGTTAATCGTTATTTGTTATTACCTATATAGACACATGAACGTTCATTGCGTGTAATGAAGAATTTTTTAAAGCTTATACATATATGGGTTTATTAACGCTGAAAGAGTTAAACGATTATTTTGTAGTTTTGGAGTGAATTGACTATAAACTTTCACATAAACATAAAATTACAAACAAAGAACAACCTAACATAAAATTTGCACATTTTAATACGCTCACTGTAATCAGCATCATTATATGTTTTATGAAAATGTGTTCTTTTTTACCTATAGAAAAAATAGAATATACATAGTATGGAAGTTTGTTCACCTATTTTTATGTCACAGCGTATAAATTGTATTTGCATTTTAGCGCGACAGGAAACTGAATGAAGTGTACGTTCGATGTCCAAACAAAATACGAATTACCGCGAATTTTCGATTCGTTCAATCGAATAATATACGAGCGGCACGATTTCGCCATTACGCGAACGTGGTTTGATTATATCTATCGCCTGCTATCGATCCTGCCTGATAATCTTCTTCACTGGAAGATCGTAAGGCACAGGGAATACGTATTGCTGGCACGCGTGAGTTCTCCCTGCGGCTCACAGCGGAAAGCTTTCAGTTAAAAGATCGTTTTTTCTACACTCTTCGATTCTACTATCTCGTTTCTTTTAAGTGCTTCATCTCTACGAAAATATGTCGTTGAAAGTTCGTACATTTGACAAATTTTCAAACCCCAAATCATAATTATAATGCTATTTCGGTCAGCTAAATATCCTAAATTTATTTTTATTCGTTTAAATTACTGTTGCTGTTTATTTACATTCGATTACTTGACAGAGTTGATTATTGAGTAATTGAAATTCCTCTGGTAGTCTTCAAATAAAGTTATTCTAGTTTTTCAGTAAGCTTTGCGAAGTTGAGATTAGTAATTTATTAAGTATAGTTAAACTAAAATATTTCGTTTTGACGATCAAGATTGGATAGACGGATGGTTAAACTCGTTAATTTCATGTATATTCGTAAAATATTTTTGGTAACCTGTAACGGAGTTGTCCTATACCAAGCGGTATAAGCGCGGAGATGGTGATTCTACATGAAAAAGCAAAGCGAAAACGCGAAATAAAATTTGTTCGTTTGGCGCTTCGCTTCCGAGAAAATCGAGTTTCAGAATTTGTTGGATACACGTGCATTTGATCGTCTATATGTTACGGTAATCGAATACATACAATGTAGTTAACATACGGTGAAATTCGTCAAGCAGGTGTACATGCGAATGTGTATGAATATTCAAGTTCAATTTTTTCAGAGAATCAAAAACTTTAATGATAAAATTTTATTGTACATTTTTTGTTTGTTTTTTTATATAAATTTATTCATTTGTTAGTTTTATCACCAATGTATTGACCAAAACAGTAATATACCTACTGTATATTAGATTACTATATCTGCGGTAATACGAAAGTCGTTACATCTTATAGAAAAAAAACATCTTTTTGGACATTTATTTGTTGATATATCAAGCGATAATAAAAAAGGTAGATCGTAGTAATCATATACAAATTTTATTTTATTAAAAATAGCCTCTTTACAAGATGTACGAAGAATTTTATCTGCAGTTATATATTTTCTACATGTTCAATTTTTATCATTTATCTATCTAATTTTATCAATTGAAGTATTTAATTGTAAAACGCTCTGAACACACACATTGTCATAATTCTATTTATAGTCATAATTTTCTATTTATTTATAGTCATAATTTTCTATCTATTTATTGTCATAATTCTATTGTAATAATGTCTTCAATTATGTTGTACCATATAATTACAGTGGTTATATATTATTATATTAGAAAAATTATCGTCACATATATCCTTATTTGCAAATGAATCATTCTTTTATCAGGTTCCACATTTCATTTTCATAAATACTTATAGTCATATAAAAATATATATCGACCGATTTGATTAGTATGCAAATACCATAACGAAGGCAATGATGTGCCAATACCGTTTCTAGCCGCTGTATAATTCAGCCAGTATGAACCAGACTTTACATAAAGTATGCATGTCACAGCTTACCTGTACGAGAAATATAGATATCTGAGAAGTTTGACGCATGAAAGTTGGCGAGTTCGTTGAGAGAATAGAAAGCCACAAACGCGCGAATTCTAGCTGCAAAACTTCTAAGTACCATTCTGCGCACGTAGAAATTCGTTTTATACCGTTTCATTCTTCGCCTTACAAACGAGTTTGTATAGTAAGGACATAATTAATTCTCGTGGATCGCGTTCACAGCTTCCGAGTCGAATTGATGTCGTTCATATCACCGGTGCGCTTAATTTCAACGATATGACGAAATGGCGAATGACTAATTAGCGTGAAATACTTTATAGATTATTCTATGGGAAGAATGAGAGACATAACCGTGGAAAAAAATAAATCGTTCACCATCGAACGTGATCCTTTTGTATTTATGCAGCTTATGACGATGATACACAAAACGCGAACGATGTTATATAATTTCTTTTTGTATAAAAACCTGTAGAATCGTCGCAACGACGATACGGCAGCTAACAATAGTAGCATTGCAATAACAGCCATATAAACTTTTGTGATTTCAAGCTTTATTATCTGGTTTTCGTTCAAGTTCTTAAGCTTAACAAAGATAGGGAGGTTCCACTAGCATTTTCATATTGATCCCGTTCTTTCTTCTTGTCGTTTTTTATCCTTTCAGTCATTCGGAAACAATCGCCTTTTCTTCCATTTTGATTAACTTTGCTTTCCTGCCGTTGCCCCTTAGATTATCTTGTTTGCCTCCGAATAAATTCCCGACGTTGAATAAAATTTAATGTACGTAAAAATGGATAATGTGCTTGTTCAATTATCTTACGCGCTACAATGCTGATTACTTGATAATGAATACACTTGAAGTTTATTTTCTAATTATTTATATTTAAAAGTCCCGCGTCGAGTATGCCTAAATTGATTTGAAGAATTTTACTTTTCAATTATACATATAATACAGAGATTTTTTAGTCTACTTTTACTGAAACGCGTCATACATAAAATGATACGATTTTCTTACAATAATAGAGTAACAGGAAAAAACATCTGTTACTAGCAGACATCTGTTAAGATAACAGAATAATCGAATCGTAGAATTAATATTCAGATAGTAGGTTGTTCTAATAGTAGAGGTTCGTATAAGGGAGGCTCCACTATATTTGTTGAAAGCTAAGGAGAAAAGCCAGAAATGTCACAAAACAGCTTTATTGGGAAAATTAAATTTTGATATTCCAGTCCATTAGAAAAGGAACAAGATCTAACGAATCTAACTGTATCGTTCATAAAACGAACTTCATATCTTACTTATCGTAAAAAAGAATAGCTAATAAAATATTCATTGTTTTACGGTAATTGTATTCTGTGCTTTATTTCAGTACAGAATAGACATTCTATTGTTTTTAATCAACGCGCAAAATCGTTAACGCTATCATCTTGCGCAGACATATTGAACATTATAATCGTCGTGATTGATAATTCTGCAGTCCCAGTTCTCAAAAAAAATATGTTGTAAAATGGAAATGTTACCACGAAAAAATGGACGTTCCTCGTTTTCTCCTTTATTCTCTGAAAAGCGTAGTACTATTGCGAAATAAATGAAGCAGAGTGATTTAAATAGGCTTTCCATAAGTGGTGAGGATAATCTATACGGCGGCAGGTGTTGATTGTGCTCTCGGCATAGGAACGTGGAGACTGGTTTCACGCGTTATTGTGCCCGCGAGGAAACGATAATGGTCCTTTAACCTGTAACCTCAAGTAATTACGGAGTTAACTGATGCAAATTACAATAATTTGCGCTAAAGAAGTAGCGGTTCCTCTGCCTTAGATCAGGCCTCGATGGCTTGGCCCTCTTGTACTCTTGCCACGCTTTTGTGTCAGTTGTAGTCGTTAACCGAGTCGCTTCCGGCACGGTTCAAACGTTATCTGCATTCTTTATGTGGTTCGAAGCTTCACCTATCGCCTCCAGCTGAAAACTCTTCCCTAACCATCCTCTATCGCGTTTCACATATTTCCCATATTTTTAACTACACGTTGTTTTAGTATATCTCCTTCCGAATCTGATAAAAGCAATTCAAGTTGCTTCTTTGAATATATTGATTTCATCTATGCTGATTTACATTTATATGACATGTTTGTATTGTGTGACATATATTTAATCCCTTTTTTTTGTATAAGTTCTTTGTATTTCTGAGAATTTTCTGTCGCTATCTTTTACTAACATATTTCTATACTGTGAATTGGATCCCCTCTTAAAAGGAAGTTTATATTATTTCTCACTATTAGATAGTAAATTTTAGAATGTATTCAATGCTTGATTTTCGTGCAATACAATGTCGATACACAGTATCTAATGTGTACGTAATTTCAGACATACCTATGACTATTTATGGGAATCCTATCCTATAAATATATCCTATCGTACGCTATAAATTATTTTGAGGAAATTACTTGATCGATGAGAGCTTTCTCAAGAACATTCGCATACAACTGAAACCATGTTATTCTAATCTATGTTGTGCAAAGATCAACTGTACGTTCGAATTATCAAATGTATTTCTTAAAAGATGTATTAACTAGGTCTGTTATATATCTAAGTCCATTAGCTAGGTCTGTCATAGTTTTGAATATTGGATTGCTGGAGAAACAATGTTGACTTTTGATCATATTAAGGAAGTCAGACACAGATGAATCATAATCACAGTTTACGATCAGTTCATTCCACATCGAACAATGTCCTGTATTTATGAAACACTTGGTTCTTGTCAGACATTGGTATTAATACTGATTGAAAGTCTCGGTATGCCAGATCAACTAAGCACATACTCTTTGAGCAATGAATTACGCGAACGGAATGTGGATAGAAGGGATGTTATCGCGATAAAACGTTTCGCAGGCGATAACTTTTGGCTCGATGGTTGCTGAATAGTGGCTACGATGCGTATCTTAAGAACAATGGCCTAATATATCTGGTTACGTATGCGTAAACACTTTTCTGCGTTTCCGGAGGGTACTTAGCATGCTCGATATCGCCGTGCTGGAGACGTGCAACGATAAATTGCGTTTTATAGCCACTGTGTACGTCACGATCGCTCCAACCGTCTTACCGATACGTGAAAAATGCTTGTTAAATAGCTTGTTGCAATTCTTGTAATGATTTCTCGCGCGAAGTAACCGTTTAGCTATCTCTGCACGCAGATAAAATGTCTATATTGATCTTATTTCAATTATTATTAACATTATACTTTTATAACGAATTAATTTACATATATTCATTTGTTTATATTCATATTCATTTGTAATATCATGAATTATGTACGCAATTACGATCGAGCATTAAATGTTGAATTAAAAAAATATTTGTTAGGTGAGTATCAAGTATTTGAGTATCAAGACGTGACATAAATTGTGATTCTATTACTTCGATAGTTAAAAATGTATTATATTTTTAAACCATCGAAGTGACGTAGTAACAAAAGCTTTTATCCAGCAGAACAAACAACGATTTAGTTACGCGTTGAATCTACAGGCGAACAAGTCTGTGCTTTTCACGTTTGATTCGTAAATCGTATCGTGAGTTTCAGAGGATGTTATCAGCTAAGGGTTAATCTGGTAGGCAACCTTCACGAGAAAATCATACACCATGTGCGCTGCACTTAAAATTTACACGAGAAGGGATTAATTCGCGTGATTCGCTCACAATATCATCGAAAATTTTCAGAAATATAATATTTCGATGCTGCCGAATTAAAAGAATATAATTATATAAATTATAGCTCCCAATTTAAATAAAAATAATTATATTCAAGTAATCATAATTTCCCGATTCAAATTATAGTGAATAAATTATAGCGAATGAATTGATATGATGAATGTGTTGTGAATATAATGTGCTGATAAAGTGATGAATTATAGCGAATAAATTATAGCTTCTCAGTTCCTGATTATGAATTTTGATATGCCAGAAGAGTATGGTTATTTGAACGAATCATTACAATCTTTTTCTTTTGTCAGTTAGTACCGATTTTTTTTTTCATGTTACCAATCTTTTCAACTTTTGACGGTGCACTGTATATTTTTCGTAATTTTTCGATCGATAGAACAATAGCTTACAATGGATAATTCATTCGTATTCTACCGAGAAACTAGATCTCCTTTGGATGGAGTTCTTGCTTTGGTTATGGAATTGATATCTCGTTGCTGTCAACCTATTGTCCGTGCCGCATAACATTCTCGTACGCGATCCATTTCTCATTTTGTCCAACAATTCAATTGAGAAATGATACTTTCCCCAATTGACAGAGATGAAAGGAGCTGCAAATTGCCGATGCTCCATTCTCTTCGAACTTTTTTCGTGAAAATGACAAATACCGTATTGTCTATGGAATGATCCAATACTAGAATAATTAGAATTCTAATAATTTAGCTTCCATGAAGCGAGCCACTCGATATCGATATGGTCGAATATTCAGCGAATTTAGTTTAATTAGCTAATTAATAGCCGTAGAACCTTCAAAATATTCTGCTTCACGAAGAAACAATGTTTGTTCAGCCCGTTACTGCTGCAGCGAAATAGAAGTATACATTAATTTTCTGTGGGGTCACGAGAAAGAGTAATATAACATTGGGTTTGATGCAAATGAAATGGAAGAAGAATAAGTAAGACTTTGTTAGTGAATATCATCGTTGAAAAATAAAATCCGCTTACAATCCAATTTTTTAAATTTACTGTCTTAATAATGAGTGCATCGCCGATTCAAACATATTTACCAAATTATTTGTCAAAGATACGCGTTATACCGTTGGCAAACGAAATTATTTATGAAAAATATGCATTATACTGTTGCAAACAAATACAGTGTTCGTTAAAGCAAGGAATAACTATATAATTGTGGAGGCATACATACGGAATGCTCGAGAAGATAGATATTAGAATAATATCGTATCCCAGGCTCTGAAGTTCAGCTGTCCAGTGAACTTTGCACTTCATACACAGGATTCAGCAGGCCACGGGGGTAATTAAGGTATACGGTCGATATAAATCACGGAGGAAAAGGGTAGTAAGGTCCCGCAGACCGTTTATTAATTTGTAATTGCAAGAGCTCCGCGTGTAGCTTTCCGAAAATTACAGGTCTGTCGGGACTCATTGCTACCACGAAGATTTAGTACTAACTAGATAGCTTCTTCCGGTCTCCGCTACCTGCGATGTAACCAAGTACACTGTACCCGGGTTAATATCAATACAACGAACTGATCCGTTGATGCTTTCGCACGCTATGTTGTAACAACCTTTTGTGCTACCTGTCGATCCCGTTCCCATGTCGTTATCGTTCTCGTGCTACATCATCGAACCCGATTAACCGAACCACTCGAACGTGACGACTTTTATGTTTCCCGATCGCTACACTTACCACAGGGGTGGAGCAACGAAACAAGCTGAAGTCATTATGCAAGATGACCCGTCGTGACTCTCGATACGAACAGCTGACTAGTGTTCTAGTATTTTCATTGTAGAACGAGTGTAATTTCGATGAGTCGTAAGTCACGAGATTGATACTTCAATTTTATGTTCTACAGTGTGAAAGCTTTGAAAGGTTTCGATTAAAGCGATTGCCATTCTCTTTTCTATATATCGGATACGACTTTCCTTTCTTATTGTTAATTATTTTTCATATGGCAGAAAAGTGAGATTGTGAAAGACAGCTTTACACGCGCCATTCAAAGCAATTAAGGGACTGCTATTAACAAATTTCACTTTTTTAACTGCAATATTATGTCGTAAATAGCAAATTGTCCTTGACTGTTTAAATTATTATTCAATGGATAGATAATCGAGTACCATAACAATTAATTTATCCCTGCATCACGTCACAAGGCCAAATCAGTTACAGAGGTGCTTTCATCCAAGAACATCCTCGTATTCCCATGGCTATGCAATTCATCGGATTTGAATGCCATTGAAAATCCGTGCAGCTTGATCAAATCTCTTGTATACATACATATCCTTAATCATCGCGTGTTATCCGATTTAAAGGTAAAAATTCAAACGGGAATAATTGTTTGGAAAAATAGTAAAGACATACCTAAAGTGTATGATAGAACACTGCGTACAGGCTATATCGAAAAGTTTCGGTTGTTTTTTCACTGTACATATTATTGTCAAATATTGAGGTTAGTAAATAATTGCTTTTACAAATGAATAAGACGTATATACAGTAATTTTAACGACGAAAAACAAACGAGAATGTACTTTCATTAATTTTCTTTCACCGTGTATAATTATATAGCGAAGCGAGAGGCCGAAATGAGGTTTTGAAACAGGGTCAAGACAAGAAAATGTCATTAGATGAGTCGAGTATCTTCCATACTAATGATTGTACAACTATACAATGCTATGCAATTTCAATCCGGCACGACACAGCGAGTCTTGTATCGATTTCTCTTAGTAATCGAAACGTTTCGCAGAATTTCAATTTGTCGAGCGAAATAGACGAGTGACATATTCTTCGTGATTTTTTAAACATATTAACCTTTCCTCTAATTGCTCGAGCGTGATAACTGTGATAAATAGTAAATAAATAGGAAAAGAAATAATATTTTCAAAGATAGATACTGCCGATATTGTATTCTCAAATCAATGAAAGCATTAATTATTATTTTATTCCTTTTGTTATTAAGCGAATAATGAAGGATCGTGGCAATCAATTTTAATGGAGATTTCTTCTTATATTTTTGCGAATGTTTATTTGTTACATGGCAGGTATATAGAATCAATACTTGTTTGAAATACCAGTCTTGTCATTAACTTAGAAGAAGAATATTTTCTGACTGTTCAAGAAACGAGATACTTGAATCGAATACGAAATGTCCAAGTATCGTTCTTTTTGCTTTATTTATTTTCTCTTTCAATCTTCGTACTGTTTAAAAAGTTAAATATTTAGCCTGCTGGTACGAATAGATTCTCAGAGTTATCTTGACTCTAAGATTTCAAGCTTTCGTGAATGTCGTAAACATTACTACGAGCACTATTATTTTTGAGATAGGACTGTGAGTTTATGTCGATGTTTCTGACTGTATGGGTTGTTTGAACGGGTACGGAGATTGATACTCATTGTTTGCGAAACGTCGTCATAAAATCGGCATAAAACAAAAAGGCCTATTTCATGTATCAGTGTTACTGGTACAGTGTCTATGAGAATTGTTTACGAATATAATGGTTGTATCTTCTGTCATTAATATTATGATTACTTATTTAACAAGTCCATTTATTAAAATGACGATTAAAGGAATATTTGTAACTTTATAATTTTATGTTTATGGAATTTGCTTTATTGGAATAATTAAATTGCATATAAAATGAATTTACTCAATATAATATGTTCAACTCTATATATTATTGCAAATGTACTTATTGTTGTTGAACTTACAGCTTCGAACGAATTAATCTTGCAATTAGAATAAAAAATTCATCATGTTGTGTGAATAATATTTTCATATGCAACAAAAATATATGAAAGAAAAACAATCAAGTTAATTAATTATTGATAAAGAGAACATAAATTTAATTTATTCGTATGAATATTACTCGATTCTGGTTTCAGACGTTTAATCGAACATAATATTCACATATATTATTGACCTGAATTTTAAGCAGCTTTTAAGTGCAATTGATTCTTTAGGAACAAATAATACCGTATTATTTGCTATTTGCTTATCACAATATTCTGCCCTTTATTCCTTCTTTCCATATTTATTCCACTTCAATTTCCTTTTTTAAAGAAGGAATAAAAATCTGTGAGCGCTATTTTATTTCTAAAACTCTGTATCAGATAACACTTGAATCGTACATCGAGATTGTAAACGGAGGAACAGTTCGTTCACTGTTAGGTAAATGTTTTGGAATAGTCAATTGATTTTGGACATAGAATGTACGAAAGTATAGAATTTCTAAAAGATACTTCACATTTTATCAAACACTCTTTGTCCTACGATTTATAAATTTGTAAAACTATTTATAATTGAAGTAAATAATTTTCATATATCAGGTATTGCCTGATTAATTTAATTAATAGCAGTGTAACTTTACATGAAAAATAATTCGTAAATATGGAATAAGATTATTTTCGTATGAACATTTGTTTTCAAAAGAATTAATTTTAAATATTTATATAGTCCCTTTGCTTCTTATACTAATTAATTACAAGCCAGTAAATTATTAACTACAGAATATTCTATACAACTAATATGAAAGAAAGATCTTTTTTTTCGTCTTTAGTACGATATTTTTACAAAAGGTACTTTGTGAATGGAGTACGTCGATCACTGTACTTTGATCAACGTGTATAGTGGTGAAAGCAGTTGTTTGAATACCGTAGTGGTAGCCGATAATGCAATGAAATCTAGAAATTTAATTAAGCACCGGCATAATTTCTCGTTAGATGGGAACGTTAACAACGTTCTCGACTGCGTTTTCGCCCTTTCATTATTCACCGTCGTATCAGCGGCGACGCCTCGAATGAAAATGTCACCGACCTCTTCACCCTTCGCTTACCACGCCTCTATCCTTCATCCTGTTCTCGAGTTTTACTATTCGCATCCTTAATTTCTTTACGACCACTCGTTCCTCTCTGCTTTTATATCATGATAACCGCAGGTCACTCGTTTTAACGACTTAAAGGACTTGATTATCGATTAAGGTGCCTCTTCGAATCATATTTTTTATTCGTTGTGCTTTTTGATTAAATATACCTACCCTCTTTTTAATCACGTTCCCAACTGTTATGACGATTGGCAATCTTAATGGAAAATTTAATCAACTCGGAGATGAGATCAGCTTTTAATGTCTGATTAATTAAAAAATTTGTTCAGCTATGATACCTATAGGTTAATGTATTTGTATAATTATAGATTTAATGTTTAACTCCATTTTATGTGAGAAAACAAATTGTGTGATTAGGATCTTGTGTGATTGTAAGGCTAACGCATAAAGTAAAAGATTTGGATGAGAAAAAGTATAATGAAAGCCATACAAAAGAATATATAACGCAAGCAGACGAAGAAGATTTTATCTGCATATTTTACAAAAAATCACTCAAATCCTCAGAAATGCATCGTTTGATAGTTCAACATTAATTGATGAAATTCGACGCTAACATTCAATTATTGAATATACCTAGTTCAGAACGAATTTTAGAAGAATATCATTTAAACTAAGAATAGATCGCTTTATCGTTATTCGCCATTTCAGTTACATAGGCGAAATAAAGAAAATAAGCAAATGGATCTCGCGTGACTTAAACAATACCATAAAAGCTTTAGACTAATGACCAATCGATATATGTAAAATTGAGAATTTAATAGATTCGCTAAACTGATAATTTAACGTATTTACAATTTTGAAATTTTTAGTGTAACGTTGTAGTGGAATTTATGATCTTAGATTACAACTTTACAGTACTCAAATTTGTTATTGGCGAGAAACATTATTATGAATTGTAGACCATAGAATGTACTGGAATGAAGTGTAATATAGTCGTATCACATGATCATTACTTATTATCATTTTCCAATGGGTGCACAGAATCTGTAATTTAGTTGGACATTCTTGTTCGTTGTAATGGTAGCTTCTATAAAGCAGATTGATTGATAGTCCAATTTCTCGCAATAAATGGTAATCTATGTTTAACAACGTCTCTCGTTATCTATTTAATAACTATAACTGAAGTCGATTGGTCGACGTAGTGTATCTACATCAAAATATCATAGTTGATTTTGCGCTATTGTACAGAAGCCAAAAGCTAAATAACTATCCAATATGGTTATACTTGCAAGATCGTAATTATGAAATAACAATACCCTCTGAAGTTAGATGCATTCAGATTAATACTTTCCACTTGAATTTATCTATAATCATACATTTTCAAAGCAATATTTGGAAAACGATACTAATTACGGACTACTAAGCAGAAAAAGTAAAGACGTTGAAACGTGTCTCAATAATAGAAGTACTATAAATAAAGATATTCTTTAGAACTTACTACATTCAGACTTTTATATTTTTAAATGATATCTTATACAATATTTACAAGCCGGTACCAGGAAAGCAGGAAGTATCAGAATAATAGAAGTATTAATAATAAGAGATTATTATTTCCATTCGAATTTCTTTGATAATAATATCATAAGCAATATACAAGGTGCTTCAGAAATTTTCCATTTCGTATCGGCATGGCTTACTGGTAAAAAGATAAGAAAAAATAAAGTCCAGATTGGAAACAATATTTTATAAAAAGACTGTGAGTGTTTACGTTGGATAGTTTCAACGATTTCACGCCTATGGTTTTCGCGAATGTCGTTATCAATGTTTGTTTTTTATTTTCTCTTTTGCTTTCTCCTCATCGTTAGTCTAAGCTGAAGCTTCCGTTTCCGCGGTGTTCATACATCCCTATTATAATATACGTCTCTATACGTACAATAGCGTACATCATGTTTATTATCTTACTTTTCTTTCTTTCTTTATCACATATGTGTATACATATTCACTTTAAAATTAGTTATCCTATTGAATAAATTAATTGACAGGAACTAACAGTATACGATTATACAAATTCATATTTTTATAAGCATTAGCAGAGTAATTTTCTATATGTCTGCGTACTATGTATACTCTACGTATATAAATTTTTTATAGACGCACTATTAGGAAATTGGAAAAGAAATTTTTGTGTATAGAGATACAGAAGGAGAAAAACTTTGTTCTATTTGACGATCAAGTCCTTAGAAAAGGCTGTAGATATATAGCGAAGCAGGTGCAAGTAAGCAGCTTGCACGATTCGCCGGTATACCCGACAGATGTTACGGTTATGCAGCCAGCTCATCAAAGCATTACGTGCTTTACTGCACAAACTTCGTAAGAAAAGATGGAAGAATTCGGTACAGGCGAAAAAGCCATCTTCCTTCTTACGTTTTTGTAACTTGCCATCCTGTCTTAATTGAGATCATGATGAAGCATCAGAGAAAAATGCACCAGCTGCATTGTACGTTACCTTTATGTCTCCTCGCCATGGTTGTTTATAAAAAGTTATTAAAATAAAAACTCGCTTGTCACGCCAATGTTTTATTTGTACGTGTAATATGTTTTACTTTCGGCTATTTATGCGTTTTTAATTTGTACGTGGTTTGTCAAGAAATATTCCTGTGGGAATAGAACACAGCTATACGTGTGGTTCTTCTGCGGTTTACTTTCGATCAAATATACGAAGTACAAAAAGAAATTTTAATTAACGAACGTTGTATAATTTTATCTGAATATATTCTCAGATTATACTTTATTTAATGTAAAATGGAAAAATACTGGAGGAATGTTTAAATTTCGAAATTTCTTGCCAATTAGAAACGAAAAGAAGAGATAAAAGGTGGCTCTTAAACCGAATAAAACGATTTCTTTACATTCATTCCTTAACTGTATTTGATATAAAATGAAAAGATATTGCAGATATGTTAAAAATGTTCGTATTTATTGTCAATTAAAAGGGAGGAAGAAGGAGACAACAGATATCGTTGCATCTTAAATTGCACGAAATAAAAAATTGTAGTACACACGCAGACACACACACACACATATGTAGTATGCAATTAATTCATTCTTTTTTAAAATGCATGTCTCAGTAATTGGAGTAAGCAATTTCGATATGATTTCAACCGCTTGACTTGAATTCTCCATTTTCATTAAATTTTTACGAAATAAAACGATGTGATAAAATTTTACCTCCTATATTTGGATTATTATTTGGATAATTATATCGAAGGCAAAGATACATATATATTGAATCGATTTGGGAGCAGAATGTTATCTGTTGTACTGAAAATTTTCTTGGCACGCTAAAAAACAAATTGAAATTGGATTTTTATACTTTTTATTTTGTACCACTAGCTTGTTAATTACAGAGTGACCGTCATGCATGTAAATCTCGCAATCTACAAGAGAATTTCACAAATTATTGCTTGATATATTTTACTAGATTTAAGCCATCTGTTGAATATAAATAAAATTATTTATCTGAATCACAAGTGATAAAATCACATAAATATTTATATCATATTTATGGAATATCGCACTAATATTCGGATTCTTTACGAAATACAATAGCTTTGTACAATGTGCAATTTTCCTTTAACTATATTGTTCTACTTCTCAATTTAGATCTGATATAAATTTCCAATGATATCTAAATTCATCCTGTCATCGAACTATCCGAAACTTATTTCGAATTGCTGCTATATGAATTTTTCGTTTTATTAAATATCTCTAAAAACGAGATGTTTATTTTTATTAAAAATTTCATCAATATTTAGTAGACGTTATGAAATTTTTTGAGCTATATTGTCGAACGTGGTTTTATATTTTATTTTAATTTTTTTTTTATTTACGTTGCTCTACGATATTTTTTGCTCGTTAGGTTTACAAACGCGCGCTATTTGTTGTTAGCTGTAAGAACACTATTCTGCTACATTTGTTATTTACATTTTTGTTGACTATCATATATCTCTTTCCTCGACGAAGAATTCAATGAAGAACTGTTTGCATTTTGTAATAATTTCTTAAAACAATATTACAACTTATTTTAAAATCCTTTATGAATTTTTCCGTCTAAAAAAATGTCCGTCTAAATATTTTTGTCAATTCTGAAGAATAACATTTAATTCAATACAAATTTTTTTTGTAATTTCTTATTAAATATTTTATTATGTTATTTTATATATTTCTTCACAATTTTGGTAATCTGTATTTTCAAATACAATTTGAGTTAAAGGGCTAACTTTTTATAGCAATGTGTTTCTTGAGATTCTCGATAAATAGCAGACTCCAATTTTATGGGATCGGGTATGGGATAGCCCATACGTGACTTGTTGCTCGATGGTTATCCTAAGTGACCATGCAACACTTTTGCAATTTTAACGAGATCCACGTATCTTCAATTATTGATATTAAAATGCGTTTCCTGGAAATTTGTATTTTCTAAACGATAATTAAACCTTCACGTTCTTAACAATTTGGAAAGAATTTTTAAATTGCGACTTATTTTTTTATATTCTAATGACTATTTCCGTTCCAGTCCCATTCACACTCGATATTTCATCCTGATTAAGCCATACTCGCTAAGATCAAAGACTGTTTATAATTTCGTTACAACCATATATTTCCATAATCTATAACACGTCCGCGTTCACGTTTCTGTTAAGTTAAATTTTGATATAAAAGAGCTTATTTCATGTGCTGAAAGTAAAAGGAATGGAACGAAATACAAAAACTCGTCATTGGAATCGTATTCTTTTCGGTTCAAAAGGAAATTTTTGACTTCGTTAGACTTTCACCTTTCGGATCGCCTTGAGCGCGCATCGATGCGATTAGTAAGTGTAGTTACCAGCTGGCAGACAGATACTTTATCGAGCAGGTGGAAGATTGTTTCGGGGGCCGCACGTGCGTAAATGGTTAGGACAAGCCGCATCTCATCGTGGACCTGGAAAACACCTGAGCCGTGAGCTCGCTGTCCGGGGACATTAGTCACGCTTAAAAGGAACGCCCCAAGAGCCCCTTGCAACCGAGTAATCTGTGATCTTCCTTTGTCTCGAAATGCTCTTTGTTCTTAGTAAACTGACGTAATCAATGTCGTTGACCAGTGATGATAGAATTGCTCGTCACTGGTGCATGCAGATTTCCTACAGGGTGGCCCCATCTCTTTGAAATCTCTTTGACAAGCCTGTCAGCACAAATCTTTCGCAACAATTCCAAACCCTCCAGTTCTTTTCAGTTCTTTTCACCAATCTCAATCTTTTTTACTTGATACGAAATATCAGTGGTATTTAAGAGACATTAATCAAAGAATGTGTTAATTTAATCGAGCTAAAAGAAAATACATACTTTTTCCTATTTACGAATTTTCGAATTAGGAATATTTTTGTAATAGATTCCACTTCAAATACACGACAAACTATGTCGAACGCGCAGTAACACTTTCGTCAATGTTAAGTTAATTGATTCATACGAATTATTTCAAATAATTTGAAAGGTATTTTGTAATGATGAAAGATATATCTTTTATTTAGAAATTAAATCGTGCGTCATAAGCATGGCAAAGCAAGGTGAAAAATACGTATTGACATAGCTCGTCATCATGATGTCATGAAATCGAATATCGATATTACTTATATGATAAAAAAGAATTATAAGCTTTTATACCATTATGGGCAACAAATCGAAACAAGGATTATTCAGTTGGTAAATTAAGAACCGTGGATATTTTATTCTCGTAAATACGATAAAAAATTCCAATTTAGCATTCAACGTAAATCATACGAAATTATTCTCAAATGTTAATATTCCAACAAGCTGATTAACTTTTAATCGTACAATGAAAAACACGAATATTTCTCATTTTGTTAAATCGTTTGGATCCAAATAGACCACCCTGTATTGTCGAAGCAATGCAAGTAATATCTTCTGGCATTCTGTCTTATTAGCTACCATGGAACACGCGATAACACAATTGATTCGAGCGCTAAGTGATATTTATTGAAGAAAGCGCTTACTGTCTTTTCTATGGGGTCTTGAAATCCGCAGACTGCACTGAAACCTTTTTCAACGTTGTTCTCCTTTTTTGTTCAAGATTCGTTCGTTTGCTTCTTTTTCATTCAAAGATTGACCTGCTTTTTTTCGTTACGCCTACGAGCAGGAGAAAGCTTGTGCATTAAACACGCGTCAGAACGTTTCCTCATAATAAAACGATTGTTTTTTTTCCACCACTAACCTGTTTTTTTCAGTTGAAAGGTATAAAGTACGAGAGGATGGAAACCTGTGTTAGTCGAATCGACATTCAGACAGGTGGGAGCGATTCTTTTGAGAATGCAATGCCTAATGAAGCATTTGCATCCTGTCGGGCTGTTTCGTGTACACGCTGACCCGTTTCTTTTAGCCGCAAAATTTACCGACAATTCTCAGTACGTATTTCACGCGCGTTGCAAGCAAGATTTTTAACTCCGCGTTAATAACGTTCACGTAAAGTGAAGATGGCCGAAGCAGAGTGTTGCTGCTTTTGACGATCGCTAGTAAAATTTATGAAAAAGACGACGAAAATATTGCGTAAGAAAAATTTCGATGCTTATAATTGATATAACAGCTATGAATGTTATACACAGGCTCGTAAATGTGAGAAATTCATTCACGTAAGATTTTTAATGATTTAGGAAAATTGATTATGTATGTAAATTGATATTTATCCAATAAATTTTAATAAAATCTCTGCGTAGCTCAATCTCTATCTATGTTTGGACTTATTATATATGCTGAATAATGGAGAACACATAATGAAACAGGTAAATATTACTTTATAATAACGAATTTCATCGAAACTCAATATGGGGAATAAAATTATCTATTCAAATTACAATGAGGAACATTTTCAAAAATTTCTAAAGTAGTAAAATTTATGAATATCCTGTTTCATTGTGTGCCCATCATTATTCAATACACATGATACGCGAAAGATCATCAAGATTAGATTTTCATTCAGCAGTATAACGTTAACAAACTTTATTTTAAATATTCGATTCTACAACTTTTACTTTTAATATAGTGTCTGCCGATTCATAATCATCAATTAAAACCTCAGCTCCCTTTGATAGCATGCTAATAAATTCTTTTTTACGAACTATTTTCTGCATAGAATATATTTCTAGTAGTTTCCTCGATATTTTGTTCTTTAATACGCAGTAACCCAGATAATGAAGCAGGTGAACACTTTGTAAAATATGTTATAAAAGCGTAGTAAAACCAAGCAATATTACGCACGATGTATTTCACATGAAACGCTCTATTGCTCTCTAAAAAGCTTGAAATTAAATTTCACCGTGGTTGGTTAACTGGCGTTTTCAGTTAAAGAAACCTTAGATCTCCTTTGTTTTGTATGGTAGAAAACTTTATCAGCGTTACATCTAACGTGACTCACGTTGTCGTCACGTAACAACATTAATGAGAGTTCTTGCTACTTAAACGCACGAGCAACGTTTACCTGGTGTGTTGGCTCGTATTATTTTTTTAACTAGACGTAGAACTTTTTCTACCTCCTTCTTCTTTACGATCCCTTGATGCAAAGAACGATTGCGTGGCATAAGGATAGTTAGAGGGTGAAGTGGTTTCGCTCACGGAGCCAGGGAATGAGGACGAACGAGAAAAGGGCGAAGATACGTGTACAAGGAGCATGCAAACATGCAGAAACCTCTCGTGCGGATGCCTTGGGGACCAGGTCGGATCACACTAATTAAATCATAGTCGTCGCTATCGTGCTAGCGAATTTCGACCTGTGTGTCATGTTTTCCGATCCTTTTATCTTTCCCCTGTTTAAACTCCTCTTTTTCAAATCCCTTTCGTTCATTTCCACGAATATTCTTAGCAAAATCTGTGAAATTAAACGTATCTCTATATCGAAATACTGTTATGCTAGGTCATAGGCAGGTACTATGCTTCGTGAATATATTTGAACGCCTATCATGGAAAACTGTTACGCACACATCGTGTTCGTATGTACAATATCTTGGAATTTCATTAGTACTGTAATGAGATACGACTATCATAACTATATTGGTAAACTAATACAATAATTATATCGGTAAATTGTTTTTTTTTTTTTTTTTTTTGCGGCCAAACATTCGTGAATTTTCGTAAAAAGAACGCGCCTTTCAAGAAATTATTATTTCCGTTTTATCTTCATTTAATTATACGCATTTAATTACGAAATATAAAATATATCGCATCATCTCATAACCGAGCACAATTAGTTTCATTAATTATCTTTTTTCGCTTGCTTCGATTTAAAAAGAAATAAAAGAAATTAAAGTTCATTACTCTCGCATTCTGTGCATAAAAATCTCCCTTGTCTATTTTTTCTCCCGTTATAAGACTATTTCAAAGAGGCGCATTTAATATTCTAATAGCTGACACTTGGGAAAAAAGCTATGGAAGGAAGGAGGTTGTGCTAGCGAATACGTCAGAAGCAAAGTAAATAAGCTAGCAAAGCGGAAAAAGTAAAATCCTCATTGGTGAATCACGTCTGTGTCACCGTGTATATATATTCGTGCCCTGTGACTTTTTCAATTAAACCATCGCTACAGCTAGCGGTTAAATAAGCCCAGTAGTTGCCCTCTCGTGTATCTAGCTTCTTCCCTTTTGGCTCACGGTGGATTCTGCCAGAATCAACTAACCCAAATTAATTAGTTTTAATAATTCATGAATCGCGTTCAAATGATACATCTCTCTGTTCCACGGTTCGTTTCCGTTCCTGTAACTGAACACGGTATACAGGCATTGAAACTAGTACATTTTTCTCTTGATTGACTATTCATTTCGCCCTGGCTTTTTCACCGTTCTTTGCTCCCATTTCTACTTCCTCTCTCTCTCTCTCTTCCTCTTTCTCTCTCCAGTTCCGCCTTCTGAAGTGCATGTTACGCGGACTTGTCACGAAGCATTAATGGAACACGAGTCACTGGGACCGCACAACCTCGAAAAAAATAATCCCTTGAAAATCCTGGCGCAGTGCGTCTGTACAAAAATTACGCGGCCAACGGGCCGTGCCGAACGCACTCCACACTCGTATATTCATTCAATGTCCGAGTTCCAATTACGGTCGCAATTGCACGTGCCAGCTCCTGCTAACCAAAAGAATCTTCTTTCCCTCACTCTTCTGCCTGTTAAAGATTTTCTCCTGCTTTGCTTTCCCGCGGCAATCCTCTACAAAGTTATCTATTGGACTGTTGTACGAGACATGTCATTTCTTAGTTAACAGTTTCGATTTTTACAGATAAATAGAGTGCAAATTTTCAAAATTTACAATCGACGATAATTCAAAGGATTAGAAGGAATATGACAAGTCGCGTTCCCCGTGTCTTACTGTAGAGCAGTTTGAAGATTCAATATATTGTCAACCAATCTTAATTTTAGTTTACTAATTTATCTTAAATCGGTAACCTTACAATTTGCTAATATTGTTAATTAGTAGTTATTGCGCAAGCAGGTGCTTTTAGATTTCCAGTGTTTAATTTTCTAATTCATACATTGAAATTAGCATCTTGTATAGGTTATCAGTATTCCATCTTTTACCTATTGCACAACTCATACAACTTACAAATGCTTCTTTTATAACTTCGCTTTTCAAGATACCGCTTATGTATACAGTTCATTTCTGCCCCTTGATTCGGGTTGATTTTTCTCATTTTCTCAACGTTTGCCGGATTCAGAATTCTGTTTGTACCTGTACACGTATATATGTTTAGGACTTACGTGGGACTTTACAGAACGAAGCTAAAAGCATCTTGCTCTTCGAAACGTTTTTATTAAAAACAAGCACGTAGGTAAAGCTATAACTTGTAGATTTTAATGCCTCGCAATATCCCTCGTTCGAATTTCACTTTCATGTCGCTTTTTTCTCGCTTTTGGCCAACATTCTTATTCTGTTCTCGCAACGGTGATTCGTTAAAAATGGAAAAACATGTATACCCGCCCCGGTCCAAAAATACCTAGCTGCCTATGCTCGAGTCTGCGGCGATATATCGTTCGACCGATGTGTACGTGCCTTCACGTACGTGCACACATGAATATCGAGAAGCCACGGTATGCGCCGGGGATTTGGTAGCCTGGTTAAATGTCTGCCATCAGTGACGTGCGTGTGGAATCGGCAATAAAAGGCTCGATGGAAAGAGAAAGGATATTTTGAAGAACTACCGAAAACCGGAAGAAACGCGTGAAAAGATTAAGCTTTTTCATGATATTGCTGAACGGTTCAGTATTTCGAAAAATACGTGCTTTGGAAAATAGCGTTGTCCGATTTTTCGCGAATCTCGTTGAAATATATGGAATAGCGAAGGTTGTAAGAGGTTTTTTGGTATTTTAACCAGTTAGCTGTTACGATCTCTTTAAAAAGTATGTACCTAAAATATGTCGCAAAAAGTAAGCGATGACGAGTATACTCGTAAAACACAGAGTTTGTGCGACTGTTGTAACATAAAATTAAACTGTAATGAACTAAGTTGAAATGGCTGTTTTATTTTTTAATTTTATTACTGACGGGGCTCGTCATAACATAAAATATTGCCATTTCCTCATGACGAGTATACTCGAGAAATTGAGCTAACCGGTCAATTCGAATGTCACAAGACATTCAGAGTGAATGTGGATTTTGATATTCTTCATAATAAATTTAGATAATCGATCCGATACGATAAATCGAGTAAATTTGCTATTTAAAATAGGTGTGAGAAAAAATGTTCAATGCAGCTGATTTCTTTGTAGTATCTGGCTTTAATTTGGAAAAGGTGAATTTAGTCACGTCTGTATGGTTAGCACGATTTATCAATGCTATAAATTCATACTCTGAAAAAATATGAGTTAAGTTACTTTTCTTCTCATTGCTTCGATTAAATAGTAGAATTTTATTGCAAGAGGCAGAATTGTTTTAAATAAATGAACACAGGTTGATAAAGGGCTTGAAAACTGAAATAAAACAGAATTTCGTACCTTGTATCTTCCAACTCTTGGACAATACTATTGCGAATAATCCCCAGGCAGATTTAGAAAAATTTTATTTGGAATAATGAATAACCGTTTTATTCGGTGAAAGCTGATTCGTTATTCGAGAATAAATCTTTATTCGCTGTTGATTGTCCGAAATATCTCCGCGACAAATAAATTGTAGGATTAAACGACACAACGCTTTCGGTATCTGTGTGTTGAACTTGGTACATAAACAGAAATAAACATGTCTCGAATCGAGACTTCAAACGGTTGAAGAAGACGCCACATTTTTACGTGGATAGCGTTGGTCGCGTCAAATGTAATGTCGATGGCAAACGGTATATTTATTTGCAGTCTTATTCGAATCAATTTTTAACTGGCTAAGTCTTTATTCTAGTAAAGAACTATTCATTATCCTGAAATAAGCTCGTTTTATTAATTTAAAGTTACATCTCCTGTTAAAATATTATCTTGATCTTTATGTACGCTACATACATATGTATTTAAAACTGCATTAAACTTTCTGTCATTTAGTAGCATTTTCATATAATTATAGAAATTTAGCATTACGAAAATGAAACGTATAACAGAATCTGACAAGAAAAAATTTCATCGGAAAATGAGCGTGTGCAAAATATACACAATATTATTTTAGTATATGAATATTCTTTTATTTGAAGAATTTATTCAAAATATTATTTGCTTTAACGCCTTTTCTTTTATCGCAGAAGGAAATTTAACTGATGAAAAATGATGTACTTCTCATTTCTACTTTTCTCTTTATCGTAAAATTAGCCATAAAATAAATTAACGGAGAAAAATCACAGTATTGGATGATCTTTAATTCTATCGAACACTTGGGAGGTTAATCGACTTTGGAACGATGGTAATCAGTTTAATAGAAACTTCTACGGGCGTCAATTTACTTTTGTCATTCGACAACGAAGATGGTAAACGAAATGGTATTCGGACCGGGCCACGCTTCGAATTCCAGTTGCAGTCAGGCTTCTCGTGAAACACATGGATCGGAGCGGAGTCTCGTCGACTCACAATACACTTAATTGGTCGCCAAGCTCGCGGTGCACCTTGGAACGCTTCCTCGAAGAACTTGCAACTCGTTTCGGTGTGATCGCTTCTTTTGCCCTTCTTCCCTCTTTTCTTTTAGCTTGGTTGCTCCCGGTATCGCGATTTTTCTTTCCGGATCTTCGGATCTACAGGCTCGACGGTATGCGCCGACGCGTGAGAACAAACGGGCTCCAACTGTCGCAGCTTAAGGTTCAAGCTTATTTACGCACGCTGGATTTTCGTGAATGTGATGGATGTAACGAAATATTGGACTAAGGGCGCTGGTTTGTTTGCAATTTTCGTGAATTCGCCTTTGCAATGAAATAATAAACAAGAAGCAGTATTTGGGTAACCGTTGCTGAAATATGACATGCCCTAATGCTAGTAGAAATAGATATTATTTTCTTAATAAACATTTCCAGTGCTGATAACTTTAGCATTTTTCTTTTATATTGTGTCTTTTCGTTTCAAAGTTACTCATTGTTGTGTACAATTAAGAGTCTAGAAACAGCTTCTGTTCCACGGTAGTCCAGATAAAATTTACTTTGAAGTATAAATTTTCTGCGCTATTCGTTATTATTAACAGATATTCATCTTTTCATGAACACTAAAATATTAATATTAAAAAAATGTAACCAGTTTATTTTACGTATTAAATATTCTGATCTGTACTTTAGATGATTTATATATCCATGCATGTTATATACATCCTGTGTATTTTTGCGGCTTCAGATTTCTCATGAATAAATAAAAATTCGCAGCCTAATTATTAATATAGACAGATTTCTCTTAATAACGCTTTTGTAACTGATACACGTATCTAAATAAAGAAAGTAGCGTCTACGATAATTTGATTTAAATTGCATTGTGAACTTGGGACGCGTCAAAAAAGATTTACTTATGATTTACGTAGCTTGGGGGGAGACCTGGAATACGAACTCCGAACTTTGAAGGGCAAGACCAGACTTATTTTTTGTTAAAAGGAGTGACATACTATGAATAATGATACGTGCGATAAGATTGCCACATGGAGTAAAAGTGTTTCGTTACGTAAGATGAAAATTAGCTAAGTCATCTTGTAGATCAGAGTTTTATAGTTTGAAAGACATTCTAATTTATAGTTTTAAAGTCGCTGAAAAGGTTAAACGAGAGATAACATATGCAGCAAAACTAAATATAAGATTCTAGGAAACCAACAGATTCAGAAACAAAAGCTTTTAAAAGAACGCATATTGAAAGAATAGTTGATTTTCATCGTTCCACAGAAAGTATGCTTTCACGTTTCCATTAGGAAATCTCAGGATAAAGTTTCGAAAAGATCAAAAAGGTGCATTTATTCTTCCGTGGAAAGGGATCACTTATTTCGGCCAAGGATATAAAGCAGCGATTCACCGCGAGCGAATTCTAAGTTACATCATTATCCTGTCAAGGTTACCGTTTCACATGAATCAGTTGGCGAAAATACAGTGACAGTGTCTCGTGATAGATGACATTGTACAAGGGGTGTACGCTCGATTCAACGTGGCAATAGTCACGCACCGTAGCGAGCTATCACGCCACGTTTTACTTTGAACTATGGTCTCGTTCCTTTCCGCCGCGGATGAGTCGTTACCACTATCCCCCTTGCCACCCCTTTTCCTCGTTTACGATCGAGTCTCTCAGCAGCAACCGCGGAGAACCCTCGCTTCTCGTTGCCACTCCCGACTCTGCTTCGAATAAATCACTGGACGCCTAAAGAATCGCGCTTACGATCTCGCTTCGATGCAAAGAATTGCTCTTTCTCTCTCTCTCTATCTCTCTTTCTCTCTTTCTCTTCTATCGTCTTTCTTTTCCCTTCGCTGTGCACGAAACTTTATCTTTTTTCCTCTCGTTCTCGAGACAGTATTTTCATCAGTTGGCTGAGAAAGAAAGATAAGGTGCTAATGTTACAGAACGTTCAAACTTCCAACGTAACACGGTCAGCCTGTTTTTTTCTTTTCTTTTCTTTTTTCTTGAATGGATTTAAGAAATGGTAATTGAGCGCTTAGCCCTTTGCGAGATGTTTTATTATTAGCTTTCTTAATGGTTGCATGGGTTGGGAGTAAAATTAATTTTAGCTTGTAACTGGTTCGTTGTAGGTCAAACGACAGACGTAATACTTCTTCCATATGGCTTTCATTTTCTGATTTGTCGTTAATCCCCTTAGCTGATTGTTTATAATATGATATCGTTTCTTGAATCTTGAACTCTTTGATGGCATCTGCAACAAGTACATACTTCCGAATTCTATCGATCTTTAATTTTCTTTTCATTTTTCTCATTTGACGTTGTCCAGGAGAGTATGTATGAGTGCATGTATATTCATTGATATATTAAACTTTTGGTAATTCTATCCAATAAAATAAACAATTCTCATGGATATTTTACATATATATCATCTAGTGCAACTACATGAAAGAATGACTTGGCCTAGTAGTTTCACTATAGCTATGTACCCTGATTTAAGTCGTATAATTGCATTTAAATAGACAATAACTAATACAGTTACTGACACGATAATATACTTTTCGATAACTCTTTAATAATTCATGTAGAATATACAATCGCATAGTAATCCATAGTAATTCCAAATGAATAACGACAAACGAAAATAAAATATGATCTGGTAACGGTAACATCAATTTCCTACTGCAAACCACAAAGCAACAAATATCTACAAAAAGTTTCATAATGCAAGAGGTTGATCAATGCTCAGAACTTCTCCACGATTTCACCATCTGAAACAACCAACTCCTTCTATCTGCCCTGGAAACAATGTTCGTTTAAAATTCGATCGTTTAGCATCTTGAAACAATCAGGCTTCGACAGCCGGTTCTGATCGAGTTAGTTAATTAGTATTTGAAGCAAACAGGTTCGAAGTCGCATTTGCATGACAATCAGAGCCGACGTGAGGCGGTATAAACGCGATTGTATATCCGTGTTTTGTCCGGGCCGAAGTAAGTTGCGAATTTTGACTAGTTCATAGCTGTGGAGTGAATATTGGATTGCAAACTCTGTCTATGTCTATATCATGGTTGGGCGGGAAGGGCTAAGAAGAAAAGAGAAACTAATAGGAAGCTCTAAATCGGGGCAAGTTAGGTCGTAAACGCGCGTCTGTTCGCTGCCGTAAATGGGGAACGGGTTGGCTGAATGTTCGGTGGGCGAGTCAACGAGATACCTGGTTTTGCGCGCGTATACACATGGAGGAGCGAGCGCGCGGCATCGTCGTCGACGTCGTCTTCATCCTCTTCTTCCTTCGTTCAGGCCGGCCACGTTCTTCTTTTTCCTCTTTCTGGTTGCCTCGTTCCAGAGTGTTCTGGCTCGGCTCGTTTCTCACGCTCGCCGATGGGTAGGCTGATCGCAACATCGGCCGATTCGGCCTCTTTCTTCCAGTATATACCTACTCGTATTCCCGATCCACTTGGCCAACGAAAGGGGAGAGCCAGACTTAAGCCCGTTAAATGGAATTAATAAGCTTTACTATGCATGCACCAGCCCGTGAAATACGATACCGGTTGGTGTGCTCGTTAGGACGACCAGGGGAAGGCTTTGTGCCTTCAAGGCTAACTCGCGCTCTCCCGTCTCACCGAAACTACATTTTCGTGTCTCCTGTTCCACCCTCCGTGTGTGACTATGTGCAAAAATGTAAATTCCCTTGCTCCACGCGTGATTATTTTCGGATAGCGGACATGCAACGAATAAGTTTCCCGTTACAATAATATCAATCGTGTCATTATATGTGCATGATGATTTATCTTTTTCTTTTTCTTTTTTTTTTTTTTGCGAATTACGAGCTGTTTAACTTCTCACTTTTATATCGCTGTTTGAAAAACCTTCTGTCTCATCGTTCGTCAGATACATTTTTCACTTATCGTGATGCAGTCCGATGCAGTATCGTTTTGAATTAATAGAGTAAATCAATGTTTCTCTCTTCTTTTTTTTATGATGACTTCAATAAAGTATTAAATTAATGAAAATATTTTTTCCCGTAAATTTTCATTCA
This sequence comes from Bombus affinis, assembly GCF_024516045.1. NCBI lineage: Eukaryota > Metazoa > Arthropoda > Insecta > Hymenoptera > Apidae > Bombus > Bombus affinis. The sequence goes on along the minus strand of NC_066352.1, from coordinate 3,173,673 downwards.
TAGATATGGGTCTTGGAAGGTAATTACTTTTTAGAGAGAGCATAATTCTCACATTTCTGAAGATTCTGCAGAATTAAAGGCGAGGAACGGTCCGATCACGGTACAAGATACTCCGTGTCCGTTCCAGCACATTTGAGAAACTCTTCATGGGACTCATTTCTTGCAACCCAACGAATAATGTACGGAACATCCATCATCTTGATGTTTCATTACTTTTTGTATATGTAGAAGCAGGTTTTTTAGATTACGATATATACGTAGCGTTGCAGTACTTAACATTGTTTTTTTCAAATTACGCCGCTGCATTAACAAGAGAGAGTCTTTTTAGATACACTAAATGTCCGTGTTACGTGATTCTGAAAAATATTTCTTTTGTCATCATGGCTCGTCAATGTCTTTCAGACACTTACTGTGATTTCCTTTGATGACTAACAGAAACGTCTTATAACCCCTAGTTAGAGTAGTTTTAACGTGTAACAGGTAAGAAAGAAACGTATCATTATATGAAAATTATAATAAAAAGTGTACTTAATATCGTCCTTTCAATTAGGACGATGCATTAACAAGCAAGAAAAATTCTTTACGTACACTAAATATCTGTTATGCGATTTTATAGTATTATTTATATTTATAATATCTGTTTTTTAAATTTGAGGAAAGTATGGAAAGATCGTTACTGTGCATGATTTTTCATCTCTCAAGTTCGAAAACAATGTGAAAAATTTCTTATTAATACGCACGACGTCACGTTAAATATCTTCCTTTTACACATTGTAAATCATTTTCGTTTGCTGAAATAAAAGTAAGATCGAGATATGATAGTTAAAAAGTCCTTACAAGGGTTAAAAACATTGAAAATCTGCTTGTTGAAAGAAGAACGGGATTGAAGCGACGACAGAGTTAAAAACCTCCAAAAGCTTTTACAATATCCATTAAAAGTAACCTAACACGTAACAGATAAAACAAGACATATGGTTGCATAGGAATAAAAAACAGATTCGTCGATTAAAACAGAATTAGCGTGTAACTTTCGTCAAGTAAAGCGAGAAGGTTTTTAAAGTTCAGGAAATTAAAGTTAGTGGAACAAGCAGCGTAGAATATTAACTAAGCTTAATTGATTTGAGAAAGTACACGTTGCCAGGTCCTGACTGGCGAAGACAATTGGGTCACACTCGAATGACTCGCATTAACAAGGGATTACGGGCACGGCCAGATGACTTTTACCTCTAACCAGCTTAGAAACTTTTCTCATTCCATAGAACCGCGAAAACTGCGGTCCAGTTTTTGTCTGACAGTTTCATTCGCTATGCAACTGACGTATTTCAGTTATCCAAGCTCCTAGCGTAGGGTGTGTAGGATCTTGTACGTTGGCATGGCGTCGATCGGACCTAAGAATTTTCGTCTTTTAGTCAGCCGCGAACTTCTCGCTGGGTTCTTCGCCTTCGCGAACCCACGTAACGAGAAAAGTCAAGAAAGTTCGGCCGCGATTCAGAGTCACGTTGCGATCGTATCTCGCCGAAAGATAAATCGCTTTTTGGGCTTTTTACGCGTCGCCTCGCTTCGCCTCGTCTTGTCTCGTCTTGTCTCGTCTGAGCTCACCTCGAGAATCAACTCCGAGACTCGACTCGATCCAACTCGACTCCCTCAACCAGCTTTCTAGCCGGCCCTCCTCTCTATCGTTACCGCCACGTGCGTTTCGTTAAAACTCGCGCCACTGAATTCGCCAAGTTTCTCCTACTTCGATTTAAAAGAAAATAGAAATGGAAATATACGAAAATACAGAGAGAAAAACTCGCGAGTACCGTGGATGGATATATGGAACGAATTGTGTGTAGGAAAGGAGCAAAGAGCTTTATCCTCTCAACGTTTTACCTTAAATTTATGTAGGGTGACATAAAAAGGCACCTGAGAGTTTAAAGGATTGTAGCAGCAAGATAAAAAAGTGTTTAATTAATCTAGGTTCTAAAGCCGATACTTTCAGCATAAATCGTAATTTGCATGTATATTTTTGTAACGCTTAATTAGCTAGTTCAATACGCACGTGATTGAATTACGACATTAAGTAGAAAATGTAGATAGACGTTAGAAAATACGAAACATGGTAGGAATATCCCAAGATATATATAGAGGGTGATTCATAATTTACATATACATGAATATTGTATTCAAATGCAAGAAAGGCATAAAATTCATTTCTTACGAAAGTGGAGATAAAGTTTCGTACCTTATACTATGGTTTCGTGTTAGCTTCAATATTCTGTCCCGACAAGATATCGTTAATTAAATAGAAACCAAAAGATGGAATCCAACCATGAATAACAAAATTATATTTTGCTCCTGCAAGATTAATTTTCGATTCTATGATCGATTAAGCATTTTTCAACTCTCTAAGTATTGCAAACTCCTAAGCGTTTACGCCCTTATCTTCATTAAACAAAATTAAAATAATAATTCAGTTTCCATCATCACGAATAAACAAGTTTAAACAATAATGATCATTTTTAGCTACCTTAAACAATAAAATGTTCACGCTCGGACTAAAATTGAAAAACATTTTACGGATGACGATGGGACAATATAAATGCGCATCTTTCCCATTCTGAATTCTGGCGGAGAACACTACGTTAAAGTTGCCACAAACAAGTGCGTAAATTATCGGTGAGATGTGCTCGCGTTGTGTAAATCTTTCCGCGTGTACACGCCGAAACATTTATCTGTCCGTGGCACGAAAAACCTTTAATCTGATAGATTAAAGTTTCTTTGGGGAGGAAGCGCGAAGTCACGCGGAAAGCAGCCACGAGTGAAAGACGAGAGGGGGAGGGGACAGGATGGCGACGTTGCAAAAATATCACTGGCGACTCTCAGCCACACTCGCCTTCCTCGATACTATCGATTTCACCCCTGCACGCTCGTACGTTTTACATATCCCCGCGTGAACGTCGTGTTTTTCTTCCCCTTGAGAGAATTATTTCTTTTGCTTCGAGTGGTAATGCCATGGTTTAAAATCATGGCGCTACTTGCAAAAAGGTCTGCCGGAGAAATTCACGATCTACATCCGTGTGTCCTGGATTTTTTCTCTGTACCGAATTTTCGATGCTTTCTTCCTTTTTCGCGACGATTTAATTTTGCGATAATTTTTTTCTATCTTATTGACTGTTTTCGTTCGAAGTTACAGCTTTCGGCAAAGACCAAGTGCATATAACTCGACCGTTCATAATCTACGTTAGATACCGATGTTCTATTTACCGAGCTTAAGTCACAAACCCATTCGGATTTTGTTAAATAAATATACTAAAATCTACTTTACTTATCTCGTTTATTTATAAATACGTATCTTCTAGCAAAAAAAGTCAGGCAAGCGTATTTTCACATTTTTCGATTGATTTTTATAACATTCTTCGAAATTCGTACACTAACGAAAGAAGATCGAATTTATTACTCCAGTCAATACATAAAGAGTCAAGAGAAATATTCACAATTCGATTACGCTAATCGTTTCCCCAAAGAGATACCGCCAAGATGGAAATCTTCCAATTTTATACGGACCAAGCGCGTTACGATCCTGTACCAAACTCTTTAACGAGGCGCAACGAGCAAAATTTAAATATCACGGGCCGTAACATCGTCAGTGAAATAACAATAATTCGAGATCCGCATCTGGTCAGTTTACATACTCGAATAATCCAATACCGGTTTCTGGTCGCGATGTTCGCCTCTCTGGTCCGCCGGAGGGCCAAGCACCGCTTGGCAACTTACCAGAAATTTATTTGCTTGCCCGACCAACTCGTCTAAGTACATCGATTCCACTTTCGACGCGAAACCTTGGGGAACCGTGAGATTTACGTAGCCAATTCGTAGTTGCTTTTGATGTTGCCACTATTGATCGACGTTTTGAGCTTCGTATCGTTCTGATGGAGATATCGTGTATGTGTGCATGTGTATGAGGTCGTAATTGATGATTTCATAACTTTGGTATCCATGCCGGGCATAATGCGATTATGTGCCTTAACGTGCGCGTTAGAAGTTTCACCCGAAACGCTTATCCCGATAAAATGCAAATTTTCTCTTTTCCTCTCTCTCTCTCTCTCTCTCTCTCCCCCTCTCCCTCTCTCAATCTCCCTCTGTCTGTCTATTGGCCTCTCTCTCTCTCTCTCTTTCTTTCTTTCTCTTTCTCTCTTTGTATAGATATATGCGTTGGAAATTAATTATTCGTAACAGCTACAGCGTTGGAAGGCAGCACCTTTTCCCGCGAGCTGATATTACGTTCGCTATAAACCAACATTGTCGGATCAAGGATCAAAGTCACGACTCGGAAATCGTTCTTCCACTGCCATAACGCGATGCTACACAGAGATGGAAAGTCGTAGTCACGAAGTTATCGACACGGTCACACCACGATGAATCCTCCTTGAGAGGAGCTTCCAGTAAAATAATTTAAGGTCTCGCGGGCACTCAGCCAAATGAGAATATATTTGGAATTTTCACGGTTCGAAGTTTTGTGGAATCTTTGATCTTTCTGTTTGAGAGAGTTTGGTTGATATATCGTACATTAGAATTGAATTCTACGGGAATAAATGTTTATTCGAGCAATTATTTAAACACATATCTACTTCGTTTCTTTCCAATAACACTATTCGATTAATAATGTATATGGCAATTAAATTAATCTGTAACTTATAAAATTCCTAACAAAATTACTTTGTAATTATCCTTCTGGAAAGATGATAAGTATAGATATGAGTTGCTCGGTAGACAGGCTACTTACTTAACGGTAAATTGAGATCTAGAGAAGAATGACGACTACGTACATTATTTCTTTTTACGCTCACCTTAGAATCTTAGTTTGCTGTTCAAGACATTGAATACTAATCGTGCATTGGAATAATGTAATTGGGAAATTCACAAAAAGTGAAATTGATTAATTTCACTTCGTATCTGTACACGTAATTTGGTACGGAACTGTACAAATATCGTAATATATCGTTCTTATACGATTCTTATTGTAAGTTGCACTTCTGAGACTTCAATGTACATACGTACGAAGAGACCGGAAATAGCACGTTTAATACGTGTACGCACGTGCGTTACCAGTTGAACGTTGCGCGCTAATTACGCACTGACAACGTTCGCACAAATTTATACGAATTCTAATTAAAATTTCATTTCAACATAGCGAGGTGTAATAACCCCGGATCCGTATCACCGTGGCGTTTTTTAAGCTGATGGCGGCAGCTGCCGGCGAAAACTAATTAAGCTCTCGTTTAACTACAAACACGAGTCGCGCTTCAAGCGATCGCTACCGCATCCCTTCCCGTTCACTCGGTAATTTCTCAAATTATCGAACGGTGAGCCCAGGTTCTTGGCACATTCGGCTCAACAAGCTGTTCTTCGATCAACATTGTATTATTACTCATTTCGTTTATCCATCTCATTTCAAGTTTTAATGTAATCAATCGTGAAAATTCCATGATTTATTGTATATTCGAAATTCTCATGTGAACGCTTAGTTAGTTAATTAATTCATTAATTTCAAAGACGTAACAAAGACGTAAGATCGTGTCGTAAGCACAGAATTCATAAAATATATCGTAAAATTATTCGCACGTGTATGTAAATTTTGCAAATCTTAAAATTTTCGTTAAGAAGATTATGATAATAAAAAATTTTACTAACGTAATCAGCTAATATCTATGTCTCTTTCAAAATAGCATATCTTTCCGTGTTTGACGTGCTTAGTCGCTTAGGCTGTTCAAGTGTTAAACAAATTTTACGCATAATTTTCTACAATTTACGGCAAAATATTTTCTATTAAAAACGAGATGTGACATATATTTGCGTTATAATATTCTATTGAAATTAATCAAGCAGTTTATGTTGCAAGAATTACTATATATGGTAATGAAACGATGGCTGCACTGTGGGAGGGCTTCCTTAGGATAGCTCTAAAGGCCTCTATGCTATAATTTCAGTCTTTGGTTCTCAGCTTTGGTATTCCTGTTGTGTTTATATACACGAGAATGCTTTAGAAACATGTTTTAAAATCATATTTTATCGCATACGTTATATAAAATAATGTGGGATCGAGTGAAAGGTAAGAAAATAAAACATATTTTTATTTTACCAAGGTATAATTTCGTCTGCTTGTCTACGTGTTTTTCTTTTACGCACACCGTTTCCTTACGAAAAAGTAAGCTACATTATATCCATCTGGCTATTTCAGGTACACACATAGGTACGCGTATAAATATTTAATACATACGAGGTTACTCATTTCTCTTGTAACATACTGTTAGAGATCTAGGTCTATGAAGAGGCATAAAGAAAGCTTTATCCGATAAGAACGACAATACACAGGAAGTTATCAATATATGGAAATTAGCAAAAGTAATACACGAGATATAACAAAATCGTTCATTAGCCATACATACGAAAAACAGCAAATGTGTAGCAGTAAATGTAAGTATTGTAGTAAATGTGTAGCAGCGAATGTATTTATCCGAATCCATTGGGATATGTACAAGTATTAAAAATACAATACAAATCGGCCTTATAATATGGTGTCCGTATAATGGAAATTCATTAATTCTCTCCAATACCCGTAATGTTTCGTTCCTATAATAGGGTGTTCACATTCAGATAAGTGAAGTTAATACGCGGAAGTTCATTTAATCTGTTATTGCGATAATAATCTGTTATTGCTAATAAAAATTTCACGTTATAAGCTGCAAAATAGAGCGACATACATTCCATCGATTAAAGTACCAAATTTGTTTGGGGCGGGATTAAATCGGTGAAAAATAATTCTGCAGTGGGACCTTTCTTAAAGTGTCAAAACACAAACAATCGCTTTTCAATGGAGCGGCGTCTCTTAATAAGATTAACGTTTCCACATTAGCAGGAACGAAGGGGAGAAAGATATTCGAGGGGTTGGATGATGCTTTTGTCGAAGCTTTTTGACAGCGATAAATAATCGGATCAAGCGTGATCAGGGATTTTCTGAGTCATTCCGACCACTCTCGCATCCCGGGCAATCATAGTCCCGGTCCATGTCGCGTTTTCATCGTTATTTCCCTATAATCTCCGTCCTTGTTCTGCGTGCGTGTGCGTCCTTTTTTCTCTCTCAACGCATAGGAAAATAAGCCGGAATCGTTGCATACATTTACTACGCGTGTCAAGACATTTCTATAACTTTTGACAGCCGTCGTCGAAACGTTTTCCAAATCGAGTTTATTCCAACGACTGTTTGCTTTGCTTTTTTAAATTCGCGCAATGCAAATGTACGTAACTGAAGCTACGTTTCGACGTAACTTCGATTTCCGTCGGTTGCTGACGAAACATTTCTAGCAAAAGGAGATATGTCCGAATTTATTCAAATATTTATCGCTCCATTTTTCTCCTATCGTGTTTTTAAATACACGTTTGACTTCGATTGAGCGCAATTGCTGTTTATCGCTGGTAAACGTATTTTTGTATAAATTTCTTTGGAAATATAGTAAATTCCTTGTTTCTTGGATACACATGCGTTATTAGAGTGTTTTACTATTGAAATGTATGTAAACGTCCTACGTTATCAGGTTGTTGACTGAAAGTCGCTTTCGAGATAAAAGATTTTAATAAAAACAACTTGTTTTGAAATGGGAATTTTTAATCCGAAGCAGTATTATCCTTATTTAATTGCATTCTTTTTCTGATTGTAATATAAACTATTGATTTTTGTAGAATCTTTTGCGATACAAGAGATAAAGAATTACAAAGATATTATTTTCGTAGTTATTCAATTGGAATTTAAAAAAAGCAATGCATTTGTGTCTTTGTCGTTTCGGTGATAGTTTACACAAATGGTATATTCATAAGAGGAAATGATCCAAATATTTCTTGTGGAAAAATATAACTTTGTTATTTGAAAAAGATGATCGAACTATCCTTTAGAGTTTCTTACATAAATATTATGTATAGCAAGCAAGCGCTATCTTGTATATGCCATCTTTTGGATATATGTAGCCCTGTAGAAACCCTGGCGGATATAGGATCCCGAGAAGAAATATTAACGAAATAAACTGAATTAAGTGGTGTAAACACGACACTATTTGTCACCACAATCTGATTACACGAAATTAAGTACGACGCTTCTCATTCGAATGGCGTGCCGCATCGTCATGAAATACCTTTTTAAATCTTTTCTCCTTTTTTTAAATTCTTTACGACACCTTTGCTGCTTGTTAGACTTCGTGTGCCAAGATCGATATAATAAATTTAGCTTAGATGCTCTGTAAAAAAATATTCGTTCATGATGAATATAGTATTCATAACTTTTATAAAGTTATCTATTTTCCACAAATTTGCATTATTTTGTAAATATAAATATTGAGATATCGGTGCATTTAGAGAAAAATAATCGAAGAATATTGTCTGTTGGTATTGTTTATATTTCGTTTTATTACTATTTCTTTTTTGTCGACGGTTCTTTGCAATAATCTTTTCGAAGAATTTTTCTAAACGAATATGCGAATATAAACGTCTCTTCGTGGAAGAATATCGCGCGGATATTGTGGAGTTCAACGTGTCGATTAATCGAGACGATCGTACATCGCATTTCGGTTTTATCGTGCTCGAGATACATTCGCACTGTGGTGGACCGCGGTCGATATTTGTAAGGGATTGCTCTGTATTTCATGGACAATGGGCATGTGGCAAGGGTGAATTAGGCGGTCACGTCGTTATCGGTGCGTTTCTGTAACACTTTGTGCGTTCAGTACCTGCACAGAGTTGTACCAGGATTAGAAGACTTCGAAAAAGATACGGTACGAACCAGAAATTAACAGAGACACGTCATTCAGATAATCAATTACAACAATTACACAGTAAATAATAGATAGAATAGCAGAGCGAATAATAATAACAATAAAACATAAAATACGATATAACATCAAATAAGTGTACAAAATGTAAAATAAAATGTATAAAATAATAATATTTAATGTATAGTGAATAATATATTTAATATATATTTATGATTGTCAATAATGTTAACAGTCTGGACCTACCTTTCATGTAAACAATATAGATCCGGAAATCAACTTCAGCCGTAAATATCAAATATTTTCTAAATATCAAATGTTTGCTATGATAATTATTCCAATAATTATGAATTGTTATTTGCTATTTGATTATTCGCCTAATCTATTTGCGATGATGTTATACACGGTATAAATAAATTCAGAATAGATCACGTGAACTTTACACGCTGATACTTGTTTAAAATCAATCATTCAATTTCGAACATATACAGGGTGGTCCGGTACAATTGAGTACGAGGAAAAGTAAGGCGAAAATAGAGAATAAAATTCTTTCATGTGGCGCTTCGTTTTCGAGAAAATCTAGTTTGAAAATTTGACAAGTGCACTTAAACTTGACTAATTCCGGACTGAAGAAGAATAAAGAATCGACAAAAATTAAATTACATGTAAAAATAAATAAGAAATGTAGAATAACATTTTTGACGATGTTGAACGGAAAAATTTTATTTTACATCTTTTACTTATTTTCGCATGTATAATAACCTCCCACTGATTGGTATAAATACTTGATAAATTTTCAAACTCGATTTTCTCAGAATCAAAGCATCATATCAACAAATTCTATTCTATATTTTTTACTCATTTTTTTCACATAGAATCACCTTGTACTCAATTGTACCATCAGTTACGGACCACTCTGTATATGTAGCAAATAACGACGAGGTATATTTTATAAATCTTCTGCACTCTGAAAATGTTTAAAAGTTCCTGAAACCTAAACGAACTAAATTGTAAAGGAAAAAAATTTATTAATGGTCACAAGTAATCGAATAACTAAATAATTTTCTATTTCGACATTTCTGTCTCAACGATCTCTTCTTGTTAGTTGCGTCGCTCTTCTGGCAAACTGACGATATAAAAAGGAAAATAACAGTATGCAAGGAAACCACGTGGACGGGAAGAAGAAGAATAATTGTAGAGGACGCGGATTTCTCGAAGGAGAATCAAATACACAACGATCTAAAGCAGGAAAAACGAAGTTGTATGGGATGTCACCGAATCGTCGCGTCACTGCTACGTGTTTTAATTTGACGTCACTCAGCACGTCAGTACCATCTGGTGTTGCGAGGCTTCTCGTCACCTCTCGTCTCGTCTAGGCCGCGCCAGTCACCAGGATTTAATATCAAACCACCCCGATCTGATCCTCCTCTCGCACGCTCGCCACGGACCCTTCTCGCTTCCCTGTTTCTGTCTCCGTACCGACAACGGCCGTTGGATTTTCTACTACTGCACATGGATGCTGCTTCCATGTACCCTCTGCTAAGCCGGATATGCATAATCGAACTATCGAAAGTGACGTTTATGAAAACCCGATCAAACGACACTTGCCCTCTCACACTTTCTGTCAATGTATCACGTTGTACGCGAGCCTTTTAAATTTTACTTATTCAAAACGAATGTTTAACACCGTGAAATCACGTGTGCGCTATAGTTTGTGATTATTCAAATGACTTGATATGTTCATGAACGTTGCTTGAATAATTTAGATTCAAGACACGTATGATTTTTAAACAATTACACTATTAAAACATTATTCATCGTTGCATTGAGTCGTTAACAATAGCAAGAAACGCTTACTTAGCTTTTGTATAATAGTAGAAATCATACAACAAAAAATATGAGAAAATTACGAAGATAAAGTTAAGTATAGAAAGTTTATCCTTCGAATAATTATGACAAGTGTTGTATCTAATTGCGATGAAAAGCTCGATATGTTTTATCGTAGTTCATCACCCCCTTCTTCTTGTTTAGCTTTACCGATGGAGAAACAGACTCGATGCTTTTTCTTTTTTCTTCCAAACTTTTCATTAGAATTTCGGCAATGGTCAATCAAATCGGCTGAATGAAACCTGTTTTTTTCGATGTCACTCATTCGAAAAGTCTTTGGTTGATCAAGGTAGGTACTCGTTCGACATCAGTCACAGAAACCAATCGTTTGAAAATAGTCTCTCGACAGCAATCCGGTATTCGGAGATACAAGTCTTTCGAGAGCGATCATTCGAAACAATGCAGTACAACGACGCTTATAGTTCATCGTTTGCAACGAAACACATTGCCAAGCGATCATTGTCAGTTTCTCTTCAATTCCAACCGGTTGCCTAATATTGATTTGTGGAACAACCTCCCAGCGAGAGAATCTCATATCAGATTGATTAAATTTTGAGTTACAATTCTGAGAAGGAAACAATCCACGCGGCACCATACTGGTTGAGAGATTGATTTAAACCCTTGGAGACGTTTTGAACAGGAATTTTAACTCGTCTATTTGCAATACGAATAATTTAAGCAACGAAACTTTCGATATTCGTTTAATGTAAAATATAACATTACTTTATACGAAATTGATAAATCGAAATTTCCTAATAGCTAATAACGTCGCACGATTATTATATTATCCGCAAACAAATGTCGTGATTCCTTCTTTTTTAATATCCTTTGATACAGAGATAACATTTTCTTAGAACTGAACATGCAATAAATTGAAATTCAATCGTATTTCGAATGATATTTTTGCTGGAGAATAAATCGCTTCGAAGCTGAAAACTCATTATGCATCGCGGTCACATTCAACGATGCTAAAATACAAACTTTCTTACATTCCTCTATTCCTTGGAATGCATTCGACGTCTGCAGGTTCTCGGTGAAAGAATGATTCCAGCACGTGACTTCGATAAATCGTCCATTCCGAGCCAAATACCGTCAATATTCTTTCCCGGTTGAACGAGTATATTCGGACGAATATGAACTACTGCAGATTCCTCTTATGTGAAATTCTTCGAGATTGTATTCTGATCCAAAGAAAATATTTTTGGACATCGTCGTGATCGTATCTCTCGTTATTTTTTGGCAAATGTTATCGTTATAAAATATTTAGATACTTTAATACCCGTAGAGAAAGAACCATTCATCGTTCGAACATCTACTATCCTAAATGTCCTATTGTTCCAATCATCTATTATTCGAACATTCAAACTTTGTAATAATTGTTGTAGTAGAAAGTGATGCAGAAATTGCAAAAATGTACGATATCTTCGGAGTTCTATGAACGTAGTTCGATACGTATTAACCTATTAAAATATAAATATAAAGTAACCTATTTATGCGATTTTGCAGCAAAGATCTGAGACCTAAAAAATTATTAGACCGAAAATGGGTAGGCTGAAAAATGCAGAATTCATATCTTTGTTTTAATTTGAATAAAGATTCCATCCTCTAAAACTCCAAATGCTAAAACAAACGTTTTATTTAGGACTCGTTACATATTCAACTTTAACAGAATGTCCGTTATATTTAGGATATTTTTTTCGAGTCAGAACGATAATTGTACAGTGCTATTAGTTATTGTATTTCCGCGGAGTTTATAATATTATTCCGGTGGGCGTTAAACCATCGAAGTCTCCGTCGGACGGAACGCAAATGGAATTCAAATATTTTTCCAGTGGTTGCGCTCTGCCGAAAAAAGCCGTGATACGCGGTCTCTTATGCAACAACGAACCGTAAAACGTGGGTGGCAAACGGGCAGACCGTAACGAATGAAGTGCGCCGCTGTAAAAATGTGGTTTTATAGATGCAGCTCCACATAATGTTCAAGTAACCGGCAGAGGATGGACCTTCCGCGAGAAAGACGCTGCGCGCTGTAGCTAAAAAGAGGAAGATGTACTGGTCGAAGAAAAAATGACGAAAAAGAAAAAAGAAGGAAGAGGAGGAAGAAGAAACTCGTGTGGGTGCGCCTGTAAAAAGGAACATCGTGCACGCGCCTGCACGTCGTAATATCTGACTCTTAAGCGTCTATACACTCGGTCGAGTTCGTTTTCTTCTCTGGTACCGACGTCTGCTTCACCTCTTTTCCTTCCTTGTGTTGTCCCTTCTCTTTCCCTCTCTCCTTCCCCCCTCCTCTTCTCTCTCTCTCTCTCTCTCTCTCTCTCTCTCTCTTACTCTCTCCTTTGCTTTCTCCTTTTTCGCAGCGTCTTGACTCCGTAAACCGACCATAAACCCTCGACGACAGCTTGGAATTTCTTGGCGTCACGACTTTACCAAACCGTATCGATCACCATTCTTGAGAAGCGTGGCAACAACCGGCATATATGTATTCCTTATACACCTCTGGCTATCGTGTAAACCCTTCATGTCCCTATTTTGAATGCTTTTCCATCTCGGGTGACTGCTAGGAACTTTCAATGGATCTTGTACTATAAATCCTTTGAACTTTTTCTAATGACCAGTGTGAGTTTTCTTGGGCATGATACACTGTTTAATGGAGTTTGAACGTTGTTGGACCGATTGGAACTTGAATATAAACGATAACAGGTTTCGAAATGTCGATCGGATTGTAATTCACATCTGCGAAGATGGATTTTACAAGGCTGATCAATAATCTTATCCCATTTAATTTGAAGAAATTGCAAAAAGGGAATCTATAAATTATTATTAGCATAAAAGGCTTGGAGTTAACCTGGCTTCTAAGAGTGATTAATCTCGTTGTTCAAAGGTCAACTTTACATTTGGTGCTCTTTGTAACCACACCTACCAATATCACGCAATCGAGTCGACGCCTTTCATTTGACCATTTCAAAGGTTCCTCTTGAAATTTCGCGTGATCAGCGACGGACGTGATGTTTATCGGGAATCAAGTGGTATTTCAGTTCGATCGCAATTATATCCAACTATAAATTACGAGGGTGATGAAAATTACGTCTGACGTCTGATGCCGCAGCTGCGTGTGGTCAGAGGTGCGAATTATTTGGGAAAATTAGGGTCATCGATGCGGTCAGTTGGCCGATTTTGGATGCAACGATAGCAAACGCGTGAGATCCGCGTATACGTACCTAATCCAGCCGCAACGAGAACAGTGGTCGAACAGTCGTGGACCGTTCTCTTGCATTCCCGTCGAATGCGCAATTATTCACGGAGCGATGCATGGCCTGAAAACAATGCTCTTGCCTCGAGTCGGTACCAGTGCCAGCTCAGTATCTGAAACTGAATCGCGATCCTCAAAATCGACAATTCGAATAAAATCCTTCGCTGTCAATTGCTCGAGCGTACAGTGCGGCATTTGAATGAAGACTCGGGGCAAAAATCAAAATTCGCTGGACACGTTCACGGACAACGTTCGTACGTTCCGTAGGCTAGGATCGTAGTTCACGTTCATAGATCAGGTTCGCAGTCCATGTTCGCACATTCGCTGACCACGTTCGCACGTTCCACAGTACGATATTTGAATGAGGATTCGAGAAAAAGATTAAAATATGTTTGCAATGTACAGTTTTCCTGAAACTTGATATCAGCAGATCCGACGCGAAGTGTGTTTACCAAGTCTTTGTTAATATTTAATATCTTGATTTCTTGTTTCTTCGTGTGACCACACACGGTAACGTTTAAGTAAAAAGGACCGATGCCAGGAACAACTTTCTTGCTTTTTCGTATCATGCAGAAATCGTTTATCCTCCCTTCAAAAATCCGCTCTTCAAGCAAGTCGCGAATACGAGTACATTTCACTAAAAAAGTAGAGTGTAGCAGTTAATAGTAGATAAAAATTATATAGCAATGTAAATTGTAAAAAGGAAGAATATTTTCTTGCTACAGAATGATCAAAATTACAGAATGGTTAACAATTTCTTTTTTTTTTTTCAAATTACTCTTTAAAGAAAGAAAGAAATTTTTTACTTGGATACTGAAATGATACGTATCTTTGCCCAAATTTTCCATGTTTAGGTAAGCATAATAGCAAACAGCACTAAACAAAAATTGACAAACAAGAATGTGTAATGAACAAGTGAGCTAATTTTCAAGCAATGTTGATGTATAAACAATTTTTATTATCTCTCTATCGATTTTTGGAGAAATTATTATTTACATTTAGGTTACTTACCTACAGACCGATAATATTATCGGACAATATGATCGATATAATCGAGCAATGATTATTTCGATTTTTGTCCATTGCACACCGCATTGTGGAGCAGCGTGTTCGCTCCTCAGGTAAACACTCAGGAAGCCTTGACCTCCTGAGAACAATATTACATTCTGTGCTTGCTTATTAACCCTCTGGCACGAAATAACAATTTTGGCTTGTCATGGCAATTTAACTCCTTGCCATTAAATGACGAGTGTTACTCGTTATGGTAATTTAATTTATACAAATTATGATATCTAATAATCAGGTTGTCGATACTTACGCAAATTTGTATTTTCATGAATATATTTCAACCATGCTCTATTCGTCGAATTTTTATATCCCAAACTTATCGTTATTTCAAACAGCAAAAAAAGTTATTAAGACCTATAAGTATTAGCAGCCGTTTTTTCATATTTTCTTTAAAATTAAGACACTTTTAGTAATATGAAAACATGATTGACAATGTCACGAAAGGGACAAAAACGCAGTAGAGTTAAAAAATGTAATCTAAGTAGAAAATCATTTTACCCATTAAAAATTATAACGAATATTATACTTTCGATGTTGTAGTGTGTATTTTTGCATCATTAGAATTTTTACATATATATAAACACGCAGTTTAGTAATAACATTGTGCACAAAAAGTATGATGACGTGCTAATCTCAATTAAATCGTACATCAAGCTGTTAACTTTTATCTAATCTGGTATAGATATGATCGTGCGCTGTGCAGTTAAAAATTCTAAAAGGCTTTGGGCTCCAACATCGGTGAAAGTAACGAGAAACATATGTTACAATTTCCATACATTGATACACGAAAGCTTTCGAATACGCGTAGACATCTTTTACAAATACATTATGTGTGTCACGTGAAATATTTTGGGAAATATACACACATAATTCTAAATGTAATTCTTGTAAATGTTTATTGACATAAAGACGCATAATTATTATATATTTAATGAGAGAAAAAGACGCAGATTCGTCACAAATAAAAATCTGATTTTACTGATTTTTATTGATTGATAATGTGTGATTGCGAAATGTTACGACGAATTCTACGAACAGCATTTAAATATTAATTCACATTATACAGGTCGTCGTAGCTGCGGTTTAAGAAGTATTAGTCCCACCTGCTAGTAAGCGGCTTAGCTAAAGCTTACCTGCTAATTAAGCGGTTTAACAAAGGCTACGTTAAATACAAAGAATACTTTGTACTCTTTTGGCTTTTGAGGCAATAAACGCTTCAAAACGGTTAAGTTAAATTTATATTTGCACCGGAATTTTACTTGAATGATTCATGACAGTACGCAGTATGAATGACTGCGTATTATAAACAAAGTGATTATATGCACGATAACGAGAATTTAATGGAATTATCTCATTAACTATTTTCTACGTGCGTAACGATCAAATTAATTACTGGTTGACGCGACGATTCCACTATACTTGTAACCAACTATGCAGTGGCGCGCTATTTATCGATAAAATAGTTTCGTGCGTAATACGGGCAACCAAATACGCATCTAACGACACTTAGGATTTTCCATTAGAATGCCTCCTCTTTGACTATTAATCGAACAATGCGTTTGAGAAATTAATTCTTATTATAGTGATGGAAGATTTTCTTAATTTTTGAAATTGATGCATTTTTTAATAAAATATAATCAATCGAAGGCCGTAGGTTACATGACAAACATATTAAAGTCACGTTTCTCGTCTTTTATGGAAGGTTAAAATTCCAGATCATACCATCTTTTGATTCATTTGATGTTAACATTAAATATGTTATTCCCATTCCCTTGGACACTTGAAAAATATCAACGAGATCGATTATACAAAATATCAATTAAGTTAAATAAAATTAATAAGTAACAATTAACTTAATATTATTCGTTTCTTACAAAACGTCCTGAATGTATTACCTATTTTCAAAAGGCTTGAATCCATCAAGTTATTCTTCTTGAATTATATCATATTAGAATAATTTTATTTAGTTATCGAATGCCGTAATAGCAGGTATATACGATAAGAATGTAACAAAGTGTTTAGTTGTTTTATATAAATATATTTGTCCAATTTGCTTATAGCCAGTTCATTGCTACGAGAGAATCGGAAGACACACCTATTTTATGCTATCGATTAGTATTCTCAGCAAAACACATGCCGTCTCTACATTCATGAATACTTAATGACAATGAATAATTTCTAATAATTTATATCGCTTATTATCGAAGAAAGCGTCTAAATAATTTTTAAATTTTATCCTTCTTATGAAATAATATGTTCGTATCTAAAGTTAATTTTTGCAAATACTTGAAAATTGATGAGTTCTATTCTCGCGAACTTCGGTGTAAATAAATATAAATAAAAATAATTTTAAAGTTCGATTCGAAGTGAAATATAATACAAAATGCAACGTTGTTCTGTGATATCACGTTACTGTAGGCAACCAAGTTTGCGTGGGTGTCATGGAAAATAGGCTTAATGCGTGCACGGATATCGCGTGTACCTGAGAGGTATACATGCAGTTGAATTTCGAATTATGTCGTACAATTGAAAGCGCCACATTGAGAAACGATCGGTCACTTTACATGTTATGTAGCACGTGTTCGCGGCGACACACGTGTTACAGCTCACAGCCACGATCTAACTGCTCTGGCTCTAGTAATCGTGCGTATAATTACGCGTTTCAGAGGAATGCGAATAACCTGTAACTACTCGACCGTAGACAATCGTAAATTTCCTTATATTTCCGGGCATAACTCGTTACAGATATCTGCAGATTAATCGTTATCCGTTCATTTATTTAAAACGCGTGGGTAAAATAAATTTTCTTCTCTCCGTTGTATGGGAAATTGTAAAATTTTACAGTTGAAAGCAAGAAATTCCAATTGACAAACGGAAGGAAATTTAATTACAAATCTGTTGGTGCGGATCTTTTGTAACCATATCTACCGGGGAAAATAAAACTTGTTTTGTATATTCTTTTTTATTTACAACCTCAAAGTTTACACTGACAATAAAAATCTATCGATATCGGAAAAATGAAATTAATCTCGTGTCTCTTTTGGACATTATTTTTTTAATGATTTTTTATTATAGTTTTCTTTTTTATGATAAGAGAAATGTGATATCGACTCGCTTTCTCTTAATTAATTCGACGCCTTTTCAAACAGCATTCAAATTTTGTTTATAGCTCGAGTAATGTATAAATGTAATTGGAAAAATAATTTTCCCTGTTCAACAAATTCGTCCAAAATTACTTAGAAAACAGATAGTATTTTTTATGACAGTAAAATTATTTAAAATATAGGTCTTATATTGGAAGAATAAAAATGGGAACTACATCAAAAATATACATAAACAGAAAAAAGTATGTGACGATGTACTTGCATTTTTGTAAAAAAACATTCAAATTCCTCAAAATGCAAAATCTATCAAATTTCTATTAAATATTATGAATTTTCCATTAAATATTAGTTGCTAATTATTTGCTAGTTAATTAATTTTCGGGCTTAACAATTATGGAATCTTCCTCCTTGTCGACAATTAAAAATAGCACGGAATATGAGAAAAGAATTCTTCTTCGAGCGCAGCGCTCATGGCGAGAAAACGATGAGTCATAATCTTAATATGTATATGAGAAGTTAATAGTTAATTTTATCTTACTTGATCCTTTCAGTAGATTATCCGAATGAAACTTCTGAATGATCTAGGCAGTAATCCCTTTTAATACTGCAACGAGTTCTTCTGATACTTCTTAAGAAGCTCATAAAGAAATAATGGATTTATGTAAAAAGTTAGTGTCTAGGCTAAGAGGTTCTAAGAGAGGATGTTAGTCGTAAATACGAAGTTATTTTTAGAAGGTGATCGTATTAATCTTCATCATTTTATTTTTTAACCAACTTCTTGAGCTTTCCCTCTTTTTGAGGGTAGTTTATGGAGATAGACATTAAACGGTCATTATTTTTGCCGGTTTTAGCGTTTGGGTTCCACGAAAGTCGCAAAAACATCAATACCTATGCGGTAGAAATGTAATTACTCGAATTAATCGCGACATTAGCCGCTTCAATAATTGAACTCTTCAGATAATCGAGTAGCTTTCTTTTGATAAGAGAAAGAGCATCGGTCATTTTCAACTATTTTATCACTATTTATATCAAATGGTAATAACAATTTTTGAATGAAAACGTAGTATAGTGTACAGTTTCTTTTAACTTCTGTTCTCACTTTTTTTTCTATAAGAAACCATCCCCAATTTTTCTATTAATCGATATTTCATTAGTTAGAGGGTTTCATAATCTATTGTATCTATATCTAATAAAAGTCAGTTTGTATATCTTTTAAATATTGGCTCCACTCGTATTGATTGATTAATAATCATTTTACAATATTTCCCATAAATAAATTACGTTTGTGACAAATTTAAAATTGCAAAGATATATACCTACGATGCACATGATATGCAAAAAATTTCAAAAGTAAACGAATATTCGCTATAATATATTCAGTAGCTGAAACGTGTCTCAGTTTCTTTAGTTTTATCCTAATGCACATAAAAATAAGGATTTGCATAAACACACTCAGTCTAGCGATGGCTATCGGCAGAAATATGTGTGCTATCATCTCGAGAATTTTTCTTCGTGAGAATTGCATGCCTACAACTAGGCATTTTAATTTAGTTCACGCCATGGTCACGCCATTCGGTGAACCAATTAATGACAATAACAGCACTCAGCTCCCCTTCGGCATCCCCCACTTTTATTCTGCAAAAGAAAGGCCGACCATTATCTCGAGACCAATCATGCATCGGAACATGTTCAATTGACATCGCGGCTTTTTTTACAGGAAGTTCGTTATCGTGCAATTTGCCATTAAGATGATTCACCGTTATGAATGTCAACTGAAATTCAGACAAATGGAAAGCACTAATCATCGTTTTTTAATCATCACGATTTATCCATTATTATATATGCTAATTGCCAAAAGTTTGGAATCGATTTTCCAATTATAATGTTGAAGCATGATCGAGAGTAATCGACATAAGCGATCGTATTTAGATCTTTTCTTCTCGATTCAGTTTTTTAATATATATATTTATATATTTACTTTTATAGATAATACATTATTTTCGAATCTATAGAATCGAATCGCGTCTCTCCTTAATTTTTTTACGTATTCTTTCGAAAATTTTTATGACGCGATCGACCTTTTCAAACCGGATCGAGCGGGCTTTCGACATCAAAAAAAGGTTACACCTAAATATTTTACAATTTATTTAAACGATAGTTTTGTTCCTCTTCTCAATTTTTATTTCCAATTTTTATGGAACGCCTATTGATTCTGAAATTTCTGGCTGACGGTGTATAGATTTTCATTGTAGGTAATTGTCAAACTATGTGATACGGTATTAATGGTTTATTATCTAATATTTAAGCAGTCATTTCTAATTAATAATTACTGTTTCGTTCTAACAAACCATAAAATTGGCAATTTCATGTATCTATATGTTTAATTGACTTTACGCAATATGAAGATACACGTACTTGGTATTTTTAATGCAGGAATTTAATCGTATTCCGATTAACAAAACTCGTTGGTCAGGTTTGTGGTATCTTTTTATAGCGATCAATTCGCCTTCTACATGGTTTCCTTGTAACTAATTGACATGTTTCTCTTCGTTCGCGGCAAGCTAATATTTTGTGATAGTAAATTATTGAAGGCAATTCATTAAATTACTAAAACGACTTGGCATCAGACACGCACTTAACTTAATGACTTAATGTCGATTATTATAAAATTGTACGAAAGCTTGATGATTTATGATCTCATTAATTCGAACCTCAAGGCTGCGTTAGATGTTCGATGTTTTCTTGAACTGTTGCTTTAGGTGATATTTAAATTGTTTTGCACGTCGATAATTAATTCCCATGCTTTGAGATTCATCGCAACATTTTTAGAAATATCATTATCTACAACTCTTTTCATAAAAAAAATATGAATAGACTATAGTATGATGTACAAAAGTGTCGTATTTAATAATTTACTAATTTGAAATAATTTAAAATTGCCTAATTTTACGAGTTTTCTATTATTTGTTGTAAATTATAGTAATACGAAAATGCTTATAAATATCCTCGTTTGTTTCAGGTAAGTTGCAACAGCTTCCAATATCTATTTATCCACCCAATTTTCGAGAACTGCGGTAAGTCAAGATACAATTGTTCTTCAATCTTAGGCTTTGGCTACGAAGTTCACGAAGTTACATGACATAATCAATACTTTTCACGCTTGCGAAGTCCATCTATCGTTTTATTATATTCGATGTTTACCAGAACTATTGACGATAATGGCGTAAAACTTCTACCAGAGAAATTAATATGAAAATATACACGGTACAAGGAACAAGGTATTTGAAACAGATATTAAATAATAAAGTGAAAAATAAGTATTAAAAATGTTAAAAAGCTGTCTGAAAGAAGGTAAAGCTATGCTTTTCGCAAGACAGCCATAGAGGAGAAATTAAAATCAATAGCAACAGAAGACTTCGTATTTTATGGTTTGTCAGTTTATGTGTCCGTGAACTAGTCGTCGTAGTACTGCTTCCTTAACAACCGAAGCCTTATCGGTCATGGATCAGCCCGGCAAGGTCTAATTAATATTCATGACTCACTCGCGAAGGACAGTGTGGTTAATGTACGTTTGATTGGCGACAGTCTGCGAAACCAGTCAAGGCTTTCCTCGAAGGACACTATCCTTGTTCGAATTATCCACGTACAACGAAATTAATAACTATATAACACTTGTCAGTATTGAGATTTAAAATCACTTAATATTTGTTGTATTATTTATAGCATATAGTTCAAAATTATTACAAAAAAACTTGTGACCTGCTTTAACATTTTTTAGCGATAATTTTAAAAAAGATTCAGCATTACATTATTTGCAATAGTATTGTAAAGTCGAATATTATAGGAGAGAAAAATCATTAATGAATCCGAATGCACGGCAGGGAATTCGTTTGTATTCGTCGTTTTCCCTTAAAATTACGAAACGTAGTAAATTTATTACACCGTCATTAAATTCGCAACATGAATTTATAGGTACTCATTTACATCTGTATTGCAATTTTTAACGTGCGGTAGTGACGTTACTCGCAGTAGTAAAATTAAAATTCACAAGATTATGTCATTGGAAAGACGAAGGAGTCACGTTAATGCGGCCTTCTATAAATATAGTTGAGAACGGGAATATTTTGGATAAGGCTATCATTCTCATGCGAGAAAAAATTAAATTTGGTTGTAAAATATCGTTTGTAGTTGTAGATCCGAATTGAAAATTTTTTGATTAAATGTCGCGAGTATTGTAACAATATTGGGAAGATCTATACAAAATTCGTTTTCCAGAACAAAACTGTAGCAGATACGCCATACCAATTTGTATAACTAATTCAAAAAATCCCTCGGGCATTCGGGAATCACATTTCCCTGTATTGAAATGTTTGCCAGTAGAGATTTATCACGAAACACGCTTTAATGAATTGTCGAATTCATTTTGTTTTTAAGTATTTTCATTTTATTTTCGATTCACTCGAAAGTGAATTATAATATATTGAATTATTAGAAATAAAAATGTATATTAATATTATATGTTAGATTTCGAATATTGCCGATTATTTGCATCTTAATATTTAATTGTAATATATAATTAGAATACAATACATTAGGTAAGGGGCACGAATTTCGTCTTATGAACATTTTTTTAGTACATACTCAAAACCAAATCAATTTCGTAGCCTAAAAAGATTGGTATAGTTATATTGGAAGCTTAGTAACGAAGATATATAATGAATGTTTTATAAAACTTCATACGAATAGAGTAAATAATATATATATATATACGATAAAAGAATACGTTTTTCAGTTGTTAATAAAAGAATTTCTAATTTTGTTTCCTTAGTTTTAGTGAAAAAATGTTCATATTATTTGCTTTTTATGTGCTTGAAATATGTTTTTGTTACAAGATATATATATATATATATATATATATAAGACAAATCATGAATCTATAGAAAAATCAAACATATATCATTTGTGATATAGATGTGCCAGCTCATGGCATCATTTGAAGCACGCGGTGCATCCAACACACTTTTCTCCCCTCACATTGTTCGAAAATTGATTGCCACGTATAAAACAGGCCAGATCTTGATCTTCTAAATCCTTATCATCTGTTGAAGGGATGCCTTCTTCACTTTCACTTGATGACTCTATTTCGAATTTCTTTCTGGAAAATATGTTCCTAATTTCGTCTCTGGCGACGTACGTAGAAGAGCATAATTAGGCACAATGCCATTTTTTTAACGTAATTCACAGGACGAGATTGCCACTTTCGAACATGAAAATAAAAGCAATATACTACACATCGTCAAAAATAATTTACATACCGTAGATTTTAAAATGCTACTTCAAATATTAAGAAATAACACAGTGCACTACTCGCGAGAAGACAAAACGTTACAGAAGACTTTGCAAACGACGAATTCTTTTGTTTTCTATTTCACTTTTAACTAGCGGCGTGTCAATTTTAAATTTCAACTGCCGTTTAGGTTCGAGTATTTTACAACACTGCTTGATCAGGCCACGAAATTTGGACCCTTTATTTGACGTTTGAACTTTTTTTAATTTTTTTGCAATAATAACTAATAAGCGAAGATTGGTAACTAAATAAACCAGACTAGATGGATTCGAAGAAAATAATCTCACAATCTTTGCGAATAAAATAGGAAATTATTTAGACGTAGAATCATAACTATACAAATTTGTACAAATTTCTCCTACATAAAATTAAAAATAGTTATACGACAAAGACCACAAGACCCTAATTCAATGCATAAACGTAAACATGTTTTCACGCAGGAGAGAATAGAAGTAAATACCTTGAGTGGTGTAGAATTTACGTTTATGCGTTTCAATGAAATTAGTTACGGAAATTGGTCCATCGAATGGATCGGAATGATTATACCAAGCACGTCATTCTTAGAGGACAATGTTTTCAATGTCATTGCTTTTAATACATTCATGTATACGATGGATTATCTTTCGTCGATCGTTTTAATTTGCGGGGGCGTTTATGAGGCGCGACCACCTTCGAGTAGTATAGTAAGCGGCTAAACGAAATCTCTTACGTGCTGCCATTTGATACGCTCGATTTCAAACGTTCTACGATGGAGCGAAGGTTCAGTATAGCCGCTCATACCATCGTATAAAACGATTATTACTCGTCGTTCCTGTACTTTCATTGCTCCATTACAACCTCATGTTAAATGGGGAATGCTGATACGCGAGTGAAATGCAACTTCTTACTTAGACCAAAGAACCGAATAATGGTTTCTAATTACGCCGTTCCACGATATCGATGCATACGTTTAGACGAACAAAAACTTTCCTATTTCTGCTCCTATCGATGACTAAATAATCGCAAATTGCGATTACGTATAATTACTTCGAATATAACGCTAAATTATCAAAGTACTTTTCCGTTATAAAATGTGCGTGGAAAATGGCAGAACAATGTGTACATAAATAAGCGGTTTATGAGCAATAAGGCAGGAATGTAATGAGGTAATCCTTTGTCTTCAAAGCACATGAAACGAATAAAAACGAAAGCTTGGAATTGCATTTGTGTCTCATTTAACAGAATTCGGTTTTTGCCCCGTGTTCGTTGAATGTCCCTCCTTTATTCTCGTTAAAACATTATTTATATCGTGCGTCTTAAATCCTTTCAGAATGCGTACAACGAGTTTAAGCAAGAAGAATAATTAGACAGTAATAATTAGACAATAAGTAGACAGTTATCGATTGTAATCGGAATTGGGTTTAGAATGAAACGACCGATGAACGTTGATTAATCAAGAACACAGTTTGAAATTGAGACATTAAAAATTTTAAACGGTCATATCGATTTTATGACAATATTAATTATTAGTATCATATTAAAATAAGTAGGAATCCGTGAACGTAAGAGAGCCATCAGACGTTCAAAGATACAGTTTTAAACAGATATCATTCAAGATAATCTTTCTTTACAGTAACAATTCACAACGTTATATCAACTTTGTAAGAGTTAAATATTAATATAGTAGTTATGAGAGTAGAAATGCTCTTTCCTATATTCGACGATTTGTTCTAAGAATTGATGCTACTAGTCGAGCTATAACTCGATAAAACATCTTAAATAAAAAATAACGTCACATCCATGAAGTGTACTTTACACAATAGACACGACACGTTTCACTTGATGAACTAGAATTAGTCTAATGCACTGCACAGGGTCTTTTAAGTGTAAAGTTGAAGATAGAAGGACTTGACGTTTCATCAAAAGGATGACTCATCTTAACGCGTGTCTTATCGTTTTCGGATGGCGACTGCCGCTCACCCTCTCGAGACCTTTTCAGATGGGTGACACTTATTTTCAGTTGCCGGTGACTACTACGCCCAGACATATTCGTTCGATCGAAACAGCAATGTCATTGAATGTCACTGAAGTAGAACAAACGGTAATGGCTTCAGAATAGAATGGCAATGATGATGTTAATTTAAAAGAAAAAAAGAAAATTATTATTTCTCTCCTAATAATCTCCCGTTCCTAACTAGTTTTTCGTTTTGTAATAGATAATTCGTGAAAATTTCGTAAATTGTAGTTTTCAACTCAAGATTTTTATTTCAATTCCATGTGAATAATCTGTTGACAAATATTTTGGAAATAAATAGATCGTAAATACTTAGGCGTAAAATATAAAAGTGCAAAATTATTCAGAATATACGTGTTCCGAAATATATTAAAATATGAACTTCTATAAACCTTTACAATCTAGCTATATTACGCGAGAAGTAAATTCTATTGGGCTTTTCATATTTCCTGAAAAGCAACGAACTGTCAGAAAAATATGACTAACTCATTACAGGGATTATTTGATGGATATGCCTCGCAAAACGAACTCGCTTTTCCTTTCGTAGACACCACACTCACAGCATACACGTAAACGTATGGTTGCTTGTATTCTTTTAATTTGTACATCATGCGTCAATGTCAGCTTCTTAGCTATCCGCCTCGGTTGCTGCTGCTTTTGCGCCAGTGGACACTTCTCAGGCTCTTTAGTCTGGTGGACCAGCCAGTCTGCCTGCATACCATCCTAATAACGGGATTCACCAGTGCTAACGACACGTTTCTCGATCCATCAATGGCTGTCGTGTTCTCCTTTAAGGCGATACTCTTAAGGATCGCTCAAGTGACCACAATTAAGATGATATCTTGCAAAGCTTCTGAAATCAAGCAAAAATATTTTCCCACAGTACTTGATGTTCCTTCACCATGAATACCTTATCTTCTACCTTAATGCGATGGATGTGCTTTTATGATGTTTGAAATAATTTTCACATAACTTTACAACAAAATTTCTGCAGTCGAAATAAATACGTAAATTCTGAATGCAATGACATATAATTCGTATAATATTGGTTTTGGTTTTCGATCAAAATAAAAGCGTGTATTCTTATATGGGTGATTCTAGAAAAGTGGGAATTTTTCGTGGCTCTCATTTTTATTTTTAAACCTTTTTTAAGGCTTTATTGACAGGATTGACAGCTAATTCGTTTATAGTTCTGTTTCTTAGATTTAATTATTATTATTTTCATTTTGATGTTCAAGTGACAATTATCAAGACTGGTATTGAGTTCGTTTATAATCTACGCGATTAGAAATTATTATTAGACGTACGATGTTGGATGTTTAAATATTGTAAATAATCCTTGAGAAAACTAATTGTCTTTTAACTAATTCTTTGTGATAAAAGGCGTGAGGAAACGTTTACTTTTTCAATTAAAAGGTTTAAATATATTTGAATGCACGAGACGTTTATTGAAATCTCAGTCCTCTGTACATAGTCTTTAAAGATATTCCAATAAATCATATATAGTTATTTATTTGTCTTGCTGCTTTCGTAGCAATACCAATATGTTTCCCGCCATACTTGATGTTTGTTACAGTTCATAAATTAAATGAAAAAGTATATGTATAAAATCGCTGCCAGATATTTCCCAGTATAGAATCACCTACATGTATAGCTAATTTGTTCAAGTAATTTAAATTTTTTTAATAATTTAAAATAAAATGCCTTAGGTGAAAAGGTTACTGTAGAGATTGTACTATAGTAATAGAAAGGTAACAATCATATATTAGGAATTTTCTTGATGTGACTAATAAAAATGTGGATTTAAAATTATTTGATGTAACAGGGATATAATGAACAAGGATAATTATACACGAAATTGTCGAAGAAATTTAATTAAAAATTCTCGAAGATGTCGAAAGTTACGCAAATTTAGGATAATAATCTCCCTTCAGAAGCTATTCATGTTCAGAATGAAAGTGCCGAATATAATCAGTCTTAGAAGCTGTTTCAAACTATCTTTCGTTCTACGTATAATATTTTTATTTCTACGTACATATAAGACTACATATTTTTAATCACATATAATTTGATTATTAATTTTCATACAAAAACAAAGAGTTGTTTTTAACTGTTATTAAAATGTTTATATTTTTATATTGGCGTAAAGCAATATTTTCCTATAAATATTGTTTATTTTTATAAAATACTAATTGTTAATTTTTGGTAAAAATCTGACACCTACCGAGAGGCAGATCGGAAATTACTTAATCGATGATACAACTAACCCTAATGTCCAACCATAATTACTAGGTTGCTTAATCGAGGATACGCGTTGAGTCACGTTATTACGTGCGACAATGGGGTGTTCCAAAATGGGCCGAGGAGCATGGTTGTTAGGATTAGGTAATTAGTACGAATTAGTACAATCGATCAAAACCTACTATCGTAGAGTTCTTATGCGTGAACGAGGGGCGTTATTGGGTCGACCTAATTATATCAAGTGTATAATTTGCTAGACAACTTAATTGAGAACGATTAGAAAATGTAAATAAAAATGAAATACAAACTTTCACTAATTACGATCTTAACACTTATAACTATTATACTTATTATATTAATCGTGTCCGACTATTATTTCTCTATCTAATATTAACATTAAACTAACGTTAAATCTTCCTGATAAATTTCAATAATCACATATGAAATTCAGTTATAACAATAATGAGAAAAGACAGTTAAAAAGTTTAGTAATTTACCATGATGGTATTACAAAGCCTGTAAATTGAAAAGATTGTCAATAAAATTCATATAATGACAATGAAGATAATTTCTGATACCGTAATAAATTTTTATTGCGTCCATAACACCATACGTACTCTTGATTTGTATTCTATAAGTACTATTTTATTATGTCGTATACCCATTACTATAATATTTTGCTTTATCACAACATCATTACGTCGCCACCAACCGCTCATTTATATCAATTATTACTTCCCACTTCTCCACTCGGAGCGAAGAACTACAATTTCTTGTAATCAACTGCAATTTCTTTCAAACGAGAAAAGATCCAAGTATAAAGGATTAAATCGCTGAGACACTTCAATAATAGAAAATAAAAGGCAACGTGATATAAAAGAATCACACCATATCTAGTACTGGGTACATCGATAGAATTTCTTTGTGCACTTTCTTGAGTTCCTTTTCTTTCTTGATTCACAATCAGCGACTTCGCCTTCTTGTTTCTGAACATCTTTCCACCATTTGATTCTCTTTATTTTCGCAAATCCTTTTAACCTGTTAAGCGTCAACGTTGCGTTAATGCGTGTTTCATTTATAATTTCATTTTACTCAATAAACACACAGTGAGTTCTATTCAATCATTGAGTTTTATTGAATTCACATTGTGATCATGAGAATAAATTCCAAAAACTTGCCCCACATTTTCCTCTAACTGTTTCTTATTTTTCTATTACTATTTCTCCTCCCACCTGGATCCCCAAATTTTATAAAGCCTGGAGAAATTTAAGTATTTTATAACACTATGATACTGATTATCGCTTCATAAAATTATAGTACCTTTATACCTCTGGTTTATATTGTACGCTTTTATAACACATTTATTATTCTAACATATTTTTTGCATTTTGACAACTCATTTTATCTACATTCACTCGGCCTTTAATGGATTCAGAAATTAGTCACTCGTTGATTCACGTGGCACGTGGGTGGCATTATGATTTTCACGATGACAAAACCGCAAATCGCTTTTTTCTTCATTTATTTTACTTTATTTTATTTTATTTTTGTAACGTCGTAGTGGGAGCTCTTGATATCCTTTCGAAAGATCGATTAGTCGAAAATGAAGAAATATAAGCTGTACAGTCATCGGTGAAGCTTATTATTAATTTTCTCTGACAAGCAATGAAATGGTCAGCCGCATTTCCGAAAAAATACGTACCTCCATCTTATTTATTATGATTTATTGCGAAATACGCGTAAAGATAATTTATAGGCATCGCTACGGGCAATTTATGACGACGTCCGCTAGTACCGACTGTCATTAACATTCTCGGTTAGATTGTAAATATGCTGAAGAAAATTTACAGAAATTGTTTACCGCGAGATGTGCTTGCGATTTGTGTACGTGTGCCTCGTGTAATATATCACGTTTGTGTTTTTAGAACCGTGAAAGCCAACATTTATTGCTTAAAATCAATATATGTATGCTATAATGTAACGTTACTAATAAGTACCTACGTGATTATCATTTGTATTATCGTCGTATTATTTCGAGTTTGTACTTTATAGTATTCCTGCAATTTGCTGGAACACGAGCGTCATGAAACTAATTGTTAAATTATTAATAAGATTATTTATAAAATGTATTAAGAGTCAAAGGAGACATAATGCATTAAAATTTTACCGGAAACGAATGCCATCATCGTTTACTTAAAAGGATCAACAAGTTGGCTTGAAATTCTAAATGCCAAATACAACACTGAAAGATAAGGCACTTCGTATTCGAATTTTTCCTCTTACTTTCAAGAAGTACAAATAGTCATTTCTTCGTTATAACGTACACAGAAAAAAAGCATTTCTGTAATGTATTACTAAGATCATTTTAATACTTACAAGTATACAACCATAACCGCACAATAAAATTTGTATCGTGTCAATTATAATACACCAATTGTAACCATATTTATTTCAGTTTTGCAACGTTTCTGCCGTTATAAGCTTTAGAAGGGCGTTTAAAATTTCCAAGAAACTGCATATATATGTATTTTATACTCAACCAGGCCACAGCCTTTGCAGGCTCGTTACAACGTATCGAATTTCTGTTGTAAAAGTATCAAAGTATAAATAGAAACAAGATACTGTTATAACTTGCCTAAACTAGAAGCATCAGTGTCGGGGGATTCTTTTTGAAAAATAAAACAACGGCTATTTGAATTTAACCGAGGCAACACAATAGGCCACAATCTTTATTGCCTTTCATCTTCATACAGTATAAAATATCCGGCGCACAATAGCAAGCCATCTAGAGGGCCGGCGCTGCGTGAAATGCGAATCTAAACGACTGGCGATCTGTGGACTGGTGCGCGCGCCTTATCGTTCCCTGAATTTTCTCCGGATCCATTTTCGAAGCCTCTGCCGCTCTCATCGTCAGCTTAATTCTCCCCCCCCCCCCCCCTGTTCCAATCTGGTCCCCTTTTCTTTTCCCATTCTTTTCCTCTCGATACACGAACATTTTCTTCCGCGTGATTGTAACATCATAATGGACGGGCTGCCTTCAACCATCGTCCCTCGATTTACTCCAACCTCGCTTATTCGTGTCACGCGATCCCGCTTTATTTGTTCTCGATGATTTGTTATTATTGTTATTATTATACGATATTTCGATACAACGTTTGAGGAGTTTTAGTTTTCCTATAGGCTACGTAAAGAAATTTTCGTGGAATTGGTCGTTGGGATTTAATTTCCACCAAGACTGCAAATATCTATTTATCTGCTGCTTGTGGAAAAATAACTTATTTGAATACACCAAGTTAATAAAATATACACGTATCCTTAAATAAATAAACATCGCGTCTACAATTATAAGATGGCAAGGTATAATGGCTCTTTAATACGTATGTAGTACGAGAAGATCGAGAAAGTACATCGATTAAACATAATTACACATAATACGTATAGATTGTGATAGTAATGGCCATGCGGTTTATACTACATATTATAGGGCTGAACGTAGAACAAATTTTGACAAACAGGCTAAGCAAATACCTTAATGGTTCTCTGTATTGGAGGACATAAAGTTCACGTTGAATTTAATTCTGACGTTTGACATAAAATTTATTTCCAATTTGGAAAACTTATAGTAGAATATAAAAGTACTAAAATATATGTAGATACATTTGTCATATTGTTTTCTGCATTTCGTAGAATGTTTAATGCTACATACATTTGTCAGGAATGATTGCGGTTATTTTGACTTTTGATCTATAAAATAATACTTTGTTTGAATTATGACGAGAACAGCTGTATACCTATACAATTACAACAATCGTCGTTACAACAATAAATTTCTCTGTACATAACAACTTTGTTAATCTAGACAATGGAAACTAAATAATCGTTAGAACAATGTAGTAGAGTGTGCGAGTAGATTAATCAAACTGTTGTAATTTGAAAACTGGTTAACTACTTTATACTCGCTTTCATGATGTCCGTCGTGTTACACCATGAGTTGTGTTCTAATGGCTGTTGTTGGAAAACGAGAAACCCGTAGCTTAAATCATTAATCAACCGATACGTCGCGCCGTGAGTAGCAATATGCATTTCATCCCTTAACTAGTTGCACTACCCCGTATTTCAATACGTATTACGCTATACGCATAATCGAGCATAAGTAATCCTAAACTGCAGCATAATAACATGAAATCTAATCATGCGTTTTGTTTAGGAAAAGATAGACGCGTATAGCACAGTTAAACATTCTGATGTAATCGATATTTTGCGCGTTGCAGAAAAAGAATAATATATAACATTCACGTTCCTTTTTTTGTTTCTTTTATTCAACATCTTGAATTCCTATGGAGAATATTTTCAGATATATTGCACATTTTTCGCTACAAAATTTTCGTCAAAGTATAAGATTACAACAAAGTATAAGATCTTTTGTAAACCGAATACAAAAATCGCTAATGTGGTTTTTGATAGATGAAACATTGTATAACAATGGAGAAGCAAGAAATCCAATTATTGTAATTATTTAATTAATTCTTTGCTCCTCGAAAACAGAACATTCCTATAGTATCATATATAGTTAATATTCTGCATTTCATTAAATTTATATTGCTTACGTTTGTATTGTAGTTTCGATAGTAGTTTCGCAATCGCGTTTTCCCACGTTCAATGTGATAAGAGAAAAAGAAAATCGTGGCCACATGCTTTCCTTCTATTTTTCTTATAAACATGCAGGAAAAAGTTACTTCCTTGTGTAATGATATTGTTCGGGACATTCGATAATTACAGCGTGTAATACCAAAGCCTGCCTTGCTTATATGGTCGAAATTCAAAAGATGGATCAGTCTCTATCGATTTCCGAAATATTAATTAAATAAAGAAAACAGACAGTCATTCCCGAAACGTTCTATTGAGCAAACAGATCGAAGGGATTATCCTAATAATAATTCATATTCTATAATTATACACATAGTGATATAGCTCCATTTCGCAATAGTATGAATATGTACATAGCAATATAATAATTTTAATAGATATAATCTGGGAAATTTGAAAACCAGATTTTGTATAGATTGAGCAAGTATAAGAGCGATATGCTTGCGCACGAAACCAGTCTGGCTATGTTTTCGTCGTAATGAAATGTTTTGCACGCCGGTACAATTCTCAATGAGTGGACCATCGCGGTGAAACGTTTAATCGATTCAGTATCTCGCGTTATTTCATACAGACTCCAATTGCGATTAATTTCGAACAGTAAATCGGATTACCAACCATATTGCTTACATGCAATTATGTGGTGTACTGAGTATACCAATTGGAAAATCGAATCTTGATGACAACCATTGCTTTGTTGGTTAAACTTTTCTTTAGTCACTCATTACGAAACTGGGGAACTTAAGAACTTAAAATATTAGATTGACCCAAAAGTTTCTTTGGTTTTATAAGGAAATAATAGATGCACAATATTGTTGGTTTTATATTATTTTATTGAATTTTATATATGATCTGATTTTGTCCTATTACTACAAAATGGATCATACATAATTTAATAAAATAATATAAAACAAAGTGTGCTTCTATTATTTCCTTATAAAACCAAAAAACTTTTGGGACCACCTAATATACACGTTTAAATATAATCACATAATATAATGATCCTATTCAGTGGAAATTTAACTTAAGAAAGTTATCGAAGCGTTTCATCAACAATTCAGGAAATATTTATTTTACTGTACAATTATGAAAATATTTCGTTCAAACTCTGTATAAGGAGATTATATTTTTCCATTTTCGAGATTATACTATTCTTTATGTTCTCGAGATTAACATTACAAATTATACAAATTTTAACGTATATTAATCTCGTGACTGTAATATTCTTTATATTTGTCACATTAACATTCTATCAGAACTTATATAATTTTTCAACGTATCTTGTATACTCCAGACTATGACATTATTTATATTTGCAAAACTAATATTCTACCACAAGTTGCATAATTGTTTAAAGTATATAAACGAGCGAAAAACGCAATATCTATATAAAAGGCGAAAAATTTAACTAAGATATTGGATACATCCTGTCCACGTATATGGCTGTACGGGATGAATATAGTTACCAGCAGACATAATTATGGTACGCCAGTGTGTAATTCCTGCATACTCCTCCGTGTCCCGTTCTTGCAACTCTTCCTTCCCTTTTTTTGCACGCTCCTATAATTGCCTCGGCAAGCCGATAGAGCAGAGGTTCTTGTAATCACAATAGCACCGTCGCAAAGGACTGAGCCTTGGCCGGGGGCCCTTTCATTAAGAAACAAGCGGATCTTCTGTCTAAGCTGCTATTCCGGCCACGTAGGAAACGAAAGTTTTGCCGCTCTTTGTCCCTGTGCTTTCCTTCCGCAAAAGAAATTAAGTAGCTTACATCGACGACATTAACCGTGCGTCTGTTCAAATATTTGATATCTACAGCAGTTTTTGATTTTCTTCCTAAATCAATTCGCATCAGAGATCACGATATGTACTAGAAGATTTGAGTCTCGTTTTTTACTGTTTAGAATTTCTGTAAATTAAATTACGTAGTTATTTCTATTCGAATGGTATAACTTTCGTCATTTGTCTTCCGTCAATATGCGTATCTGTTACATTCTTTTCTTTTTCGGTCAAACATGCTGCTTAACATACTGAAACAATTGGAATAGCGAGTAAAAAGAATAATAATATTAATCGAATATTCAGAATAAAAAAAGGATCTAATTTTAGTTACAGATATCTTGATAATTAATTAACTAAATATTTAATTTATATACGTGTAGAGTAATACTGGAAAAATATGACGGAAGTCTTGTAACATAGAAAATTGATTTTCTTAGGAATTCTTTATCTTAACTCAATTACGAAGATTTAATTAGTTTAAACTGGCAAGATGTAATTAAGCGATAAATGAACTCTTTTCTACATGAAAGGGGGCTCCAAACTGGGCAATTTTCAGAGATAATATTGATTCGTTTAAAGTGATTATGTTTAAACAGGTCCTGCAAAAAATGTACTGAAACTTGTACAAAGAAGGTCTCCCTTTTTTTCTATCTCTATCACAGATAGTTTCAAATTCGTATATATACATTATGATTATATAAATATTAATAAATAAAATAAAATAAAAATAAATATATATATAGTATATTCATTTAATCAAATAATTATAAATATATATTATATATTTTTTTTATTTATTTAAAAGAGAATATGGTCTCAGCCAAAAAATACAACCTCTACAATTACCAAAATTTCGATACATTTCACTTCGTTGTGTAAAAATTTTATTTTCTGTTTGTCGAAAGCATTTCGAACGTCTGAAGAGAGATAAGTCGTGTTAGCATACTATCTTCACGACGAAAGACATTAGTCTGTATATAAATAAGCTGGTGTAAATTTAGAAGGATTCTCGGACGAACACGTGTTACGCAGTGCACACAAAGAAGACGCTGTTGGACCACCTGCTTCCATAGGCAAGAGCCATTGCGGGAAAGACTAGCTCTCCATTATGTATACTAAGGATACTAGGGACTTTTTCTTTGGATGCTGTTTTGTCGTCTACCTGTTCGCCTCTTTCGACCTGTCTAATGCTCCCATTACGTGTATCCAGACAATACTACTCTACATGGAATACACACTTGAATACGATGTCTACTGGGCCAATATTTTAATGTGAATACTGTTTGCGTTTATACGTAGAAAGGGATGAAGAGATCAGTGATAGGGATTCAGTCTTGACCGTCAGAACGTGATCAAGATCTTCCCGTATTCTCTTACGATATATGTACTTCCGTTTTCTGCTTTTTTAAATCAGAGGTTACTTGTCCTTAGATTTACAAGTATTATGGATCGTTTATTTATGAAGTATGGTTCTGTGTTTCTTAGTCAGGACAAGTGAGTGTTCAGCAACAATAGCCTTTAACGAAGGTGTTTTTATAGAGATAAATTTTAATAATGTTTATTACGTTTCGTTTGAAAGTACAAATGGATTATACAAATATTTTATATATCTACAAATACGGTGAATTATTACAGTACGGTATATAGATGTCATAATACAAAATAAGTTATATAAGGTATAATCTTTAATCTGAAACGATATATGTTTAAGTCTTAATAACAGTAGTAGTATTTACAGTCATTTGTTTACGATGCCACAGTCGTTATACCTAGTTATAGCTTGTATGTAAATTCCAGAACATTCATGTTTACCTTCGCTTGTTGTAAGTAGCAGACGAATAACTGTGGCGATATTGTAAATATCAATGAAGGCTTGACGTAACAAGAAATTAATTAAGGAAATTGTTTTCACTGTCGTGCTTCGTTTGTTTTACACACACTGCTGACTAATTAAACATTAACATATAAGTAACTATTTATATAGTTGAATAAACCGCTCTGAGTCGAATTTCCAGGACAAATAACAGGACTGTAACATAACGTTTAAAGCTCTACGTAATTTTGGTTATTATAAAACACCATTTATTAGCAAATTATTAAAAATAAACCTACCAATGTAACAGTCTAACTAATAATCGCGTAGAATATAATAAACTATTCTTTAACGCTAAAATATGAAAAAACCTTTCTCACAGGGGTAAATCCCCAACCCAAAAATCCAAAAAATTATATTTTAGCTATTATTAAACTTGGGGTATATGTAGAGGATATGTAGGTATGTACTACGCAATTTTTTTTCCTACCCAAATTCACTCTAAGGGGGTGAAATTGATCCTTGAAAATCCTGCTATTTACCAAGTTTGAATTATGACTCGTGAACTATAAAAGACAGAGAGAAGTTTTCAGACGAAAGTTGCTTCTTTCAATTAGGACCATCATTTCGTGAAAAATATATCAATTTCGTAGCGAGCTATAAGGCAAAATCGGAAAATAACTAGATTTTCTGGAGTCAATTTCATTTCCTTGGAGTGATTTCAGGCAGCAAAGAAAATTGCGTAATGCATATCTCTATATACGTATGCTCAAAATTGGCACGTGCGACCCAATTCAACGATCAACCGAATCGAATCGAAGAAAAATTTTCACCGTCGGAACGTTATTTAAACTTGGCTGTGGAGTACGAAATTATTTATAAAGCGGAATTACAATCATAGGTCGGAAAATGGGAACGCGAAACAATCCCCCCCTCTTTCGCCGTAGAGAGGTAACGTAATAAAGTGAATTAGCCATTCGAACTGGGCAGCATTTTCTGGTGGCCCACCTTTTGTTACAATTCGATACGATGCATAGTGAAACTCGTAAAAAATGCATCGTTGCCTCTTGCCGCGGTATATCGCGTTCATCGCGTCACGGCTAGTAAGTCGATTAGAGGCAAGCGTTCGACGTTTCTTTTGTCCAAAACAGCTGATTCGTTCGACTCGATTTTACCCTCTGAATTCCAGCCGTACCATCGCAAACCACGTTCCTCTCTTCTCTCGTGACGCCTGCCGTATTGGTGGTAGTTTCTTTCCGCCCCTCTGACAACCCAACCCTCCTCTCCCTTCGAAACAGAATGATTCGCACCAGCAGAGGAACCCCTCCCCCCTCCCCGACCGACCTTCCGGAAATCAATAGTTACGCGAAGGACGAGTTCGCTAGGGGTACGCTCTCTCCCTTTGCTCTGTCAAGTTCTTAGGAAAGTTGCTTCAACAATTGCGCAGCATCAAAGAATTCGGAACAGGAAAATCGTGAACGATTCTCCGCCTTCTTCTTTCCCTTCTCTCTCTCTCTCTCTCTCTCTCTCTCTCTCACACACACACACACACTCTCACTCTCATTATCTCTATCTCTCTCTCTCTATCCGTCCTCTCTCTTTGATGGAAACTGAACGTTAATTGTGGGTGTAGAGAGGGTGAAATTAGAGAATCGTGTATGTAATCGATTTTTTTTTTATTCTATGGATTTGTGGTATTGATTCTTTTTCTTTGTCGTGGATTGAATCAATTTTAAATTATCGATTGTTTAAAGTAGCATAAGGATTATATATAGAAATGTCTTTGATCGAAATTGAATTTTAATCGAGGAGGTAGAGAGAGTAAAATTAGAGAGTTGTGCATATAATTTTCTTTTTACGTTTGCTGTAAAATTGATCGGTTTTACATTCGCTTAATAGTCGCTTTCATGAATAAAAATACTGTAATACTCCAATAGACTTAGCAAACAATTCGAAACAACAAAAGATTCCAACTATCAACAGCATTTTCTCACTTCAATATACAACATCGATATTTCATAGTCTCAAGTTATCGTGTGCTTATAACGATTACATTTTGATATCTGCTATAGTAAATGCACCGATATATGTATCCACCATATTTGTAACTTTGTAGAAAAAGCAAAACATGTTATTATAATAAATATTTATTTGAAAGAAGGCGCATTGAATTCGAAGTACAAGTCCTGTCATTTTTATCAACTCTAAATCTAATTATCAACGAAATATTCTAAATGAGACTTCTTATAATTGTGCACGCGCTTTATGACCAGAAGTACTATTTACTGAATTCATAAAGATGAGATGATTTTGGTGTAGGACGTGTAGGGTGTCAAAGAAATAGTCGGCAGTGTTTAACAGTATATTTATTAACAATTCTCGCTTTCGATTGTTTACGTACAATTCTCGATTCCAACTGACGATTCTCACTTCTCGGTTACAACTCAACTGTTTTCTTCATCCAATTCGTTTCTTTTTGTCGCCCCTCAATATCCCCACTACGCCTTCTTCCAAATATTCGGCGGAAGGACCGTAGGGATATCGAGGGATTATTAGGCCTGTCGGTACTTACGCTTCGGTGATATACTTTGTACCGACGAAACCGTTGGAAAGTTTTGTTGTCGACTGCCGCTACAAAGATATTTAGACTCAAAGATGTCAACGACGATTTTTTACATTCGACAAATACGAAACACGTTATCGAAATAAGAAATAAATAAAATAATGGGAATGAAAATATATCTAAGCAGGAAACATAGACGTAGCAAATGTATCGTTCAGGTTGAAGATAAAATTGGACTATTTCCAATAGTGTTGGAAGTAATCACGAAAAGGATCATGAAAGGGCCGTGTCCATCATTTTCAACTTCCAAGGGAGATTTACTTCGTTAAGAGATTAGTACAGTTCTGCGTCTTGCCTTCGATCTCCTTTAAGACGGTACAATTAATGATGTTTAAACTTTTCTAACTGCCGTCGGAACTTTACGTTAGAGAAAACGTCCGAGGAACTTTAATTAAACTTTCTCGGAGGACGGAATACCTTGAATTAAAATGTGATAGCGCGTAAAAACTCGGTTAAGTAATTAAACGTCCGGACAAATTTGCAAAGGGATTGCCGTCTGTTCTGCCGATAACCTTAATAACGTCTAAAGTATAACGTCTAAAGTGTAACGTCTAAGTATCAAGGATGATCTTGTTCGAATAGAATAAATTACAGGAATTTTTCATCTTGCCCTTTACGCCCGAGAAATAGAACATAATTGAGTTACAGTATTTCTACCACAAAGAATTCACTTCGTTGAAGCATTCCTTATTTGAATGTCAAGGAAGGTTTATATGTAGTTCGTTTCATCCTTTAAAATGAGTTTTCATGCAAATGATTTTTATTATCATTACAAGTAATGTTACAATTCATATTTCCAATACAATAGATATACAGTTGATAAATTACCATTTTATTCGCATGTTTATACATTGACATATTTTGTTATTACCAGTATTTCCGGTAAAACAAGCATGTCGCGCATTATTAAAGTGATATCTCGTAATATCGAATTGTCGTCGTTGTAGCTTGTAGAACTTGTTTGGAATAAGGAATTTATAGTAGTTTACAATCAATTCCGGAATGAGAATTAACCGACTTTTTATAGACGTAAAATCTGTTTAAACTTGGAAATTGAACTGATAGAATTTTCGTACTTGGAACTTTCGTACTTTTGAATCGATCGAACTTTCGAACTAACTGAACTTTTCTGCTAGAAACTCTGATATTTCTCGATTTCTCGTACCTTGTATTTTTCTGACTTATGAAATCTTGTAACTTGCAATCTGCAGATCGTTCTTGTGGAAAATCAATAAATTACACAAAGGTATAATCATTCAACTCGGTTTCATGCAAATTTTGATAAAATGTTAAGAATATATATATATTCTTAAACTACTAAACTAGATATACGTAGGTTTATTTCCTTTTCATTTCTGCATGAACATAATGAAACTTCTTTATCATATAAAAGAAAAAAAATACATCTTATCGGGCTATTTACTTTATCCCCGTTCCTTTTCAATTTTTTAATAAAAGAATTTGCTTTTATCCTTAATATTCATGCAAACACTGGAGGTAGTAATTCACTTAAATACAACGAAATTACGTTTTTCTCATTAACCACTGATTTCTTTGGTATTTCAAGAATAAACATGAAATGCTTATGTTTTTTCTCATTCATGGAAACCAATGTCGTAAAACATTCAAAGCGTACTCATAAAATACTTCTGTAGATGTTACGTTGTTAAAACATTTTTCCATCTTTCTTTTACCTACCGGGAAACTCAGGTCAACTTATATAAGCCTTTCATCCTTTTGCGTATGCGCAATATTATACTTTCACAACTTCCAAACTATAATAATTTATACATATTTAAACTATAATAATTTATATATATATATCTTTCTAAACCTATAAATTTTTGCAATATTTGCAAAAAATAAATAATTCTACGATACTTACATGATAAAACTGTGATAAAATTCTTTCACGAGATAATCTTTGCTAGAAGGCGTTGAAAATAGTTTTTAAAGGATCAAAAAGGATGTTGCATAAAGTCACACTTTTTACATAAAATATTTTGTAAACAAAGTATGCGATTCCCTTCGAGCTATCAGATAACATTCCATTCATCTGGTATTCTGAATATTTTTAAATTATTCGTGTCGCATAGAAAGGAGCCAGGATAAAGGATGGTATTTACTTTCTTGTTTCAACAAATCCTTGAGATTCTCGCTTATTACACTTGAAATTATCTCGCTTCTATAATTTTTTCACGTTCTTCCCGTTCTTGGTGCTCGTCCATGCTGAGTAATTCTTTGAAGAAAAAGAACGGCTTTATTATCATATTTTTCCGACAAATACGAACATGTGGAATTTCATGTTCGAGGGATGATTCTTTGTGTAGTGTACACTTTACAATTGGAAATATATTACTGCAAAATTTAATCTATTCGAAGTGAAAGAAATTTAATAAATATTGATGAACCAATTTAATTAACTTGAAAAATTATGATGAAATCATAAATTATGAATACATGTAATATATATATATATAAAAACATCGAATATAGAAAAAATATTTCAAATATTTAATTCGACATCGATGCTATTTTTTATAATTGCGTTTACGTAATTATTTGGAGATATAGCACCTTGATTACCAGAAGGACGGTCGAGTTATCGATTGAATAAATTTGAATCTTTTCCATTGTAAGAAGTATCATTAACCAAGAATAGTAGCTGAAAGAAATTAATACATTTCTATTCAAATATTTTTGCTTCCACCTAATAAACTACATTTATAAAATAGTTAAAAATGAATGATTTCGTATGAAACTAGAATTATTTCTATATTCCAAGAACATACGCACACAATATGAATTTTGCAAACAACGTGTGTTATAATTTGTGTAATTAATATATCGTAGAATTTCATGCTTACGGGGTTATTCGTCACTTTGATTCGACAGAGTAGAGAAATGCTTATCCCATGGTTTCATATTCGCGTGGCAGTGTTCATTTGCGAAGGACCTGCATAACACACGTTTCTCCTTCTTGGGAAATGCGCCCACGTATTGTACAGGTCGAGATGGCAAGGCAGGATTTTTCTCCCTCGTTCCTGACAGAAGGTTCATGATCCGAGATAGAGCGGTGTAATGTGACGTTCGTATGGGTGGTCTGCGACGAGAGAACGATGAGACTTATGCCCAAGAGCATCGTCACGTCCTGACATTTACAAACATTACATTCTCATTTGAGCTTGATGTTTAAAGCTGCGCCATTTGCATCGCGATATTTCTTCAATTCTTGCCTCGCCTCAAAGGTGAGAGGTGATGTGAAGCGAAACTAACGACGGCTACTTATAAAAAAAAAAAAGCACCTCGTTGGTACCTGTAGATACGAGATATGCAATCAGTCAAAGTCACGTACTCGAAATATACATGGCGAAGCTGCCTAATTAAATGGAAGTTTCAAACGCGAAAACGTGGAAAGGAATAATTCATGCTCATTTCTGGAAGAAAGTTTCCCGTAGATTTCGTAACAGTGTCTCATTTATTCCAATCTCTAATTCGATATATTATAGCGTTAGACAGTAACGTATCGTATTTGATAGAATCTTCTATTTTCTATTATATCGCTGCGTCAATTTATCGCTTTCCACGAATTAAATAAAATTATTTATTTCACGTGGATGTTTGCATTTTCGTGTAAGTGTAATTCTATGTGTCACGGAGGCATTATTTTTATTAAGAGGCAGATATGAACCGTGAATATTTGAAACACCATTTTATTCAACTCTATTTTCTCAGTATTTTATGCAATCAGAAGCTGTGGGTACGTTTATATTAGAATATCGATAACGAGTGAAGAGTGATTCGTGGAACGCGTGTGGAAATTGACGAATACGTGCACCACGTGGGGCTTTGGAAGCACAAGACAAGAATATATGTATGATATGACGTATCTAGTATCTATAAGAATTGTTGCATCATTGAAAATTGAGAAGAAAGTAGATAGTTCAGCAATAGAATCGTTTTTGAATCGTAATTTTTGAATATCTTCTTCACATTGCATCTATAATTTTATATTCAAGTACATTCCACCTACCCGAAGCCATAAATTCTACAAAATATAAAAAATTTGATTGACAAGTAAATGAAAAAAATTACAATAGCTATCTATTTGCAAATAATAATAGTTGGGAAATAAAAGAAAGGTTAACATGGTACACACACACAGTATGAATTCGGCTCCTCAATAAACAAACGCAGAGCTTCTCATTGTCTTAAAATTCCTCTTCCAACACCGTGCCAACCACTTTTTCATTTAACGCATCAATATTATCATTATGTGTCTTCAAACGACCACGCGCACACTCTTTCCTTTTGTTCTTATAATATATGCGCCATTAACGATCTATAAATTATCTGCAGAATTCAAGCTTCGCTATCCATTTTACAATTCAAATGCGTCCGTTCACAAGGGAAATTTCTAATCGAAGTAGTTGTCCGTAAATTGGCTACGTTTTCGGATTACTTACATAAAACTTCCAATGGCATCGAATAAATCTTGTCCCCTCTGTTCTAGTTGGCTCGATAAAAGCGGGACTGAGGGGAAATTCGCGTAATAAAAGTCGATGCTTATCCGTGCATATTTT
The DNA here is from genome assembly GCF_024516045.1 of Bombus affinis. NCBI lineage: Eukaryota > Metazoa > Arthropoda > Insecta > Hymenoptera > Apidae > Bombus > Bombus affinis. The sequence continues at coordinate 3,130,543 of NC_066352.1, read as the reverse complement.
TCCTCGATTTCGCCAAATCAAAACAAATCCAATCATACGAAAAAAATCTCGTTCTTCTTGGAGCACCACTCGATCCGCCGTAAAACAACAACGAACCCCGGTGGTGGGTGGCTAAAGGGGTTCTTCTCTCCGCCCTTCGCTTGCCGCGAAGGAGGAAGTCGCGTGAGCGTAAAAACGTGTTTTGCAAATGTGGAACTGTCGGTGAGATTTCAATAACCATCCCATAAATAGAGTGCAGGATTTCGAGATCTTTGGTAAAAACCTCCCTCGATTTACTCTCCTTCCGCACGTACGTTTTCCCTGCGTCCCATTTTGGCATCGCGCCCATGTAAATGAAAACAAATACTTTCCCTGCGTGCGCCGCTTTTATTGCCTTCTTGATGCATGCCTTTATAAGCAGAACGAATGGTTATCATTTCACCAACTAGATCTGTATGTTTATATATATATACACATACGTACATAACGTATATTTATAATTACGCTCTCGCGTGTCACCGACCTAGGCGCTCAGACTTCATTCCTACGCGGATTCGACTATGTAACCTGTTTAGTTGAATTATTATCGATTAGACTTTTCGGTATGGATTGTATTTTATGTCATGTGCGTTTCTCACGATGGTGAAGGAACAATGCAAAAACTGAGAAAAATGTGCCAGGAACAATGCAAGGCTACGGAAAACATTGGTAATTGGTAGCTACAATTATTCAATCTTACTTTTTTATGAAACAATTTTTTATCAGGTTCTATACATTTCATTTTCATAGTACCAGATTTTTGTTGTCATGTGAAAACTACTAATAACATGACACGAAATTTAATATAAATCTAATTCATTAGGAGATATATAAATTCTATGATAAATACAATGATGTACGAGGCCTGAAATGAAATGTGCTCTTTGCAATCGGTATAAGATTACTAAATTATAAAAAATCTATTCGGTTTACCATTTGTAAATAAAATCCTATTTCTACATTCATTTTTTTCAAAAAGAAAAAAGATGGATATCGATGTTGTTTAATGAAATGTTCGTAGATCATTACAATGGGATTTTTTTTCTTGCATATACTTACAGTATATCCAGTTTATCCGGAAACGTGTAAATATCTCAAAAAATGTGAAAAAGAGGAACATTTCAGGCGAATATTGTAGGGTATGTTGCTGATATTTAGCTGGTACTGTGATGTACATTTTTGGATTTTGTTGGAAGGACGAATTTTTGCCCAGCAAGACTCAGAATCTAATTCTCTTTATGTGTATGGCAAAAACTCGGTTATGAAAATATCAACTGAAAAAAATTAGGAATGTTGGAAAGCAAGGATGTACTGAAAAAGATTATTACGAAGTTTATTTGTTTGGTAGGTTATTCTTCGGTGATATAGCTGGGGTTAAACCGGATATATATTCCAGATATATTCCAAATTTAAGCACACCGTGCATCACCCCTTGGTCTTTTATGCTACAGCAGGAAGTAATGCGGGGAGAGTTAATGTTCGACGGGCCAAGAAAATTTTATTGGAAAACCCACGAAGCGTTTCAAACTATGGAAATCCATCACTCTCAGTGAATTTTCCTGTATTTCTGTGCTCTTTTCGGAACATTTGCTTTGATCCATCCTTTCCCCTTCTTGCATTTTCGGTGTGCCGGAACGAGGGGATATTTATGCATACTATGTTATTCCAACTTTTGCGGTTATGTCGATAAAAGTCGGTTATTTAGGGGTCAGATATTTCTTCTCTTTCTTACAGATGCTAAGGTATAATATGGGTCGTAATATCGCGAAATTGAAATTACCATTTATTCTCAAGAAATTGTAATATTGTCTCTCATCCAACATGTAAGAACATTCAGAGTTCTCATACGATAAAAAACATTTTATATCGTTACAATGAAAATTTGATTTTCGTCCGATACTAATAAACGAATTCACTCTTACAATGATATCTTAGTTAACGTTTATTTATTTTTTACTATTTATTTTTAACTAGGTGAACACCATTGCCTTTTACTTTGTTACATTATATAAGATAGAGAATTTAAGCGATATCACTAAATTGACAAGTTTATTATAAAATACAGATTATCTTAAACTGTATAACTTATCTCAAAATTCTTATGCAGTCTTACATGGTATCCTATTATTCACTGCTTGTCGTTAGTGCTATGTTAATACCACTTTAGTCTCTAAAGCCTCTAAAGTGAAACAATACTCTCAGATACTTGTTCCCCTCGGTTCTAGCTAGTCCTTTATAGTTGGGTACTTCAATCTGTACTGCGAATACTGGCATTCCAAAATTTAGTTAAACGGTTTAGCTATGGAATGTCGACAACGTCCTTCTATACATATATGTACGGAGTCAATGCGTAAATTATGTGAACGGATAATTATATAGTATTACCCTGTATTACGAACAAATTCCTATAGAAATTTTGGTATTACATATGACACTAAGGATATGAAACTACAACGTGATTCTCTAGCGTGGCATATTGATATTTATTTAATATGAAATTTAAAATATATAAATTTCTAATAGGTTCGAGAAATTGAATAAATTAATTTATAAAAATTGAATACAATCCTTATCTTTAATTCACTTGGGCTTTAAGTTTCTCTTTGTGGACTGGTGTAATAGATATTCAAAGGAATTTTTTAATGTACATAATGTTAAAATTTCTTTTATTATTTTTGTAATATAACTGTTAATGAAATGATTGGTTTCTATGCTGCTACTATTGTATTAATTATTATACAGATTTTATGACATTAAATGAAATTTGTTATCATTAGGTACATATTTTATATAGTTTGAGCGTATTTGTTGAAGAGACTCAACACAGTGGTACATGCGCCATATTATGTGTCTGTCGTCCATTGATCGTACGTGTCACTAATTGTTTTTTATTCTATACCATGCACGAGTCATTTATAAATAGATATATATCTCTTCCATAACCATATAATGATCGGGTCATACCTAGAATATTAATCGTGGTGTTGATCGAACTTATTATAAAAGATAAATTGTACTTGACTTTACTAACAAAAAGAATTGACATATCGTTTAACACCTTCCTATTTTTATACGTTGAACGTTGGCTGTTTGTTACGTTGGCTGTTTATACGTTGAACTAAGCCATGGACTTTTATTCTTCCAAATAAGAACATTTCATTCGTGGTTCCCTTAAGTTGATAAACGACACCCATAAAACGTCGCTACGTTCGCTACTGTTCTTTAAAATAGCCGTTGGAAGAAAACAACCGCATCTTCTTGGAATCAGTTTCTCTCGTAAATACAGGAACGTTACAAGAACAAAAACGCGCAAGAAACATGGCTCAGCCTACGTTTGTATCACGTGAGGTAAACCGCCAGAATACCCAACATGTTTAGTACATTTTAGTATTTTCCTATTTCGTACGTTTCCTGCGGCAAAAATATTTACGTGTTTTTCCGTCATTGCTAACTTTTGCAATAAAATAAATAGGAAGGAATTACCACGAAATTTCAATAAATATAATTTTTGTCTCTTTTGTATCGAATATTTGAAATTCAAACGAAGATTTATTTTTGGTTATTTTCAAGAAAGTAAAAAGGCTTATCGAAGTCTTTATGAGAGTATAAAGAGGTTAACTTGACAAATCTAATTTTCTAATTCGATAAATATGAAATAATATTGCAAAAATGAATTGACGCGATTATTATACGGAAAATGGCATTAAGCTGAAGATTGTCTATTAAAAAAAAAAAATTAAGCGCCACAGAAAGGTAAAAGAAGAGCTTAATGTCAATTGGATATGCGCATTATCAAAATAATTTATTAATGATCTTATTTATTTCAACTACGAGATATTGAATTTGAGGCTGTGTCTGGGACCAGCAGCCATGGCAATGTTACTCCAATAAGGCAAACGGTTTTTGAAGCTATTATTTCTCTCAGAACACGATATCTTCTATTTCGTTTCAAAGGAAATACCGATAGAGCATCATTATTCTTGTTTGTGTTTACGTTTCATTATCCTTTATCAAACTGGTAACGAGCAGCTTTCTGTAACGAGCATTATTATCGCCTACTTTTCATACAAATACGGTGCATAAATCTAGAATACGCGAAAGCACGTTTGTATACCTTCAATTCCTATACTTCTCTTGTTCATTTCAGATTAACCAATACAATTCGATACTTATATAATATGATGACAAACAAATTATGTATTTCGAAATATGGAACCTATCAATGTTACAATTAAGAGAACTAATTTTGTAATTCTCTGTGAAATACTTCTACATTGATTAACTCAATACGAACTATTTCAAATTTATAGTAGTTTATAAACGTTTATATAGAGAGAAGTTTATAAATGTAAATTTACGATAAACTTTAAGAAAAAAAATGAAATGTGAAAATGGAGTCGTATATACGATGAATAAATAATTCATATACATTTTATATATTAGTTTGTTTTTAGTCTGATCGTATACCTAACAATAATAAAAAAAAAAACGCTTGTGAATGATACGTCTGAAGAGAAATAAGATTTTGTACGATTTTAGTAATTCCACAGAGACGTCATTTTAAAACTCCGGAAGATTTAAAAGTGAGGAAGATTGCAATGGATCGTAGATAATCACAGACATTATTTTTCAAGATAGTATAATATCGAAACGTATTTTCTCCGTAACTTTGCTTTCATATAGCTCGATTCTAGAAGAGCAAAACTTTCCACTATATCTAATATTTTTCTTAACTTGTATAGCAGACATGTATAGAACATGGTATATTGTGCAGAAAGCGTATAAAGTACAACAAATAAGTTGCAAACATGTGGTGTGTGCTTATATCTGTGACGCTTTCGAACGTTCAAGTACCCGCAGGCAAACTCTGAGCAAAGTCATCATGCTGTAGCTGTTATCATACTCGCTGTAGGCAACTGCGGTTTAACGGGTAAAGGATAGCAATCGTAGTATTGCTGCCTGAATGTGCTTCTATTTGAAGATCCGACCGTTCTTGGTGTTATCTGTGAATGAAAGTTGCTGTGCAAACTGAATAACAGATAAGTGGTAATTTCATTTTCCATCGGATCGCCTCGTCTTTATCTAAAGCCATAGATTTAAAAGAACACTTTAACGATGATATTATTATGGTTTACTGCAGGTGAAATTGTTTTCTTCTGCAAAGCGTCGATCTGTCTTTTTTAAATTTTATATAAGTTACCAGCTGCAAGGACACGTCGTTACGTTTACCCTGACACAAACACATCTTATTTGATATTTTACATTATGAGAAATATTATCACGCATATATCGAAAAATATCAGATTTATTATAAAATAATCAGAAAGTAAAAGTAATAAAAGGCGTTTAATTTGTATTAAATATCAGCAGATTTTCCAATATGTATTTATGCGTGCCAGTGTAAGTAATATATATCGTATAAGTAAAGTTTGAGATTCTATATCAATGGCTGTTTAAATAATCTAAGTGCAGCAATGTAACGTATAATGCAGAATTAAATTTTTAACGTAACCGAAATAGAACTAATACTTGATATAAAACTAAATCAATTCCTCAGATATCTTAGTACGTGTTACGCGTTCATAATTTTTGATTGCGCATGAAATTCTTCATTCGATTGATGTTAATGACGCGGAGATACGCGAAAGGAAACACTTTCGATATGGCGGCGAAGAATTCAATTTGACCGTGGTGCTCGAACTTCCAGATGGCTCCTTCAGTCTGGTCTCTCTTTCTTTTTTCATCGTTTTTCCTTGAACTCGTTTTTAATATTGCCCTTCTCCCGCTCCATTTATACATATGTATGAAGAAATTTTAATGTTCTTCCAGCGTATAGGGCATCCGCACGGCAAGCCGACATTATTGCATCTAACGCGTTTCGGTCCCCTGCACGTGGCACTGCCTCTCTCGAACAACCTGCAAGAATTTTTCCGCAAATATCTATTAACCTCGCCTTTAGAATCTTTCGTTTTATTATGCCACATCGTGGTTCGCGAATTTCAAATTAGTTCTTTCTGTTTTTCCTTTCTTTAGAACATTCTCCAGTCCAGTTAAAAAAGCTGTTCGCGTAATTGTACAGTCGTGAACAATTTCAACAGTTACAGGCTTTCTCGAGCTTGTAATTCAAGACTCGTTTGAATTGCAAAATGGGTTACGTCGTTAGGTAGTGGTAGCTGATCTATCGATGTTATCAGAGTAACAATTCTACGCGTAAATGTTCGTTCGTAATTACGGATTTTGTTTAGCTGCCTTCACTTTTCCCACTTTCTGCATTCTGACGTTTTTCCCGTGAATTTATAACCTGTATCGTGTCTGGTAAAATTATAGAGTGTTAGATATAAAAAAGGTAGAGTAATTTTGGCGCAAGGTTCATTTCGTCAGGATGTTAATACTAACTAGGTTAATGGAAAGTCGAGGAGAAAATGTTTAAAGAAAATGTATACGTAGGATTATTCTCTGATTTGGAAGGGTCGCAAATTGTTTTTCTCCATCAAAAGTATTTAAAATTACGAATATTTTAAGTTGAAAGTACTTTGAATTAAACGAGAAAAAACAGACACGGAACAAAAAAAAAAAAAAAGATAAAACTTCAACTTCCTTCAGTTTCAAGGTGATAGAACATTTTAACGAAAGAGGAGCTACTGCCCTGTACCGAATAAAAAATTGCAAGCTGACCTCTTTCATTCCCATCTTTCAGCTAATATTTTCTATCAAAATATCACTCGTCTGCCGACTGAAACGAAATTATAGTACGTTAATCGTAAGATCGATAAGGTTCGGCGCACCGTGCCGAAAAATAATTAATCACGATGAAAAGTTGGCTGAAAGTTGCGCGTGCCGGAGTAAATCGCCAAAAGGGAGAAGCTTATCTGTGGAAAAGACGCACGAAAGTTCTCGGTATGCAGATGGTTAAGTGGTGTCACAACCCAGTCGTGATTTATGTAGCGGTGTAAGTCGTTGAGCATTATGTAATTAGCAGTAAATCTGGTAATGCGCCGTACGCTACTCGACTGTTGCAGTAGTCGCTCTAATTCCTATGTTGCGAACCAATCGCATTAGTACGACGCAGCTGTGCTTATGTTCGCCGTTTTCTCCAGATACTCTCTTCCTCGACCTTACGCGTTCACCATATTTAACTGGCCAAACAGTTACACGCATCATTTAACCCTCCCTTATTCTTCGGACGTATCGAATCCTTTCGTTTTTTAAGATTCTATGTAATAAATAGATCCTTGTCGATCGCCAAGCTTGATGTATCTTAATTCTTATAGATCGAAAATCTTGTAACCGTGTAATATTGTACGCAGTATATAAGATTGTAATAAAGAATGAATGTTCTTAATTGGATTGCGAATGTTTATGTGTTTCAGAGAAATTTCAATATGGGGAAATGTATATGGTATGCATATTATGTAAAAATAAACAACGTATTAAATGACCAAAATAAATATAGTAGTTATAATATTTAGAGGCGAATAATAGAAATTTTGAGCAGTGAAATGACCAACTAGAGATATGGCAAAAATAGATGCATCGTACTATTGGTTTTATATATCAAAACGGTTTGGTAATAAGTCGTTCATGGCAATATCAATTTTATATAATAATGCAATTTAATAATGAAACGTATTGAGCCAGGGTATGGTCGACATAAAAGCTGCTCTTGTTTGCAGTACAGTAATTTATATCATACACCTAGTTAACTTTATAATGACACAGAATTAATAATAATTTTACGTTAGCAAATTACGTTAATATAAATTTTGTAAAAGCGAGCAATTAAACAGGTTAACGATACTGTTTGACGGGCGATGGTAATTGTAGGAAATACATATATCTACTGCGGAAGTATTTTCAACGGTATTATATTAATTGCGTTTCATTTGAATATCGTTTCGTAATGAAAGTATATTTCGCACGAGAAAAGCTAAAGCTGGAGAAAATGAAGTCTACATTTTGGCTTCTCAATCGTGTACAAATCGAGTCCATTTAGTAAACAGTTTGTTTCAAGCATCTCGGATATATGTGCAAAATTATTTCTTTAATCAAACATCGGTAACGGAGTTATAACCTGAAACAATTACATACTCTATCCTGTATGTAATACTGTAAAAATATTACATTTATAACGTTTCGTATATCTCGTAACCCTATAACCGAATATTTATTAATAAACTACTGATATTTATACAAATTTATATTTTTATGAACACAACCAAATACGTTTTATCTATTTACCAAATATCACAATATTGTATACATTTTATACATCTTTAAATCTCTCCCGTATTCTATTTGTTAAACTTATCCAGATTGCAACGCGTATATGTCTATGCATTGAAGCTCATTCCATTGAACGAATTTAAATTCATATGAGCAAGTGGCATCTTTATTTGTTAAGTAACCATCTGATGTGCTTTATAGACGTTGAACAACGTTATTCGAATTAATTGAATTCTCGAATACTCAACAGCACGGCTGGATAAACACTGGTGGACAACCATACAAAGAGAATACGAATCCATTCCACAGGTAATTTATCGTTATCTAGCTTCTTCTTCGAGCATCGTTTTCGCCATAGCGATCGGCCCGACGTTTTCTTCTGAATCACCTGCACCGGCGCGCTCATTTCTCGCGCACGGACGATTTATTGGATTCTCATTCGGCGAACGTGGCTCCGCGAGAAACGCTGTCTAATTCGAATCGTTTCCGACGCACGAACGGCTGCCACGATTAATCGCTTTCATGAACAGGTGGATGTGGTCTCCGAGGCTACCAACAGCTTCCCCCGGCTTTTGTTTTCTCTTTCACTCTCTTCCTTTGTCGCATTAAGCCTGTCGACAGGTTTAATGGACGTGCTAGGACAATTCGATCCCCACCGCTATCGGAAAATGAGTTGCACGCCTTTACAACATTCTGCTTTAAACTCTTTCAACGATTAACCTTTTACTCCTCTTGATAGCTGCTTTCTCTTTGTAAAACGTTTAAATGCGTATTATCGTTCATTATTATTTAACAGTCACGAACATTCGTCCGTAATTTTTCTGCCTGGTATAAGATGACTAAATGATTCAGAAATATAATAGCGGACAAAAGGAAAGTTAAAAATTCATATTTGCGTATAATAATTAAATGACACATATACTTACTACACTGAATATCTCTCACCATGTTGAAGATAAACATGCGTGTTATATTTATTCATAATCTAATTCGTCTTATCAATTGTAATCGCTTCTTTTTCCAAAATGGTGACGTTAAACTTGTGTCTGTGTGACTGTAAACTTTCTTTTGTCCTTCGCTGTATTTTGATGTTTATAGTGCATATTTATTATATTTAGTATAATGTATATTTCGGATATTTAGAAATGCATTACAGTTTATCCGTAATTATATTGGGTTTGCTATGGAGCTTAATTAACAATTAACAATTGTTCTTTAATAGTCAAAGACATTTTCCTGTTGCTATAATTTTTCTGTTTGCTATAAGATAATTAAATATAGTTCATACATATTCATAAATGTAATATTCTTGATATTTAGTGTGTGAGGATTGTTTAAAAGTGGAACGATGCTTATTTTTAATTCTATTATGTTGTTGTATAATAAATTCTGTTTTTGAGACAGTAATCGGGATTAATTGCTTTCGTGAACAGGTGGATCAAATAGCATTCACCCGTTATGAATTTTTTAAAATGTATAATAAATACAATTCGTTTTAACATGGAAATTTTCAATGAAAGTAGAATCGGAACGTGTAACAAGCAGAACCAGAAGAAGTTTATTTTTATATATGTTTATGGATATCATCTTCATAAAAGTGTGGTGTAAAAATTAGGCTAATAATGAAAAAGAAAAGTGATCCGAAGATACACACTAATCAAGCAATACACAAGCATGATTCGCAAGCTGCCAGTTTTTAAAGAAATAATTAACAGAACATCGATCACGCTGTGTCCGACTACCTTCAACATTTAAATCGATGTAAAATATTTAGTGTTATACTCGTATGTACGAGCTTGTATTAAATAATTTACATTCAGATCAGTATCAGATTGTCCAAATATTTCCCACGCTATATAAAATCGAGAAGTCAAATTTAGGTTACGCACATTTGTCTTATTTTTAAAATAAATTAAGTTCACTCGTTTGAGTAATTAATGGCTTCAACGATTAGAAATGACCCAATTACTTACCATACTTATAAATTCATAATAAATTTACATCGTGCATCGGAATATTAAAATATCTTTTACTCTCTACAAAATAGATAAGTATAATTTAAGATTTAAATCCTATTCATTCGTTTCATCCGTACAATAACTAAGATTCAAGTCGAACGTCTCGTTTAAGTAATCGGTGATTAGAATAATTAGAAGTCATGCTGTTAATTTGTATATTTATAAGTTCATATATCACATATGTATATATTCAAATTGTTTCTAATTCGAATTCAATCGATTTATAGGTATCGTGTGGAATTGTATTTAAATAGTTGTAGAACGCTGAACGTGTAGCTGGCATTTTCATATAATAACGAGCCAAGGTAGGTTCGTGTAACCATATCGTCAGTGCAGCGCTCTAAACACCAGCAAGTCGTCAAATTATCGCAACTGCGAGCTGTAATACCACGGTGTTCCGAGTAAACGTTTAATATACAAGTAAAACATGCGCGTGCTTTAATAGCGCAACAAAGGTTAATTAGTGCCCCCACAGTTTTCATAACCACGCTCGTGTGGCTACAATTTGCAATTACCAAGTGTGCACGTATATGCGATATTCGAAAGTAGCGCGCGTCGTGCTCGTCGCCGTCGTCTCCGCTTTGATCGGTAAGTCTTAAAACCAAGAAATGAAACGGAGAAGTTTCACGCGATACTAAGGTATCGCTTCACACCAACGCATCAGAAGCACAGCGGTGAATTTCTCACTCTTGGAGAATAAACTGTTGCAAGAGGAAGCTGATGGTTCAAGAGAATACGATGTTCTATAGGGTACCTACGACTAAATATGGGTTTCCGTCCTTGCCGTGAAGATTGAAAGCCCGCCCTGGAAACACTAACACTGCGACGCATCTCTCTCCTTTTCCTTACTAATGATATAGGACTTAATTGGTGCAGCACTCAACACCGTCGAATTAACGTAGAACCCAGCACCGTCATTAATATGATGTATTGCCAGCGCCCGGTTGCTCCTCCCCACACCTCTCTCTCCTTCACTTCACTTGACTCGACACAACACGACTTGACTTCACTTGATTCCACTTCGTACACAGCTCTGCGCATTGGTATTCATTGCGTTCTTCTTTCCTCGATCCACAAGAAACACGATTTCAACCGAAAACTGTTCCCAATCTCTTTTACAAATCTCCTCTCCGATTGAGATTCTACTTCGATATATGTTACTTCGCTGTATTCAGCGACACTGGCACGATTCTCGACACGCTTGATACTGCTTGCACAATCAGACGCGTTACATTGATTCGGTAATCCATTGAATATCTATTTGGAGTAGCTTAGAGGTGCAGTGCACTCAGGTATTTATTTCTTCTTTCAATTGGATGTATCTTAAAGTAATTTTTACAGATGGTAGAGGTTTATTATTAGATTCTAGATGTTTATACACTTTTGGGGAATTTAAACGTAGAAAAATTGGACGAATGCATGTGATGTGTGAAAATATATGAAATATCCAAAGTCGAATACTTATTGTAATGTACGAAGCGTATCCGGAATATAAGACTGGCTGTTAGAGAAAAGCAGAAGCGTCTTTCCAAAACGTTTCGTGTTCATTGCATTCTGCATACTTCGAGTTACTTTGCTACATAGTTTTTACCAGTATTGAGGCTTGTCATAACGGGACACCAGTTTTTGTATCCCTTATAATTTCATAGAACAGTGCCGTCTAAAGTGGTACCCAGTGTGAACATGACTTCCGAAATTCCAAACGGTTCTAAACACAATTTCGTGGAGCAATAACCGTAAAATTTGTGGAGAATGAATGAATAGTAACGGAGTTGTGTTAGATTGTTTAGAATTTCGGAAGATACGCTCACGTTGGGTGCCGCCTTATCCCAGATCCTAGCTACACGTTTAGGAGGCATCATTCTATGAGGCGGGAATACGAAATCTGGTGCTCAAAACCTGGTTACGACAAGTATCTTAATAGCAAAAATTACGTAGCAAAGGAGTTTAATGCATAGAGAATGCAATGAACGTCTAAGCATTTGGCAATAAATTTCTGATTTTCTTTAATAACTAATCGGATATCACTTTTTGAATGCGCCTTGCATAAATAATGAAATCAATACGTATTTAGTTTCTTTTTTTTTTTAATGGCCTTTATAAATGCGAATTTGCATAAATAATCTAATTATTATATTGAATGTTGTAATCTACCAAGTTTTAAATGTACATTGTCTCAGTCTCACCGAAAATCTCAAATTTTTAACTATATATAATTACATATATATAACTATAGTCAGAAACCTGATTTTTGCAGGTGGTCGTAATTTGATGGCCGGAATTCACATATTTAATGTGTTAAGTTATTAACTGGATAATAATGGCTATTTCTGAACGAATAATTTCTTGTATACCGATAAGTAGGATTGATCATAGCTATTGTTTATTTGTATAGAATGACTCGTTTGTATTATACTTATAATCACTTAATATAAAAACGAGCAAGTAAATTTAATTGTCTAATATTATTCAAGTGGTGAATTACAATTCATTTTATTACGGTGAGTCTCGTCATTTTTATATATTATTATACAATTACATTATTCATTTAATTTATTTTTTTTTTTTCATAGATTCCAATTTATCTCTCTCTGTAATATAAAATGTTAAAATACTATGCATATATTCTGTATAGAGCTTCCAATTTTCATTTCGAGTAATAATTACAAACTAAATGAGATTAAATTTGGAATTAAAATTTATATATGTGCAATCCTAATCCAAACTAATATGCACGCCTTGTACATTAAGTTATGCACAAGTAACTATCGTTAATCATAATTTTGTACTCTTTTCTTCATGAACTTCTCTATTTTCGATACGAAATAATTTTTCACTTCTGGAGTTTTTCCATTTCTCACGGTACTTCATCGCTTTTCAAAGTTGGTTCCTTTGGAAATTGATCTGAACCATAATAGATTACAACACGGATTTGCTTTTATCGACTTTAATACGGCTGTATTTGACTTCATTCGTACTTGCATATTCGGTAGCTGGCGTTCCCCTGCAAATTCGCTCTTTATCGATTCGACGAAGGTCGTCGAGGTGCGTACCGTAGCTAGATTTGCGGTTTACCGCAGGACCGCAGTTCCATCACGATTTTTATCATGACGATTGCCACACTTCGCGGTGTTTAATTATCCTTTAAAGCGGTCCGATAAGCAATTATTATCTAAATACTCTCGCTTTAATTACGCCGCGGTAATAGTTCTCTGTGGAACCTATTATTCGTGCTTACTCTATGCACCCTTTCTTTTATTAATTTTCATTTTATATTTAATAAAAAATAGCCTTTTTAACGTAACGTAATTTAATGAATTTAATATTGAATATTACATATCAATTATTAATGTAAAAATATCACATAAGAGGATGCAATGTTGAAAATTGGAAATTAAAATGGTTAATTATTGGAAAATATTTTATATTAGAAACATTTCGACGTATAAAACGAGTTCTAGAATTTTCAAAAATATTTTTCGGATTTAAAAGTTTGGTTTTAAGGTAATAGGTTTATTATAGACGTTACTTTACTCGAATTTAAAGCTTATTAATTCTAATATAATTAACAATTTATTCGATTATAAAATTTGACGTTTTAAAAACGAAATATAAAGATCTTATTTTTTTTATTTTTCTTTGATATTACAGTTATATGATTGAAAATGCTTATCATAGCTGTGATAAAGCTTGAAATTCATCGAATAATTAAATTTTATTAACTCGAAATAAATCTAAGTTCCGAAGACTTTGTGCGGTAAGCTGCGATAAAATTTGCTTATTTTATCGTTTCTATCATAAGGAGATAAAACAAAACTTTATTATAAAGGTAATTAAACGGGGAAAAAGTTAATTGCCAGGCGATTTAAAGCATTCTGCTTTGGAGTGATTCTCGCAGAGCAAATATACGATAGAGAATGGTTCTAGAATTGGTGGAATTTAATTTAGATAAGTTACGAATGTGTTCGCATTACATCTTTGATAATCACCGCGTGCTTGTGTGGCTCTGTAAATCAGATTAAATTGAAATGGTTATATGCGCACAAACGAAACTTCATAACAGAAATTCGCTTTCCTCGTTTGAACATCGAGCTGTAAATTGAAAACGAACGTCGTTGCATCCGTAGGATTCGAAGTGTGTTATAATCGAGCTTGGTGAATTAAATTAGATAGCCGATAAAATTACACCACGGTCGAAACGTGCAGGCCGTATTTTATGTTCGGAGAAATTAAAACGAACCAATTCTTCGATAACGCGTTTAATGGACACGAGAAACGCGAATGGATATACATTTCATATTAATTAATAAAATATGTTAACATTTGTCATTTAAAGCAATGATATTGACTTATCGAGGAAATTTCTTGTTTACATCTTGAACATAGTATTACATCATTTTCTATATGAAATATAGTAATGTTTCTTATCTTGTACATTAAATTTTCATGGTAAAATCGAATAGTAATTACTAATGTTCGTAGTTATCAATGCAGTTATCAGCAAAGTTGTAAATTAATATAGAAATGATTTATGCTAATGAAATAGAAAGAAAAGGAATGTACGCAATGAAACGATATTGAATAAAATTAAAGAATACAAATAGAAATTGTTTTATACGTGTACTTTATTCCCTAAACTTAGCCCGGACAAACTTCCATTTACCTTGATCATTAGAAAATTCTACAAGATTTTATTAACATAGAAGAGTTACTCGAAACATGAAACTACTCTAATCAAAACCTTAAGAATACTTTAAGAGGAAAATTAAAAAATTTCTAAAAAATTGAAATATCGTACAACAAATCCTACTACATTACTAGTTAATAAAAACAGTTAGTTCCTTATACCTTAAAATTCAGCAAATTTTTCGATATAGCGCGTTACTTACAAAATAATGTAATAATAAAAATATCAAGAATTTGTATAAAATGTTACAAGGCAATATTTTATACAAATAATAAATAGATGACTGATCTAAGGGTGGAAAACCAGTCAAGAAATATTAACTGATCTGAAGATGATGAACCAGTGAAGTTCGGTGACGATGCTGTCGCAGAGGAAAGCTATTGCTGGGTGTTGGTCGCCCCACCACCGGTCGCTTACAGGTGGAAATGACCATTGAACATGGGAAAAACTCGACTTTCCCATTTTTTACCTGAAGGAGCAATAACCATAAGGAACGTCTCAACTTAAATATATTTTATAACGATTAAGGGCTTTAATGATAAAATACAAATGCTTAGTTTTATTACAGTTCTTTAGGATTATTGCGGTCCGACTAATTATATTTACACAGCTAGTGATCGCCTTGATCGAGGGATAGATTCTGGATTACGCACAGAATCATCGGGCCTAACAACAATTAAATTGCAATATAAAACAACTGTAGATGATGTTTGTGTGTGAAGAGGACGAAGGTCGTGAGGATTAATGACGAGACACTTGTTGTCGTAACCGTCGAATGTATTTGAGACAAATAAGTTAAATATAAACGTAGACGTTAATCGTTAATACGAAGTATAAATCGCAACATAAAATTGCGGGATAAATACTCGCAAATGCTTATCACGTACTTGATATGCGCTCGTTAGATATTCAAAGTCACTCCGGATGCCGCCAAATACTTGCTATGAACTCTATATGTACTCGGTAAGAACTATCGCTCGCGATCACGTCGGATTATTTATATTAGTTCGGGGGGAATCAGAGAATTCGAATTTGCCTTCCTACGACGGTTGCTGGTAGCGGTGACATCGTTTTTACATTACTTGTAGCCTAGTGGTCTTGATGCTTCGAGGCAACTACATGATTAGCTTTGTCCTATGATTCGTGTACCGCTACACAACTTTCAAAGTAAATCTCAAACCATCCAATATATCTACTTAATAGCCTCCAATCGAAGGAAATTTCCATATTTTATTCTTCTGGCATCCATCTCTCGCTATCGTTCGTTTTTACGTGAGCAAAGTAGATTTTTCAATTTGTCGCAAAAATTGCTCGATATTTTGTATTTTCGATGGAGGAATTCTTGTTCCGCCATAAATCCATAAATGCAGTTTAGAAAGAGGAACATTCTCGAAATCGTATTCATTGGAATGTCGTCCCTTTATTTGCAATATCAGTTTGGTGCACGAGTACCGTCTATCGTTGACCAAGCCCAGAGGCAAGCGACATTCATTCTCAGCTTCGGGGAACCCTTGCAACATTCGCGAAGCCCACCCTTGTCAGGATGAAGTCGACCCTCGATACGTCCGATGAATTTATACGAGTGCTCGGCCCGACTCTCTTCCATGTCTCTTATTCCCTTTCCGACTTCTTCCTCTCTCTTGTTCTCTCTCTCTCTCTCTCTCTCGCTCTTTCTTTCTCCTTCTCTCGTTCTTTCTTTCTCCTTCTCTCGCTCTCTTTCTTTGTCCCCCTCTTCCTTTACTCTTATTCTCCATTTGCTTTCCTTCCGATCCTACATCTCGGTGACCCGAACGGTCGAACGTCTTTTAGAATTCCTTCTTCGTTCCCAACACCGATGCTTGTTTGTTCGCTTGTCAAGAGAAATGGACAGGCCATGTCGGTTGCTCCTCAGGATCTATGGAATTTGTGCTACGGAACTCGATCGCAGCTGTTACAGAAGCGTAATGCGTCGAGATCCCTTTGTCGTAACGATTTCATTGATTTCAACGGCAATTCGCCATACATAAGAATAATGTCTTTCTTATCCTTTCTCAAATTAGTTTTAACGTGGCTTCAATATCGAAGCTCGTTAGTAGATTGCTAATTTTCACACAAGATTCGTATTTTTGATACAGTAAATTCTCGGTAGAAAATCGTTTTATCTACTTTGGAAAAAACATTAAACTTTGGACATGTTATATATCTGCTCATTCTACATATCTGTTGCGTGTAGTGCGTGCATTTCAGTATCCGTAAATTTCTTGTAAATGCATAGAAATTCACAGTCGACTCGTTAACATTGTTATACAGTTATTCGTTTATGTCTACATCGTTGAATAAAACTTTGACAATGTACAACCTTTAGTACAGTGTTGTGTAGTCGAATTTGGAGAAGAAAGGAATTTTAAAAATAATGAAATCTATCTGTTTCAATGAGCATAAAGTATTTTTGTTCGCGAGACTTGTCAGATTTTTGGGCTATTATGCTTTTGTTATTTAATGTAATTTTAAAAAGAAGGAAGTATTTTGTACGGAGCAAATGATAAGTATATCGTTCGGTTAATATACGTGGACGACATACATCATTCGGTAACTTATTATATATTTCGATACATACGTCGATTACATAAAAGATATTTTTCTTTTTTAATTTGAATTTTACCTCGTATCAACTCCTTGCTAATTAATTTGCTTTTATTTTCCTGTCAATTGGATTACGCAAAGGGAATTTATTCCGATAAAATCAATAATTTATACACGGCCAATGCAAACAGTATATTTCTCATAGTAGAACCAGCACACGAACGACTTAATATTTCTCACAAACGCGATATACAAACTATATCAGTTGTATAACAGGCGAGCAAGGTAATAATTTAAGCGTTTCGTTTGGAATTATTTTGCTAAGAGGCACATTAATTTGGATTGCGAAAAGATTTATAGAGCGAGGAACACACGGCATCCTGTTGGGTAGAAATTGGCGAAAGTTTTCGACACGTTTAAAATGAAACTCGAATGCTAGAGAGCAACCTTTCCGCCGAAGAGTTACGCGTGCCCTAAAGCCACGCCGTATACGCTTGGTTAGATATCAGATCGAAAGTTCGTGTCTCTCCTATTTTCCGCGAGAATTTTCGGCGTGGATCACGGCTGCGAAATCCTCGGAGATTTCTGCGAGGTTACGGAACTGATCTCCTCGAGCGGAAAATTCGACACGGTTGCTCGATCAAGCAGACCGTCCGTAGACGATTAGGGAAAGCTCTGCCAGATAAACTGAGGGCAATTAAGCTTCCTTCTCTCAACCCCGCTCGCAGCTTTTCTTCTTTGTTCCGTGTGTTTAAATAAAATGCACAAAGAAAATAACGTAGTTGCCAAGATTACCGCTCGAAAGCATCGGAACAGATTGCACACTCAATTGATAAAGCGATCTGGATTATCTTCAACTATATGTGCAAATAAATAAATTGCAGAGAAATTTAAGAATGACACGTTGAAAAGTTGTAATTCCTTGCGAAGCTAGTCAGCCAATTTGAAAATGTAGGAAAAAATACATTGTGTTTGCGCAGTCTTATTTTATGGATTACAGATTATATTGACATTATGCGAAGATCTAAGTTGTTTCTAAAACAGCTCTTAAGTGTCCTTCTACGTCATTAGAGCGTCGTTACAGGCTGAACGTAGTTTGTCGTGACTGTCTGTATCTATTTACGATTGATATACTAACAGGGCCGAGTACTTGGTCGCTACACAAATACAAATTCATTGTATTTAAGAGGGCTTCTCAAACAATTTGAACGCTATTACGCTAAGACGTTGTGGGATGAGGTGAAAGTGGATAGGAAGAGAAAGGGAGAGAGAGAGGGAGAGAGAGATGGCTCTGGCAAATCTGACGTCTAAGTGTTTCTTCGAAGGGAGGAGGAAGTTTGCAGAGTTTGGAGACATTGGCGCGCCTGCAATGAGTCTTGAATAGTTTTATGGCTCGTGCCGCTCGTAATGTTATCCTCGGCCCGTTTCTCTCTATCTGCTCTCGTCTTCCAATCCTTCCGGCTGTTTTCTCCGCGCGTGGATTTTCGTTGCTCCGCTCGCCTCCCATTCTTCGTTCGGTATCTCTTGCCTTTCAGCGACAGCGGGCCCGAACGAGAACGAGGAGAAAAGATGGTAGTAACAAGGGAAGAGAGGAGTCGAGAGTACGTGCGTCGCCTCGTCGCACAAATCCGCGATAACGAAACCCGCTACTGCTATCTCGAAGCAACTTCCCTTCCTGGTAATAAACTCGCCTAATTCCTGACCGCAACATCAACTCGAGTGCCTCGAGCACGGTCATTTCTTACTTCGCTGATTCTCACTCCGTTTCCGCCCGGTATCTCTTGCATGGCTACCTCTTCGTTTCCTATCTGCAAACGATCGTCGTCGTTCTCTGCTCAACAGACATGGTCGATTTCTTACTCGACGATGTGTTAGGTATTCGAGTTGGAATGGAAGAATCGGTTATATATGATGACTACAAAGGAAGAAGTCTGTTTTGCTCTGAGGCATATTTAATCCCTTAGCAAAGATTCGAGCAAGTTGTCGGATACTATTTATTTTATTATTTATGTATTTATTTACTATAACGATTGACTTTTGGCCTTGGGGTGTGTTGAGATTATTAGATGTATAAAGAGAGAAAAACGCGTGGATAAAGTGCAAGATACAAAATATATATATTTAATTTAATAGAGAAGTGTAATAATAAGTAGGAATACAATTCCTGATGGTCCAAATCCGCACGCTAGGGGTGTTACCTTATAACTGAAAAACCCCGAAGCCAACGTCGCTTGTCTATTGTTTATGGTCTGCTTTTATGCTAGTCTTTTGTCTATATGCTGTCGATGGCTTTAGCGCTTGAGAAAACTAAAAAGACCAGATGTAGAGTTTTCGTAGAAGTGGTGACTACTTCAACAGGGTGGATTACGGCCTACATCGTAATTGCTTATTACTATCTTACCTACTAATATACCAGTTATCAAATATAGTATTCCTAGTTTCATATCTCAAATGTCATCGTACGTAACCCAATTATAATATTTCTCAAAAAAAAAAAAAAAAAAAAAAAGAAAAGGAAGAAGTATGTATTTTTTGTATGTGATACTGTAGAAATGCAGGGAATTTTGAGACAATTATTTCTTAATTCGTTTATTCTGAATTTTTAGTCATTTTATTGTATCGTCAAATAGTTAATTGCTTTCACTAGTATTCGATTCATTGATGCGCGTAAATCGTTCCACGATTAATTCGAAGTAATTCGAAGCCACAATTTGAAATCTGGCGCCAAGAATTCGTGTTTTAAACAGAGGTGTACTTTTTATTAATAATTCTGTACAGAATTGAGAAAATTTTCTAATAAATACAATTATTTCTATGCGAGGCTGTATCACTCATCTACTTGAAACGCGGTTTATATTTAAGATTTCTATATTTTTCGATCTTTAAAGTTGATCAATATAGTCTTGAAATGGCTCATACGTGAGATCAATGTGTTCTGATATACCGTTTCTATAGTTTATATCGCTAATAGCCTTTTTGATATAAAGAGGTAATACCTTTTTTATAGCAAATACCGAGCTGAATCGATTTACGTAATAAAAATTATATGATTCTATTAAAAGGAACAAGTTTAATCTTCATATGTTCTCCGCGTGGCCACGTATAAGAAAAGGGTAAAAATTATGTTCAAAATCATTAAATTTTTATCTGAAATATTTTTCATTAAAACCTTTCCATTATTTGAAGTGTGCTCTACATGATATGTGCTCTACTTTATATAGCAATTGACAAAGCTTAATCAAGTGAATTTTACTATATTCAACAAATGAGAAAGCTAGATTTTAATTCTTCGAATTTCAAACGTTGTAATTGATGCGACGCTGTCTTAGAACATAGATTCAATATTAGAAACTATCTAATTTCATCTAGTTAAAGGGATCGCTGATAATAGATTTATGAAACTCACGATAATTAGGAAGTTGGTAATAAAGGAATCCCTTTGAGCAGCTGTAACATTCCTGGTTTCAGATTAGCACCATCATCGTTAGCTTCTATTTTCTAATTAAAATGTTTATTGAAAACCGAATTCAATAGAAATATATTAAATGTCTGTTCAACGTTTAATTAAAACCTGAATACAATAGAAAGTAGCCTTTGTAGAAAATACAATACAGTAGCTGTCGTAATACAGTGCCTGTAATAGATTGATTTTCAAAATTGGCTGATTAGATTCGCTTTTTTGAAAGCAAAGTTTCTCACTACCAAGGACATTCTGACATATTTTGACGCGAGGAATCATCAGTCTAGTTCTGTCACGACAGCTGGTACAAATACATCGGAAAAGAAAAACTTTTCATAAATATTATGTGCAGAGAAACTTCGTCTCTACTTTCAAAGCATTTTAATTACCTGATCATTAATTAAATTTCCACACCAATGTGATTTGACTACTGCTATTTAACACGTATTCTGCGTTTGATTATTATTTGCGACCAGGTAAACATCATCTAGCCTTTCTCAGTCTCCTGATTCTCTTCGTCGTTAAATCAAATACCCTGTTTTGCATAACTGTGCTGAATAATCGCGGCACCTTAACGATCAAATTATAACGATTTGCATTTCCTTTGTTTCAGGTAAGTAGAACGAACTGTCGCTCAGTGAACCTTCTCCCGGTGAGTTCTCAACCTTCATTCCCCGTGCTCGCGTGAGAAATTATCGAATTTTAATTACCACCGATGAATACGCGAATGAAAGTTGCCAGTCGAGAATCATCGTATTATTAGAGAATCTCTTTCGATGTTCTTCTATTCTGGCAAAGAGGGTTAATATCGTCGACGAGATTCTTTATTGGAACGTCGAAGGAGATTGTTCGGATTTCATGCGACGGGACGTGTGTTTCCTGGTAAATCTAAAATATTCAGGGAAATGATAGAATTTTTACTGAGCTTAGAAACCTCTTATCTGAGTGGAAGCTTTTAATTTCTACGTTAAGATATTCGATGTGTAGGAAGAATGAAATTTCAATATAGGTACATTGCACTGGCTTTCAATTTTCTTCCCGTGTCTTGTTGATTTTTGGTAAAATCTTCTAGTAAAATAATGGTTAATGAAATAACGATAAAAATATTAAACATCTAAAATAGCGGTGGAATATTTATACTACTTTGCAAATGCCTATATCGATATTTCTCAAGGATAACACTTAAGTTAATTAAATCCAATAATAGTGAACTTAATGAACTCTAAAATCCAAATATTACTTTTCTGTGTTTCTCTTTCTCGTAATATTTTAAAGAATAATATAAAGTCGATTTAAAAAAAATGGTGGGTGTTTTTCTTTATTAGAATATGAAAGTAGGCATAACGAAACAACAATTTAGGGATTTTTAATACAAACTAATTTCAAAGAAAAATAATTAAATCGCGGATTTTCATGCATTTATAGAAAATTGAAGAGTAAAAACTGTACAAAGTGCACATAACGTGAAAAAATATACTAACTAAATAGAACGTTTAATGTGTGAAATAAATCTTATATTTCATGCTCTTAGTTACATTAACAGGGATGTGAAACCGCAATAAAAACCGCAATGTAGAAACGATTAATCGAAGAATTCAGAAACGCGAACAATGTAATTCGAATGAGACGTGAAACTTTCTATCGACATACTATCTACGTACATTAGTTACAGAGACAATGACGGCCGAATTTGGGATAGAAGAGAGATTATAGACTGGAAACTGTTAAACGTTCACGAACGATTTCAATTGAAGTTTCACAAAGGTTAGTTCAGTTATTACCGAAATTGTGCCAAGTGCAAACATTATCTCTTGACCCTCGAACGCTTCGTGCTAATTGGCAACATCCAGGGATGAATGCCACCCCCTGATCAGGCGCTGCCTATGCTGGGGTTTCGAGGATAATAATCGAGAGGCACACAAACTGCACCGGACAGCTCGTGTACTCGCCCTTTTCTCTACGAGCCTCTGTGTTTGCAGCAGCCATGTATTTCCCATGTGACCAGTGTGCATTTCGTGAATAGGTCACCCTACAAATCGTCGATCGTGTTGCTCGCGAGAGTCTGAAAAGTACCGATCTCTCGAATCACCTCTATTTTTTTGTTTTTGTTTTTGTTTTTTTTTTTTTTGTTTCGTTTTCACCGTGCTTATAAATAGAACAGATCGGTTATCAAAAAACCTTTTTTGGCTGTTTTGATGTTTAAATAACTTTAGCAAATTATTGCTTTAATACATCTGTGGCTAATTTACAATAAAAATAAACAAGCTATATGTTATATAATAAATAATTGTTTTATTAATTATTATTAATCGAAGTATTATATCATATGTGTAATTCGCAAACCAGAGACGTTCGTGTATACTCGTAGAGAATTTAAATATGCGGAAATGTACAAAATATCGTAAAGTTTATAATATTTAGAGAATGAAATAAATTTCTAAGCGTAATGAAAAAAATATACTTTATATATATAAAAGAGTGCGCAGTCTAGTAATCTATAGTTATTACGCTACTTACAGCACGAACTCACGACATCTATTAAGGATAGAGTATCAGGGATACAAAAAATTGATTTTATATGTAGTACAATAATTTGCATATAGAATGGTAATATAATATAACATATGCAATATAACGGAAACTAAAGTGATTAAAAAACAACACGAACTCCGTTGCAAGCATAATGATCGTTAAACATAATTATCAGAGAGAGATTATTTCCTGGCGGAATGAATATTCCGGCAGATTGGCACTTGGAGGACCAGAGAGATTGCCAAATTCCCATAGGTGGTGTAACTCGTGATCAATAATAATTATGCGAAGTATTGTCGCACCGGGTCCATCCTGGTCTACGTGTGTATGCACGGTAATGTAATCTTTCCCTCTTTCTCTATCGTTTCGAATGCTGTTTCGACGAAGAGTATAGATATAACGATCAAGGGGATCGGTGGATGAAAGGGAATTTCCACTCCCCTTTTTCGTCGAGGGTAAACTGGGTTAATTTCACACATAACAGGACCTAGCCATTGAGCTTGCTCGGCGAAAAGCAATTAAAACCTGGGAAGCGTGGATATGCATTTATGGGAAACGACTGCTTCCATTTCCTCCTTTTTCCTCTATAATTTCTTCCCTTTTCGAATTGTATAGAAAACTTATGGTTTGGAAATATTGTTAGATATTTTCAAAATTATTTGATATATGTAATTGTTAATCCTTCTTTGACAGTGTAAGGAAATTATAGAAAAATTGGAATGATCCGTTTAAATTAGAAAGTTATTATTTCTTTATCCTTAGATTTTCCTATATTTTTGTTATTAGATATCGTTATAAGATATGTTATAGTTTCGAATAAGAAAATTAGATATGGGAAACACGTATCTATTTTCGATTTTTGATAGAAAATAGATGTTAACGATTGCACTACGTACGATCAAATTTAACATGTTAAATTTGTAGTATTATAGTTACGCTGTTAAAGGTTTGGACGTTCAATGGAACATGATATTCTACTTTGGATGAGTAAATTTTATTACTGATTTTCGATTTTCATATTTTATTATTCTCGTGTCAATTATGAATATAATAATTGTGCACTTATATATCTTTTGATTGGGTTTCTGACGAATAGATTTCATATGCGTCAATATCTTAATTCAGTTGATTCTGAATGAAGTCATATCATGCTTAATACGTATTTATTAATAACCGTACAGGTGTATCGATTACGCGTGGAGAAAAATTGTAACTTCTTATTGGTAGATACCATTTTGTTTGTACACGTCACAATTTGTACATCTCACCTATCTCTGTCAATCTTTCCTTGTTATAAAATAGGTCACCTGAAAAATTCGCCAAGTATTCGACAGCCAGATCAATTACCACTTATCGTCAGCAGCTTTTTGTGCAGAATATTTTCACGTAGATACAAGCACTTCGCAACGTAAATGTGTAGCAGTTTTTAAAGTGTTTTATGAAAAATCCATATCCCAGTTGCGATACTGAAAAAAAAAAGAAACGCTTAACTACATATTAATGACTTTTTAAAAATATATGATTAATTAATACACTGTCTGTCACATTACAAACGGACGAATTTAATTTTATTAACTTCAAAAATTTACAAAGGTAGTTTTCAATCACTATAGTTTCATATAGATTTTGTTCTTTAAATGATAACATAGTTAATCGTTGAAACTTCGAATTAGGAAGGAAAAGCTACACAAGACATTGTTGAATTATTCGAATAAGAAAATTCTTTAGAAATTGGGAATTTTTTGAAATTACAAGCTGAATGTTCGAAAATTATTTGAACTGTATAATTATAAGACGTAGTCGGCATGACAAATTTTTGAAAAATAGCTTTTTGAAGTGGCGCATGGAAAATAGAGAAATATATCATGAATTATCAAGAACACGATCAAGCATCGCTTTTTCCTATACTTGCTCTGAAAATGAATAGAAATAAATGTACAATTTACAATCATCTCAAGAATGCAAATTGTATTTTGCAATTCATGGTGTGAAATTTGTAAGAAGAAATTGTATCTCTTGTACAGAATCGGGCTAACTAATGTTTTATGCACGAATGCTGTGTTCTACTTTTAAATTTACAAAAATTCTTTGTTTCTCGTTCTCTGTGCAATATCTATCAATCTCGCGGCTCACTCAAAATATCATATTACATTTTAAAACGTAATTGCTATTAAATATAATCATTAAGAAATTAATTAACGAAATTAATAACATATTGATCATATAAGATTTTCGAAATATTGTCAATTTTGTGGCACGTAAGCTTTCCAATTTCAAATTAATTATGTTCAAAAATAATTGAATACTATGTGTTAATTTTATCATTGAAATTTAGATATTCGGGCGAAGATACTTCGTACATGCGTTTCAAATAAATTGCAGCAATTCTCCTAAAATTGATAAGCAATAAAACCTCGTTAGATGTTATACATGATTCGATTATCAATATTAGCAGAGATGCTATCAAATGCATTTCCTTCCTTCTTTCTGTCCTACATCAAATCTGACTTCAATCATTGCAATGGAAATCAAACACGAAAATCCAATTTGCGGATATTGGAATTAGAATGGTGTTTTCATATTTGTTAGAGCAAACATTTGATAAAAGGAAGTTCGGCGAATAAAAATCGTCTTTGGTGTATTGAATACGGTTGAAAACTGGTCCGATGAAAGCGCAAAGTTAATAGCAGCCATGTTCGCGGTGCAATCGAATAAGAGCCGAGCACGAAGATATAATCGTATTGCCCAATTCCCATCCGTAGCGGTGCTGACAAATGACTCGTCGACCTGATTACTGTTGGGATTTTAACGCGAGCTTAATTAGACGCTGTACCTCCCATGACTGATCGAACGTAGCACGAAACGTGCAGTCTGCTATTTTTCCTCTGTTTCATGTTTCATCTCTTTAACACTACCAATCGTTCCCTGTTTTTCACTTCTTCCTTCCATGTCTCTCTTCCAACTTTGACATTAGTACTGTAATACTATAAATATTTGAACACGTAGCGAAATTTGATTAAAGGATTTATATTTTGTCATATCGTTAGTGTTATGGTAGAAGATTGTCTCTTTACTGTTAATTTTCTTTTTACTTTCAACCATAACAGGACATCAAATGTATTACTAATTTTAAACTAAAATGTCGAACCTTGTCTGTATTCGTCTAGCCTCCTGTTTATTTTTAGTGAATGATAGATGTGTTTCAGTGGGTCTGTGTAGATTTTAGAAACTATTTTTCGTTCTTTAGAAGATTCTAGCATTGAAGAGGTGCGGGAACAATTCTCATGCAACTTCAGTTGTTACAATTTCATTTATACTAATTGATATTATCAGAGATGAAAATTAGATTAAAAAGTTTCATTTGAAGTATGTTTTATACATTTATAATAATGTAGAGGTGTCCGAAT
This sequence comes from Bombus affinis, assembly GCF_024516045.1. NCBI lineage: Eukaryota > Metazoa > Arthropoda > Insecta > Hymenoptera > Apidae > Bombus > Bombus affinis. The sequence continues at coordinate 3,103,636 of NC_066352.1, read as the reverse complement.
ATTTATGAATCTGCAATACAAACAGTGTATCCGTAGCCATACATAGTTTGCAACATTATCGAAAATAATAAAAAGCGATTGTCCGTAGAAGAATAAATTTTGTGTTGCGCGAAAATGGGAAATGAAATGTTTTTAAACGAATTTTCTATCATTTACTGGTATTTTACAATTTGGATGATAAATAAAACGTACATGTGCGTCGAAATTATTAACGATTTTATTCGTCACATGATCTGTGAAACTTCAGAAGGGCTTTTGGTCAGATATCATCTACGATCCGTCATCGAAATCAGATTGCTTGGCTGATCATTCGCGTATGACGGTATCATCCAATTTTTCTTTTGTTTCATACACAACACTGAAGATTCAGTATAGTACGTACACAGCCATGAGTCACTGGACGTTATTCGTATTTAATTAATCTAAATCTGTTATGTTTGCTATTTTAAAGTAACAACGCCATTTTTTAAAGTAAAATCTCAAATCGCCCGTTAAATTTGTATATAAATGACATTGGTCTCTTAAACGTCATTCTGTTGTCTACATTTCTTTGTATCTCTATTATACGTATATTTAGTAATAGATGTATTTTGTTGACTAATTATGTCAACGTATAATACCGTTGAATAATTCACAATATATTCGTTTAATTGGAAATATTTCCTTCTTGTTACAATATCCCAATATACCGTTTTTTACGCATTGGTACAGTCATACTAAACCAGAGAATTTTACGCTCTATTTCGACAACTTTACCAGGCGCAAAATATTGAGTTATATACTGCCATACGGTTCGATACTTTTCGTCGTGTGCGAGATGAACGATTCGTTCGACGATAAATCTAAACGACATGACAGATCAAATCGCGTACAGGGAATGTTAAAGATATATATGTACGTATTCCTAGTTCTTTCATTAATATTTTCATATTAATATTATCTTCAGTATTAATGTCTTTTTATTATTATTTTTTTAATAAATATAAGTAATAAATTAATACACGAACTTTTTCAGCACACTACGTGCCTAAAGTAGTTATTGTCCAGTTAACAACCGGAATTCCTTCTCGACAGTTAATTTTATTGTTACATATACACATTCCATGACGTACCCTCTTCCTGTATTTTCATTGTTATTATCGTTTATCCCGTATTATAACCTACGAACATTGAAATTCGGGGAAATCCGTTCTAAAACAAATTGTGCCTGCGGGTTTGAATACAAGTTGCACAGGATCAAGGAATAATTTATTTCACGTACGATTCCTATTCAGTTCCTCCAAACATGATATCGTGTCTTGCATATTGTAGTGGTATTCCTATGAAATATCTCGTTTCATTCGTTTACTATAGTTACTCTTAGAACTATATTCACAGAGAATATGCTGCGATTCGTGCAATCTTCGGTGACTTCAGATATACGATCGCTTTATTGAAAATTTTTGTAATTGAAATACGTCGAGATGTAATATCTCTGTCTAAAGACATCCGACTTGTTTCATATTAATGATTTTAACAGATTGTTTTAAATGCTTTATTTTTTTTATTTCTTAATCAAAGATTGTTGGTAGGCAATATTGTAACTGCAAAAATTAAAAAAATGTTTTTTTATATGTCTACATGCTGCTTTGTATGTCCTACATGCTAATGGGTGCACTGTGGTAATTTAAGTGCAATTCGCATTTGTAAATTATTGCTAATAGCGTTAGAAAATGATGCCGGCATCACCTTTATATAAAACATTGCAAGCGTCATTAAGCGATGAATATACTTGAACACATAGATAATAAATATCATTAATTTTATAACAATTCTTACTCCAAACATTATGAAGTATATTTTTATAATAAAAACAAAATGGGTATCTTGAAAAAATATATTTTTTGCTTTGATACAAGTTATCTAGAGACAAACAGGATTGATACTTACAAATTTACTTGCAAATTTACAAGAAAGAGTAAGTCAGAGTAAGAAACTGATAAGCATTTTATCGTATTCATTCATGTTGAATTTTCAAGAAACACATTACTTAGGTACTTCCATAAGTTTATTATAGCAAAAACATGACATATGTATACAGTAAGTAATTTCTAAGGCAAATGAAAAAGGAAGTGTTCGTAACATCATCACTTTTCTGTATTTCTCGATTGATAGATGAATATGTAGGATCCAATTTACAGATTTGAACAATTTAACTTCTAAGTTACTCAATTAGCCTCAAATTGTATCAGATGAAAAATACAACACTCTGACAGGAAAAGAGTAAAGTGTATGAAAAATACACGCTATATCTGTGTCGTACTGCATCGCTCAAATGTCAAAGTTTCATTTCGTTAGTTCGTAATAAGTTAGCGGATGTTCAATGAAATAAACGCGACCTGCTATTTATCTTGCGACCGACGCGACGCGGCCCGGTGGCTTCTGTTGAATTCGTTGTAAAAAAAAAAAAAAGAAAAAGAAAAAGAAAAAACAAGAAAAAGGAAAGAGAAAGTTAGGAGGAGCCGTTTCGAATTTAGCGAGAACTTTTTCTATTCCAAAAGCCAAGGGGCTCGGGCTCTCAGTAGGAGAAGTTGACCAAAAGTTTCTAGCTCACGTGCGAGGAGACTTCAAGTGGAAAGGACGAGTCGTTAATTTCGTCATTCGTCGCATCCCGCGGGCTCTGGCACGTTGTTCCTTCAGGTTTACAGGTCCTAACTTTTCGTCCTTAACTCGTTAATTAAGGACGAAAGCATGGCGGTGCACGAGAGATGGCTGGGATGGAGCCGAAGAAGCGAAGTTTTAATAACATTACCGTAATAATACCATCCGCCCCCTTGCTATTCCTTCTTGCAACGTGCCCTAAATTATCAAAGGATTCTCCGTCTCCACCCGTTTTCTGTACTCCACCCCCTCATCCATTTGTTTCACTCTCCCTTTCGACGAATGTGCCGCGCTCGCCTGGTTCCGCGCTCGTTCGAACTTCAAGCCTACCTTTGATTTTACAGAACGCCAGCGCATGGCTCACTCGGAAGGGTTTGATAGTCGACCAAAACGAGGAGAAACTCGCGACTCTCTGTTGGAGATTTCGAAATTTTCTGTCCCTTCGAACGAGAAAGTTATTTCAGGCAGGTGCTCCTAATGGGAATTTATAACATCGGTTCTCGATTGCGCGAAATTCGTCGAACGTGAAATTTCTATTGTGACTCCGCCCGACCCACTGCAATAGTTTGAAACTGATCTACCTATCGAACCCGCCCAATATCCGATTAACAAATGTACCCTATATTTACGACGAATTTCGTGCGTCGGAATTGGCAGTGAAAGGGAGAAACGTTGATTGTTTTTGTTCGATTTGGGTAGCAAATGAAGTGGCGTAATTTACTATTCGAGTAAACAACAGGTAATTTCTTTCAATGTAAGTAGACGGCGGTAGAAATTATTTTCGTTTTCGTGTTCGTGTTACGTGAATGCAAAGATATCATGACATTTCCGACTGTGCGAAGTCACTGTTTCAATTTTATTGTCGTAAATCGTTTCATTTGAAATTTTATGATAAAAGGTATATTATTACCAATTGACGTATGTGTATCCCTTAACTTGTCAAAATAATCGACGTTCTATTATTATATTATTTCCATATTTAATAAAATATATTAAAAAATGTCAGTTCATATACATTACAAAACTGCAGAAAAATAACCTGAACGATTTATTTCATTCTTCTTGCATGTTTCTTGCTCGGGAAATGGGTTCTAAATGGACAAATAGCTGTACATTTTTACTCCGATTCGCCATATGTAGCTAGCTTTACTACCACATTTGAAACTGACCATTATAAACAACTTCAATACCATTCATCAATCACATCCGCCTCACATCGTACCGACTCCGTGTAAACAGGAAGTTCCAATACATGATCGATAGACTCAAGTTTCAACCAAGCGAGATTTAACATACTTCTGAACCAAAGATATTGAAATTCGAGATCAGTGCACATCGAAACGTTCGTAGAAGTTATTTTGTAACTTCAAGCAATATTTGAATACATTTTACGTTGATCTATAGCAGATTTATCGGTTATCGAACGTTTCAAGGTCGAAAATTTTGTTTACGTTAATTTTATCTTCTCTGTTATTCTCTCTAGATTCAAAGTCGTTCTTACGTTTTTCTAAATCTTCTTTTATTTACAAAAGAAAAGTGTAATTGTGATACTCTGCTATTCTCGCGTTTAAAAGTTCCTATTTTTATTCGTGAACAAAATAATACGATGTCACGTATGAATTTCTGCATACTTCAATATTCGTTTATTAGATTATTGCTCGTCACAGAACTATCATCGTCTTTCCAAATGTTTCGCAACTGAAATTCGTCAGTCCATTAGACAAATCTGAATCATTGATAACCATAGACTGCGGATATTCATGCAAACAAATACTTTTACCAACGTGGCTAAGAAAAGTGAAACTAAATGCTAGTGAAAAATTATAACATGCACCTCGCATTCGATGTTTTATACATTTTTTCGGGTTGCGTGCATTCTGCAAATATTTGCATCTCTAAATTTTCTAAAAATAAACATAAACATCCACAGTCTATTAATAAACCATTACAGTACTCGATGCAACTCCAAACAATCCTTTTAAAAGATACTAAGATTAATATATGCTCGACAACGTCAAGTGGAACATGCAAACCTTGACTGTGTCTTGACCAAAGTAAAATCAAAAATCATATCATACAACAACTGTCTTTGAAAGCCACCACGAGCGATATAAAAGAACACCAGATATTATACCATACCTCCATTCAATTCTCCCCTTTTAAAAAGGAAGCGAGAAGAAGTGCCAATAGAAAAAGGGAGAGAGAGAAGGAGAGGGAGAAAAGGAAAGAGACGAAAAGGGGTAGCATTTGGCACCATGGAGAGATCTGGTGGAGGCGGCATACGCTATCAAGGATCATTGGTAAAAAAAAAAGAGAAACGTAAACGCCATTTCGAGATTGTCGTGTTTCGCAGCTGCAACCTCTGTCACAGCTGCAAACCTTGCATCTGGGCCAGGTGATGTCGCGCGAAGGCCCCGGGCGCTCGCTGTTTCGAGCCTTTATTGTCCCACTTTTGCAATTAGCCACGCCGAAAGGAAAGCCATCTCGTATCAACAGGTAACTTCCTGGTATTGCACCTCCCTTGGTCGGTATCTTTGATAGGAACAAAAACGGCCAGAGTTAATTGCACCTTTCGCAACGGAACAACGGTTACTTTGTTACTCGACCTTTGCCCTCTGCCTACTTTCTTCCTAATTGAAAATCCTCGTTTCGCGAAATTCGATAGTATGTTGTGCTGCAACGTGAAATCCCGTTGCGTGTTCTAGAAATCGATAGCATGGAAGATTAAAAGTGTCTGCGAGTTTACTATTTTGTGAGTAAAATGTAATTAATTTTATGAAAAGATTTCGGAACGTCTGATGAAGTACAGGAAAGAAAGAAAAATTTCATGAGTAGTACCCGTGCAATATCGCTTCTCACCTAACAGAAGTTGCCTCTCTATTTGAGAGACGAGTCTCAGCTACAGTTTACGCAAGAACTATCGACATTTGCCGTTAAGCGTGTATAACTAATTATGAGTAAAGTTTGGCTTTCTCCACGTACGTACAGCTTAATGGAATCCGATAAATTTATATATTTACATAGTTGAGTCGCGTTACCTGAGAATTGGCAAATAAATTTAATTACACGATTGTTAAACTTAATTCATCTCTGTACGGATATTGATTTTGATAGATCAGTCTATTTAATTTAGAAAAATATGTATATATGTAAGACCTATTGTTGATAATAAGCAATAGTAAGTTGATTCTCTCAGCAAAAAATGAACTTTGCCTATCAATATTACTTGACAGTAATATCTCTCTGCAGTAATAATTTTTAATCATCGTTGGTACTTTAAAAATACAATGATATGATCTTTTACATAAACATATATTTCAAAATACTAAAGATCTCCGTATGAATTAATTCTTAATTAATTATCAAGATATTGGCAAAACGGAAAACTCGTTAAACCGTTCTTTACGGTTAATGGACCGAATAACTGAAAGTACTTGTGAATTTATTGTTATGTTTTTTCGTTTCACATTCCAATAAAACCGTATTTCCAGCATTATTGTACAATATTTCACGTTTCAATTTATGAAAATAGTATACATAATATCGTAATGATTTTATTGTAACGGTATAAATAATATATAAAAATCAATTACCGTTTTTGTAAGGATATCAATGTGAATGTACAACGATTTTATTTTCGTTAAACATCGAGCGGTGCGACGAGTCTAGATTAATTTATGATGTACATAGGAGTTATACATTGTCACATACAGAAATATTTGCAGAAGAATGAAAACGTTTTGTTTTAATGTAATTAAAATTTTATAAATTTAAAAAGACACAGTAATTAAACACGTGTTGTTAAGTAATTCTTTGGCCAAACATTCATATTTTCATCGTCATATGAATCTTCGTCAATTTGTCAATTATCATTTAATTTTCATTTAATGCATATCGGATTGTAAGTAAACAAACAAAATTTATGATAAATTCTCGAAACAGTGTTACAATATAAAATAAACTAAAAAATCAGTTCTGAATATTTTCCCATTACCTTTGCCAATACTTCTACGATTTATATTCTCATCTCATACATATTCTATACAATAAAAGAATATGCATGTATATCGTATTTTTGCAGGGCTCCTTTCACTCAAAGTTCTATCTCCCTTTGTAAAAGATATTCCACCGATACTTAGACAAATATCTACCAATATATTATCCAACATTCGACAAAGAAACATTCGAAAGTAGACAACGCGTCAAGTATTTTTACGTTGTTGCGAATGTTATTTATTACGCGCATCCACATGATTTATTATATTATTACACTTATTACGAAAATGTATGACGCCTTTTTAACCTAGTGTTTCCTACGGATACGTCTAAAGAATGGGACACGTAGGAGGATGACTGGTACCAGGACAAATCTCCTCTTGTCTCCGCCTCCCTTCCCTTGAAATTACTTTAGTAGCGTAATAAAGAATTCCTCACTCGTCAGACATCCAGACAGCTATATTCTTTCCCTTTGTGAAACGATAATGAAGGCTTTCCGAGATTCTACGTGGCAAGACGGAGGTTAAAACGTGTGGGCGCGCTCGTTTCAGCCCCAGTGTACCTTAGAACCCGAGTCTGGAATTGAATTCAAATTCTCGAGTGGCTCGTGTTTGCACTGTAAACATTGTCTCACGATGTAACAGGCGTTGTTGTGTGTACGTGTGGCGCAACCTCGCAAGAAAGGGAGTTGATAATTGCGTCGAAGGTGCACGGGTCTGCTGCCATCGTCGAGGACAAGACCCTGCTACCAGCTTAAGTAATAAAGATAAACAGGATCGTGCGAACCAACTAATGGATGAACGATAGAGATGTGCTAAGTAAAGAGACGAACGAGAGAGGAACGCAGATTTTTGCCGCAGTAACTACTGGTTGCTCGAACAGGTGAGACGAGCTGCATTTGAAAGAATTCTTCGAGGTTAATATCCTTAGAGAAGAGGCAAGTCCAGTTTCCTTTTGGATTAAGTTTTTTAACGTATGTATATGTGGATCTTTAGTATATATAGCAACTATATTTTCCTCCTTGAATTAAGTTGTTTAATATATGTAAATGTGAGTCTTTAATGTATATAGAAACTAGACTTTCCATTTTGAATTAATCTTTTTATTGTATGTATATGTATTTAGTATGTATGGAAACTAGGCTTTCCTCAATTATGTTGTTTAATGTTTGTGTATGGATTTTTAATATACAGGATATCGTTATTTTTGACACTCGCATATATGAAATGTACGTGTCAGTGAATTATCTCTACGTATCAGTTGATGTGAGAAATGTGCTTGTAATATATTTTAGTTGTCGGTGGATAAGTTACATAGAAGATTGTAATTTAATAATGCTTATTTATGTACATTACATTTCACTGTCAATTTGCATTGCATAAAAATGATAAAGAGGAGAATGATGAAATCAGTTCTTTTTGTACTACCTCAAAATGATGTTTGTATCGTTTTTAGCTGTAAACAAATGTTCGTGTGTGTATGTCTCTCAGGGCACAACATAAAAACGATATACACACATATCTGCTCTCCTATGATCTGTAAACAATTGGAGTACAAATAATTAAAGTACAAAGCCATGATAAATAAGACATAGAAGATTGTTTCCGTAGAAACTTACCTTCTGAAGAAGAAAGTAAAGAAAGAAATGGCTATATTGATGGAACAATAAGAGACAATTGCTCGAGAAAGGCAAAGGAACAGTGGAATATCGTCTTTATCACCTTGTTTCAATCGAAGCTATCGGCTTTTTGCTTCGCAATGCTTGTTTGATGATACACCACTCCACGTTGTTGTATTTCGCTACTTTTCTTCGATCGTGCAAATCGTCTCCTTTCTCGAAATCGTCATACTAAATGGGTTGTCCGCTACTTAATTCCAGTTATAGAATTATTAGATTTTTATTTTATAAATGAAATTGTATTAAAACTAAATTCAAAAGAAATGTCAGACTCTGATAAATCGGGATATTTCAATCGTCAAGTTCTTTAAAATTTGATCAAAGTATATTTCACATATTAAATTTGAAATATAATATATACCATATGATAATATATAATATAAGACACATAAACTGTAGTAGTGATTTTCCGCTACAATATTATCAACATAGTAATCTCGTTAAAGTAAATAAATTTATAGCAATCAGACACATTGTACTGGTCCAATTTTTACATACGGTTATTCACGTAAAAATTTTTCAAACATAAGTTACTCTGTTGCGCGAAAGACAATTTATAATGGATGCAAAGTTTGTCTAACAGGTTTGTAAGTTTGTTTAAGAAGTTTGTCCGAAGTTTGTGGGGCTTTCCTTCGAGATTTCAAGAAAACCTTTGTCATGTATCTTTCTTTAGTCAAACATTCAGCCCGATCTCATGCGAGTTCATTGTCCTAGAACGAGGTCATCCAAGGTCGTTTGTTCATATCATTCAAGGTTATATATTCATGTTCATTTATACCAATATAAAATCAAAATAGGAAGGAAATTATTTTAACAATTTGTCAAATCTATGAAATCTCATTGATTCGTCAAAATGTAAAACGATAAAATTGGATAAAATTTATAACTAAGGATTAAGGATTGCTACGATCCTTTAATGCTACGCTAACGATATCGTAATTGTAATTATCTTTTGAAAAGTGAATATCCTCTTAGAATCAGGGAAAAGCTACATTTCCCTCAAAACACACATTTATCCATTATTAAAAAAACTTTGAATAGCCACTAACAAAACAGTACATGGTACAGATAAAACTGAACTTTAAAATATACTCTTCAATTTAAATTTCCCTCGGGCATCAATTAAGGGTCGATACTAACATTTATATTGGTTATTTCCCGATTAATTAACATAAATCTAAGAACTTTACTATCACGCTACATGTATACTTTCTATAATTATCTATTCATGTACACGGTCATGTGAAATTCTGCGTAGTAACTCGTCCAATTAAGGTTGGATGTTTTTTCTAGGGTTAACCACGAGCAGCTAATTCCGTTAGCTAAAATTGAATACCGGCATCGCTCTTGGCAACCAACGAACGTTCCTTCAAACGAGAACCTGAACTTGATTTATTAGGAAAATCCATGGGTGCAGAGCGTATGAACGGAAGGAAGCGTCAGTTTGGTTTATCTTGCCCGATAAAATTGATTAACGTCGACACGACGGTAAATTAAAGTCGATACACAGCTCGCTATTATTAGTGATAAATTGCTGGTGGCCCTCTCGTTTACGGGACGCAGCGTAGCCACTTAAGTGGTGTCACGGCGGTGCTGTTTTCACGTAAACTTTAAGTTCTCATCTTCCTGTTTCTTGGTACTCGCCATTGGTTCTCGAACGGGGAATAAATGAGCTAGAGCTCGCGACAAGACAAGCCGCATGCCTCTTTCAGGTTATAAAACACTTGGCCGTGCGTTAACACCTAACCCTGCGCCATTAATCCTCCTGTTTGCGGCCGTGAGCTCATGTTAGAATAATCGGTTTGGCTTTCCTTCGCTGTATTATAGGAATTCCCGGAATTGCAAAAATATATAATAAAATTATATGCACGTAGTAAAGCATTCTTGTTGCATTAGTTGTGCAGCTATGTTCAAACGTAATTTAGATTATTTATTGTAGAAATAAAGCTTGGTATTAGAATAATGTCATACTTTTATTACTTTATTGCTAGATGAAGCATATGTAGAATATATGTGTAGTAACAAGTAGATGAATAATCTTGTTAAGCTACTTATCGTAATATGAGATAACAGTTTTAAGCTGTTTATAAATAACGTATTCTAATATAAATAATATATTTAAATTCATATATATTTTTATATATGAATTTATGTATTGTAAGAGCGTTCAAACGATAAATATTATTGCCAATATTTAAGGTTCTCAACATTATCGTGGTTAAGAGACACTCTAAACGATCAATAGGTATACGTATATTGTCATTGCAATGTTACGAATCTTGAATATCGACAATGATATTGATCGTTCGAACGTTTCTTGAAAGTACTTATCTATTAAGTATTAAAAGACATATATGACTATTATAATATTAATAGAATTTTTTATGTTGATTTTTATCAAATTGAATTTGTAGATACATACTTATATTATTAGGAAAATCTACGTAGGCACATAAACACACACACACATAAGATAATTTTATAATATGAGTATACCAAATATAACGCGCTAGTTTTACAGAACTGGTTCAAAAATTCATGAAAGTAATTTTTGGTAAAAACAGTTACCTAACTTTTGACTATCTCGGTTAGCTAAATAGGCAAAGTTTCCTTCAAAATCCACGATGTAGCGAAACTTTACGTTACTTTGGTCATAGTCCACAGATTTCATCAGATTGCTTTTGGACCTACGTATTTAATATCGAATCACTATGTATGTATTTAGTGCAGAATGTCATGTCTTATAATTAACCGTATCTTATAATTAGATGTCTTATTGTCTCTTAGAAAAATTAAATGAATCAACTTTATAAATAATCTCTCTTTTTCTCTTTCTCGTTCGATTTCTATTGGAATAATCACTATTTGACGCTGATAAAAAGCACAAGGTATCACACTTCCTAATTTGAGGGTTCTTCGAATGCTTGGAAGAGTCGCTTGCGCATGCGATAAAGGTCGATCGAACAAATCTGAAGACGTGCGCTTGAAATGCACGATAAACGATTCCTCTAGTACGATAGATTCTCCTAGCACTCGATTGAAAATTTACGGCGGCGTTCGAAGAATACGAAAAAAATTCACATCGGTAGTCTACCAACAGCGACAGGCCGATCTTCTTTCTTTCTTTCTTTCTTTCTGCCTTCTCTTTTTTTCTTTTATAGGAATTATAATATTCTAATTTTACGAGGACTCTTTCCTTTACGACGAATTTTTCTTTCGCACGTTTATGCCAAAAGTAAGCTTTTATTTTCCATAAACCTTAGCTGCACGAAAGTGGACGCGTAAGATCGTAAAAGTGAAGTAGATATATCCAGAGCGTTAAACTTTTTCTTCTTCTGCATACGCCGATAGGACCTCGAACTCCAACTTCCGTCTAAATTTCTTACGTGAGATGTTTTTTTCTTCTCTCGAGCACGAAGCCTCTTTCTGAAGAGTTTTAAACAACGGGATGAAGATGGAAAAGGGAACTCTGTGTATGTGTGTTGTATGTGTGTACGTGTTCAAATCTCGGTTAAAACTGACTTCGTTCTTCATTAATTTACAGTTTTCTTTCTAAGTGTATGCCCACGAAGAATGTAGTTTCAAAATAAGAAGAATTTCGAGCATACTCTTGAGCTACTACGCTTTGAGCAATTCTTACAAACGCTTTTTATTCGAAGACGCTGTTAAATCTTGCATAAGACCTTACAAAGAGCGATAGTATCTTAAAAATTTTATTTATGTGCCGTTTCTTCCTCGAATAGCTTGCCTTATTTCAAGTCTTCGTTGAGTGCATCTTTCCTGGAAAGATCTTGCATTTGTACCTTTTATTATACTTCTATATTTTCTTCAAGTTTGAACAAATTTAGGTAATCATTAATTTCTTCTTCATAGTTCATAGAATCAAGAAGAGTGACACTATTAAGAGAAGCAAAATTAAAAGGACTAGAAACTGGTATCTAACACACTAAAAGTAGTTCTTTTCACAGGCTAAAAAAGAAAGCAATTTTACGAGACATGAAATGGATTTTTACAAATGTCTCAAAATCGACGTTTTTCTAGACGTGTCGAAATTATAATGTAAATCTACGATAAAATTCACTAAAATAAACTGAATTTAGCCGAGTCTCAATTACAGAAAGAGATAAAACGTCACTTTTTATTTCACTCCCAGCTCCTAGTTGTTGAATTAATTTCATTATTAATATCTGAATTGCAATATGATTCGTGCTGCGATAAAATTCAGAAAAAGAAGTTAAATTTGTATGCGCATATTTATTACGAAAGTATATTAAACGTCACCTTTCAATCCATTTACAACTTCTGCTTGTTGAATTAATTTCATCCTACAAACACTGACATTTCTAAAAAAAAATTCCGAATCTCCGATGTGTCCTGAATAGACAAACAACCAAGAAGACCACATATTTTCCCAATGTCTGCATATGCATCTACGACAAGGAGATAGGATTGGAAAACAGGAGGCGCAGCGGTCATTCGATTATGCGCATAAATTAGTAGGCACTCTTATCGGACGGCGACATGCGGTGTAATCCGGCATCAGAAACGCATTAACAAATGTCAAATCAATGGCTGGGAGAAACTGCGAGTAATCCTCGCAACAGCGGCACGCTTTAGATGCCACAAATCAAGTTTCAACCTCCTATCTCGCCGCAGCGATTTCTGCCGGTTTGATTCTCCTCCTTCCTGCCTTTCCTTTTCCCCTTAGGCTTTTGCAAACGATCATCGGCAACGGTTTGTTTCTTCGCTGCCAACTGGTCTCCGATTTACTCGTGCAACGTTTGTTTTATGTCTCATTCGAAACTGAAAATAGGTAGATTTGGTTCTATTCGAATATCGAAGTGAAATTTTGGTTCTATTCGAATATAGAAGTGAAATGCGCGCGTTTGCTTCGAATGTGAAGCGATTCGAAGATATTAATTTTCGAAAGACCTAGCTAAAAATAAAAAATTATCTACAAAATAGGACGGTTTATTGTCAATCGAGTCGCTCATTTACCAAATCGGTTGACTCCACGATACGAGAGGCAGAAAAAATTGTTAAAGCTATACGGAATAATTAACAACACAACTGTTGATGGCCTAAATGAATTGCAACAGAAAGATTAATTAAAATGAAACAAGAAAATCAAATAAAAAAGAAAGGAGCGTCCATTTCAAAAAGTAGAATTATAACCACTTTGGTTTGTGAACGACTTCATCTTGAATTAGTGATTCTATACAGAAGATTTTGTAAACATACCTGTTTTTATGACATGTTTTTCGAGTTATGTCACTCGAACTTGGACGTCAGCAACTGTTTTCCCATTACCAACTACATATAAAATTATTAGTATTTTGTAATTTTCGATAAATCGATCAAATAAACGTTTCGGTAAAGGTTATTGAATTTCTTCCTTTTTAACGCGAGGTCGAAACACAGCCGAGTCAGATGACTTGCGATAAACGCTCTTAACTGCCTGGTCGAAACTATTCGCGGAACGTATTTCAATCCGTTTGGCGAAGAATGTAATCGAAAGTTGCTTTGAAACGCGATGTCATCAAGGCTGGCGCGAGTTCACGAACTAACTGAAAAGATACAAGTGAGTCACGCGGACTAGTATCTTTAACTGACGCGTGAGGATTCTCATGGTCAGGATAAATGTTCGTAAGCGGATTTCGACGTACGGTGAAATACGCCTGTTATCACGGTAAACATTGCAAAACGTTCATTCATATTAGCAGGTCGAAAAATATGACTTTTCCTGTAAATATTGGTCAGCAACGGGTTCCTCGTAATATCGCAAACTATAACGCGTCGATAGATAGACGTTAAAATCCCAATATAGGGCATATTTTCATCGCTGAAAGTAACGAGCCGAACCCGTATCTCTGCACTGACATTTAATCTAGTCCTGATATATGGATAAAATTTTATTATACCAATCGACCTCCCCCCTCCCTTTCCCTCCCTCTCACTATATCTCTTTCTCTCTCGAACGTAACCGATTACTCATTCCGAGCGTATTTCTCGCGTGTCAGCCTTGCACGGTTCTATCGATCGCGACTCAGCCAGCAATTTCATAGATTTAGTGGTCTGAGCTTAACACATTGTCCGTAACAGACTGTAATGGCGTTACTCATAAAATATTCACGGATCGCAGCTTATAATACGGGGAAAGCTGGCCGCGAAGATACACGAACGAGTACTTACACGCGGCTACGTCCGATTCTCTGTCAAAATCGCATTAATAATACATCAATTAATTATCCGCTTACATCGGTGTACATACGTGGGCTCGTCTAACGATTCCACAAACGTGATCAATTTTCATCGTGAACGCCGTGGTGCCTGGGCCTCGTCTACCGGAAACCTACCATTCATGCTGGCCAATACCCAATTCCTTCCTTCAAATATTAATGGACCGAGGATTTTTAGGCATGTACAGGGAATTTTCAACTCCAAGATTGTACGGAACGCGCAAAGTAGAAAGAAATGTATGAAATATTCAAGGTACAGCGTCTTCTACGATACTTGGTGAGTAAAACAATTTTCTGCCGAGATACTAGTTTCTTAACTATGTTCTCGGAAACGCGAATTTGGATATAAAGTCCACGGTCTAATTATTAATTACGACTCACTTGGAAATCTATTCTCACTTTTTCTGCATTTCCCGCGGCGATGGAGCGTAACCAGACGCGTGAACGTAACAAGTACACGATGAGTTTTCCGATAAATTTCAGTCAGACACTAGAATGGAATTAAATAGGATCGTAGAGCAGATACAAATAGTTATAAAAATAGCATTATCTGTAAAACAGTGTTGCTTAATAGGTTTATCCAGAAAGCTTATTGTGACATTTGAAAAAAAATTCATACAACGTTTCGTCAAATATCTTTTATTAAATTTCGTACATCTATTGGTTTTTACGGATATTGCTTTCCTGCAGTATGGCCGTTTAACTGGAAACGTTCAAATATCTGGAAAAATACGAATGATACGCAAAAATGTTTCAGACAAAAATTGTATGATATCAAGAGGACGTACTGTAGTTTTATCCATTTGACCTCGCGATGCCCTTGGATCGTCTTGTAAAAGTGACATTAAAATTTTTAATCGGACACTGCCTTTTCTTGTTACATTATTACACATCTTATTGCTGTCATTCGGACGTTTCGAAACGCTATAAACTTATATCTTTCGCACCACTCGCATTATCGAGATAGGAACTTTCAAATTTGACAGAGCAATACGAGGAATTACCTAAAAGTGACAGCTAGAAACTGACTGACAGTTTTAGAAATATTAAAAATCGGGACCTTGCAATTTCGGCAATGTCACATCAGTATAGTAGTGTTATGAAAAACATTTTTATGTGTCCCCGTGGATACATCGTGGATACATCGGATAAAGGGTAATACGCACCGAATTTTAAAGTTCGTATCTCGATAGCGGATGATGCAAAAGACACGAGTCTCTAGTGTTTTGAAAACATCTGAGTGTCAGTCACAAAAATATGGAACAAAGGATGAAGGTATCTATTTGAAAATTTTAAAATTGAAAATAATGACTTTTGTTTGAAATTTTGTTTACCATATCTTTCGTATTTTCCCATCCATTTGAACATTTTCAATTAAACAGGACATACTTAATAAGTATGTACATTAAAAAAATATATATATATTTATTTGGAATATCAAATATACATGTGACGAGTTAAAAAATGTCTTCATACGAGGTTCACAACTTTCCTTTTATGGTCAACGATTTCATGGTAACTAACGTTAAGAGGAAAGATTAAGAAACGAAATTTTTCTTATTGACGATTTCTGAATATTTTTCCTCTATTACTGCCTTTAATGATCAATTAGTAGCGATATTTCTTATATTCAAATTAAAAATTGTATTATTAAACAGAGATTTATATTGCTATCTAAATATACAATACATAACAACCATACTTTCTTGAAATAAATCATAAATTTTGTTTGCTTGAAAATAACGCAATATTTTATAGAGAGATATATTCGAAGCGCAGAGTAAATTTTTCTTCCTGATATTTCTACGTTTGCCAAACTAAATCTGTACGTTCGTTTTGTTGGAGATGAGGTTTGAAAATTTGATGAATGGAAGCATGCCCGATCCATAGCTTGAGAACTCTTTCTCGTCGCTTGTTATATTAATATTACACGGGGTTAGGTGTACATAACGAATACTAAGAATGATTAAGTTATCAAGAAGTACGCGAAGCTTAACTAGAAAACAGCTTATGTGTAAAGTTGTTCGGATTTCAGTTTTCAAGCTGGATAACGGAACAAAAATGAACTAGACTGACTGTTGTTGCGGAAACTGTTTAAAATTTTCTCTTCCGGTGAGAACCAGTTGTACCGAATATCGCGAGGGAACCGTCTGTTTTCTGTCCGTGAAACATGCGGATTTGTTAATATGTAAAACGTTTGCAAAACTAGGAACAAAAAACGAAAATATTGATACTCTTTGAGACAAATTATTACATATTCGAAATTGTTTGAATTAGTTGTACGACGTTTTTAGTTATTTTTGCGATCAGTGTTGGGAATTATGAATGCACAGAACTGTGAATATCACCGAATATGTTCATGTTAGATAATACTCAAAATTATAGTTTGTCGAGAACTTCCATTGTATGGGATTATAAACTAATATTTGAAATTTCCACGTACGGTAGCAACAACTGTATCTGTTTGCTTTGCAAAGTTATTATTATACCGCAATGAAGTGTGCGGCTTAAATTGCGAGCTTTAAAGATTATAAATGAATAACAATACCTACATACAAAATATCTGATAAATTGTGTTTTTAGGATACATTTGTTGTAATATTTCTTTGTTGCTTTATTTTAATTATTTGAAGAAATTTATCTGTTGGAAAATTACGGTTTCCCCGTAATTGATACAGATGGAGATGTATGTATGCATGTGTGTATATATATACAATTATATATATAATACAATAAAAATGTAATACGATACAATATACACACACACACACAATGCGAGGCCACTTCAAATGTTACAAGATATTTTTCCTCAAATCGTTGTAAACAGAAAAATATCGATTTTCCCTTGTTTGAATGCAGCAAACTTTTCTAAGTACTCTTTATGAAAGATAACGTTTAGAAGATACTTTCTTTTTAGGGGCCAAGATCACTTGGAATATTTTAAACGAATATGATCTTTCTTTATCGCGTTAAGAATCAAAGTGAATTTATTAAATAGAAAAAATGATACTTTTGTTAATACAGTATCAAATTCACATAAGCAAAAATACCATAGATTAAATTCGTGCAATAAGTTTCATGCCACTATATGTTTATTTGTTTATTCTTCTTTCTTACACCTTAGGATCATTCTTCGTAATAAATCCTTTGGATACAGAGCGATAAGCGTGATCAAAATTAATCGTATATTATCAAGCTTAATTTAAAACCGACATATAAGGTACATCTTTTTGTATCTTAGTAAGTTAAGAAAAACGTAGAGGCATCATTTACAAACAAGATATATTTTTCAAGTCATATTCTTGAATAGCGAACCCTTGTAGTATGCTGATTAATTATTTCCAATTACAAGTGCTCGAATAAATGAGAGGAAAATTCATCCTTTTTCCCCAACGTATTCTTTCTTCAATTAAAAAATGTTTTCACCATGAGGGCAAGGCAAAGTCAGCAGCCAAACTAGATTATTTGCTTCCTCTACGGGGTGGCCGTTTTCCCGTGTGCATAATGGAAACAAATTGTCCTTGGCTGGAGAATCACGTCTGTTCGCGTTTCGTACTCTTGTCTCTCTCTCTCTCTCTCTCTCTCTCTCTCTTTCCCTTTCTCTCTCTCTCTCTCTCTGATTCTGCTCATCGTTTTCTTCTGTCACCTCTCCTTCTGGCCGCGTGTCGCATTTGATTTCGTCTGAATTGATGAAATAGGGGATGCGGGTAATGGATGCTCTTAATGAGAAAGGAAGATACCATAAAGAAAGGGGAGCCCAAGAAGGGGTTGCATGATTTTTATGTTTGACGACTGAGGGATCATTAAAAACTTGACAGAAGGGAATGCTCAAATAAAATTAGGAAAAACGCTTAAACGCTCCGAGATTTAATGCCGGTTGCTCGATAAGGGTTTATCTTTCGTACGTGCAACATCTTGTTAAGGTATATATGAATAGAAGTTTAAGTCTCAGTGGAAATTATTTATAATCCTTAGCATGATTTCATAATGAATCGAACTACGAAATACAAACAAATAAAAAAGTTATAACAATTTAACGGTAGTTCGTTGAAAAATTGCGAATTAGTTATAAGAAACACATCACTGTTCGTTCCTCTATTATATTTTCTACATCACTATATATTCATAATATTATTATTTATTTTTATATAAAAAATTATGGTACATACAAAGCACTAAAACACAGTGAAAACTTTTATAATAATTTATTTATGTCCTTATGCAAAATATAAATTCAGATCTTATATAATATTAAACGATATATTTCTCTCAAGTTTTGTATTGAGAATATTTAAATCACGATGCGAGTGTGATATATATACATTTATATAAGCAGTATATCGCGTGCGAGGTACAGTTGGTCAAAGTAACGAAATCGTAGAACAGAACAAAGCAAGATGTTTGTTGTCGATGAATCCCCAAGTGTTTTACATTTGCTTTGTCTAGTTGGTCTTCGCAATGACGGATTAAATTCTGCTGTCAAGAATGCGGTCTGATATTTAAAAAAATAGTCTGGACGTCAAACTTATCTGTTATTATAATCAAAAATCGCAAGTATCTCCTGTTTCTTCTGTGATTGTTTCTTTTCTGAAATATAAATGTTATTCTGGTGTATCGATGACATCTGGCCGCAGATACATACAGAAAGTAATCATCTTCAATATTACATGAGATACATGAAAGGAAATTTACTAATACGATTATTGTCTCGATTTGTGTTGTTTTTTGATACGATACATTAAATAATTAAAATATAGGTAATGCAAATCTTAATAATATTATATCAAAAGTATGATGTTTCAATATAATATAAGGTATGAATTTTCATGAGACATGTAATTCGCAATTGGATACATTTTAATCTATTCAATAATTAACGAATGTCCAGTAAAATTAGTAAACAAGTTTAAGTATCTGTCAGTGATTAAATTGATCGATGAACTTTATCCATCATCTTCAATGATATTAGCAAATGTGACTTTCCCTTTTATATTATTTGTTATTTACATCAAAATCTCTTTAATCTTCCTTTTCAATTATATTTAATACCTTTGAAAAAAATACTTTTCTGCTGTACTTTGATTTTATTTTACGATTTTAGATCGTAGATAATTAAGTAGATTGAATAGTCATAATCAGATGACCGTCTATTTATTCTATTTAATAAATTCTTTCTTCCTACAGTAATGAACTTTTCTTCTACCTGTGTAGCTATACTACCAGATTAATTTTATTCGTTAAAAGTGAGAAAACTTTCTTAACAAAATTCTACCTGGAAGAATCTTCGCGCTACGGCACTGAATAATAACTGGAAGTTGTTGGGAGACGAAACAATGTTTATGTGATTCGAATGTCTTGTTATTCGTTAGTGCTTGGCAGAAAAATGCTTCGTTAATTACATCATGGCGGCAGTAGCGCCTTCTTTCCCGTAACGAAGTCAATTTGCAATGTAGTTACAGTAAGACGACAAATCCAATTATTCGTACCGGCTTTTTGCACGGTCGAAGTTATGCTAATTCGTTGCATCTCTTACAGTTCACATTTCATATTCAAATTGACTAAATGAATTTCCAATTGACGGCGATAATTTATTTGCTAAAATTGCATCCCATAGACTGCATTTACGAATCAGAAACAATGTTGTAGTATTTAGACAAATTGTAAAATGTTCAGGAATTAGATATTTCTAAGCATAAGTAAATATCTATATCAGCTTTTTATATCTATTTTTGTAACTATACAAAAGATTCACATATTTTCAAAAATATATTATATAATATATAATATTATTAAAAATTTAAGAAATTCTCTTCCATAATTTAATCTTTCAACGAACATATAACAATTTCCAATGGATTTGGTTAAAGGGCAAAATATGAATAATTTTATCATATTAATGATGCAATTTTTATATTTAAACTTCGAAGTTTTGATACTTAGGCAATTAAATTTTGCAATCTGCTTGTACGTTACACATAACTCTATTATGTCTCTACGTGTTAAATTCTTCATTTATCACTGTTCTCTCGATATTTCAATTATCCTCACGAGTTCTTTCAAAATCATGTTTTTTTTTGGTACAGAAAGTTAAGAAAGTTACCACCGATCGACTAGGGAACTTGGTAATGCGAATACACGCAACTAGCATAGCACGCAGTCGAATGTGGGAATGTGGTCTGTGTTTGTACGTAGCTGACGAAGAGAAATGACCGGCCAGGCCAAACCATAAATCCGCGTGCGCTGGATTAATCGTGGCATGGAGGTGTTGGCGAAACTCGTTGCCAACTAAACTAAACTAATTTAAACTCGTTCAAAACTGCCGCCAAGACTAACTGTGAGCCTAAGGTGGCGCGAATTTCAATAAGCTATATTTTCGAGCGCGACTGCTATCATTCGAACATCTTCACCTTGATAAGTACAATTTCGATTTCCCTGCAATATAAATTTTAGCATCTATTATAGGGTAGATTTATTTCCCCTTTATTTTCAACGTAAAAGGAACAATTTTTTAAACATAATTTTAACATTCGGTGATGCGTTTCTTAATTTACAATTTCGTATAATAATGCTTTTGAAGAATTAAAAAGAAAGAAAATTATTTCTTTGGATTGGGCAAGAATTCTATTTTGAGTGATAATAGTTTATGATTTTTATAATTTATTTTAGCTAATCTAGTTAAATTTGGTCTCACAATGAATTCTTACTCGTCAGATTGAAATGAAAGAAATTATTTTAAAAAATGAAGATACTATTCACAACAATATTTTAGAAAATTACAATAATTTACGAAACACAGCAAGAAAAATGGAGTTTCAAATAAAGATAGATCATTCTACCATCATTCGTCGCTTGGCGTAAGTACCAAAAGTAAGAAAAATGGACAAATGGACTTTTCATGAGTTAAACGGTATACAAAAGTTTAGACGAATGAAGGCAGCCGGCAAAGTTACTTCAAAGAAATAAGTATTCAGAGTTTCTGAAAATTTCACTGTTAATAAATAAACATTTGTAGCTTAATAGTCGTTTTATATACATATGTAGGAAATTATAAAATAGGAGTACAATTGTCATATAATTTAAATTGCAAGCTATTTAATCTAACAAAGTAAGTAAAGTCAATTTCAGTCGAATAAAATTATAAATGTTGAAGTAATTACTTCAAGAAAAACTCTACATTGTATATCCGTGATCTGGAGACCGCTGTTACGAAGAGAATAGAATTTAGTGAAATAAAAATATTCGAAATAAGGAGAGGTCCATATTATTGTGCCCTTGAATATAAATTATGTTTTAGATTACGAGATTTAGAAATAAAAGAGCTATAAGTAGATTTCTATTGCTGTTTCTTGTAGCCTTCAGCTAGAGCTACAAGGTTAACTTTTTTGATAATGTCCTTTGCTATAAATATATGAACGTGCTCTCTATCGCTTCTATTGTATTGTAACACTATAAAAGTGAAGATCTGGATCAGCATACATTATATTTATAATTATACCTTTATTTATTTCAATATATTTTTCTATTACAAATTCATCCACTCGTTCTTCTAACAGTCAACTTCAACAATAAACAGTCTTTGAATATTTATAATGTAACTTAATGATAAATTTACCTCATAGTGTTCGAAACATTCACACATAATTCGTTCATAAATTTTATCTTCGCAATAAAAACTTTTAAGACACCATTCAGCAACTTGTTCGATTATTTTCTAGAAAAATGTTAGTATTAGATCATAGAAATGAACTTGCTTTGATTTTTATATTATCCATAGCTTCCAAACAAAGTAATGATCGAAATTCAAAATGAAATTGAATAATTAAATTGCAAAGCATAAAACATATAGTAGGAGTATATCATTTTATGACAGGTACTAGGAATTCAAGTGACATTTGAAGAGACGACACGAAAAACGAAGGTCAATTCATCTTTCAGAAAACGCATCGTCATAGTGGCGCTTGGTCTGAAAGAAACCACTATATTTCATTCATGAAATAAGGTGATAACAGAAGATCGAAAATGACTGCAGCATGTATTTTTAATGGAGATATATACGAAGAAAAGGGAGATGTAATAGCATCGACGACGTAGAGATGCTATAATTCAATAGCGCAGAAAAGTCATCCCTCGACCATTTTAATATGGGAAACGGTGCGTTTTCCTATGGGACTTTATTACATCTCCCCTATGTGAAGAATACTTTTTCCATGATAATATGATGGCATGAGATGGCTCTTGGATTCCCGAACACCTTGATTATTATCTATTGCACAACTACATATTCTAAAAGCCAAAAAGGTATATTTCAGTATTTTCAGATCACGATTTAAATATTTTAATCAATTATTATGTCGAATATTTTTATTCGCAGATGTGTAATTAAAAAGTTTCTGGTTTTATTGATGTCACGGCAGAAAATTTGTATCCAATAAGTTTCCCAATTGAGAAGCATTTAATAGGAAAGCCTGCCTGCTAGCTCTTTAATAAGCTTTGGTATTTTCTTGTCTAAAACACGAAATTCTTTTATCTATGTCACATTTCACATAAACAACATAAAAAAAAAATAAGAAGAGAAATGGAATCTTTTCTAACTTTTCTAACTTCTAAAAAGTTTACCATTTTAACCTCTCAATTTTTAATATTAATTCTATTTTTTTTATCGTAATTTATCTACCATGAATAATCCATTCCACTTCGTGAAGAATTGCTACGGTGCTTTAAATTTATGAAAAAAATCCACCTAAAGGGGGTTAGTAAAAAATTTTTTTTTTAATTTTTACATAAATTCAAGAATTTTCAGTACGTACGGTTAGTGGCGCGCTTTTTGGCACACTCAACTATCCATGGATTAAAAGCTTTTTGATGGAGTTATCGAGGCATAAGGGACTGCTGGCAACTTCGGTAGCGCGAAGTTTCAAGTGTTTTGAGCGGAAGGATTTCGGAGGATCGAGCTGTTACCCCTTTTAATTTCGTAGGCTTCGACGCCTTCGCCTAAAACACGCGATAAAGGGGCTCGTGTCGCATTTCCTTCACGGTTACTCTCATTTCACTCTGTTTATTTTAGTATTTTCATTATGTAGGTTATTTCGTTTAACTACGTGCCAACATTTTCTTTTTATTTCCTAAGACTGTTAACAATTCTTCGCAGACGTCGTTACGCCTCTTTTATTCATTTTTATTTATGATTCACTGACATGGTTTTTATTGTAACGCTTCGTTTAACCTACATCTTAAATGAAAAGTTGAAAATAATCCTCTGCGAATGAAACATCCATTTTCTTAAATTATGAATGTTATCATATGAAAGGCATAAGCATAATAGGTGAATGATTAATATCTCCTTCTTTTTTATTCGAACGATTATTCTATCAGATTTGTCGAAAATATAACAATATAATGGATTTCCTTGAGCAATCTGGAAGGTCTAACTTCTGGCGGAATTCTGTGATTACGAAAGTTCCCAAAATCTAGGTTTAGCTTAGGTCGTTAAGCGACTTGTTGTATCGCACTGATTAAAGGTGAATTCGAAACAACATTTTCGGTCAGACAAGTTGATTGTCGACTATTGGCCGTTAGAGGTTAATGTTCTCTCGCAATTTGGCACGGGTAGAGCAACCTTCTCGGGAACAAAGTACATTTGATCCGGTAACATCGTTTAACCTTCCGCCGAGAGAAAGTTGTGAAAAAAAATACAGAGCAAAGAATTTGAAATAACAGCACGAAGATTTTTAGTCATCGCATAGGGAGCTTAAAATTAAAAAATAACGAAATTTTGTTATGTTTTCCAACGAAATCCAAATCTTTTTCCTCCTCCGTTTTTAAACTGCAATTTGATGTCGTAATTGAAATTCTTATTTATTAAACTATTGTTACTTTGTGTGTCGTTGAGATTCTTATCTAAACTTTGTCTTTATGCTTATATATTTACATTCATCTCCGAGATTTCAATCTCTTTCCTTCCCTGCTTTTTAAATTTACTACCGTAATGGAAATTCTTATTTATTAATGTTTTTATTTTGTGTATTGTTGACATTGTTACTTAAATTTTATATATATATTTGTATACTTACATTCATCCAAAAATACATATTTAATATTAAATTATTTGTGTGTTACAGGTAAGTCGCAGCGCCTGATCATACTTTAGAGGCAAATAGCAGCGGGTAAACGTAATTAAAATTTTACATATAAATTTAAACACTTATGTTTAATATATCGCAGTTTCTGTTGATTTGCATACTTGATTACTATGGAATCATCCCTACCCATTGGTGAAATTGCTTGTACAAATATACTGCTTGGACATACAAACTTTCCGTTTCTTATCATTTCAAATCAACGATTAATTACCAATGACTTTATTCATGGGACAATTAGAAGGAAATTTATATTTTGTACTTAATTATAATCCTTAAAAAAGCCTCATACTTAGCAATATTACTATATATTATTAGATATGACGAATAATTAAAATTCATTCACCAGTTGTTAACAGATCTAAGAAATGTATATATAATAGATACAAGCAACAATTTATGAATATTTAACATAATCTTATCCAAAGATACATATTTTTTTGTTCGTAATGATATTATTTAATTCATATAAAAACATCTTATGCTAGCTAGCATAAGCCAAGTATCTGTGCTAATTAATTATAACCACCAATGAGAACAATACAACTTTAGATACCAGTATCACATAAAATCATCCACAATAAAGAGTTTCGAATTTCAAAAAACGTGCCCAAGAAGCTTGCAGCCAACAAAGTAACAGTTTCTCCGTGTTGAAACTTCCGAGGCATATGTTGTTATATATTCTAATTTATTCTTGTGGGACGGTTACGTTTAACTACAAGCTTATCTGTAGCGGCGAAGCCTACGAAAGTCGTTATCCCGTAAGCTCTGGGTATCGTCGAAGCGTTTTAATCGTTTCATGGTCGCCGAATCAACCTTGGAAACAGCCACAGCGTTTCTTATCCAAGGTTTCTGCGGCGTCTTCGGATGGTTAAGCGGCAAATAACTGTCTGAACCGACAGTTAAAGCAACGGCTGGTGGTCCCAGTCTCTCCTATAAGGACTCCAAGATCGGGTACCTGGTGAAAATGGCTCGGTTGTGCCTGTGCACCGAGTAAACGGCTCCTGGCTGCTAACTTTATTCCCAACACGTGAGATTAACTCGACTCCAGGGCCTGGTGACTTGCGCTTACGCCCTTCCCCCCCTCTTCCTGTAACCCCTTAACCTTATTAAGCCTGAAGCCGAGCTAGTATCCTTTCGAGACCGTTCGAGAAATTGGGACGGTGGTGAGTTCGCTTCCGGAGGTTCGTTAAGCTGAAACCACTGCGAAACCACCTACAACCACACCAGCTATAATCTTCTTGCTTCTTCGACTTCTTCGTTCTTCTTCACTTCCCCTCTCCTCCTTTCTCTTTTTCCACTTTCGTCGACCTGTTCTTTTCTTTTTTTCGTTGGGGCTCGTGGTGCGCGCTTCTCCCTACTTAAAAACGATTCGACCGGATAGGACGTCGTCGACGACGACCTTTCCAACAGCAAATGCAAACAGCAGCGAAGCCTGGCTTCCCGTGAAACGATCAGGTAAATTAGATCATCGAAATGTGGGACAGAGCAAGAAGACGACGAGCTGAGTCGCCATGTAAAATGGAAATTTTCTTATGGTCAATGAACGAGTCAAACAAAGTCGAGAGATTTTTGTTCAACCGAATGATGTATTTACCGAATATTAAGGTGGAAATGCAAAAATGAAAGGTTTCTGGGAGGAGGTATTATTCTTCTGTTCAATTTCAGAAAGTTTACTATTTTTTAAATATGCACACCATCCTATTTATTTTAACATTTGCATAGTAATTAATTTGGTTCAAGTATATTTTGTTCAAAATATATTTGGTTCAAGCATACTATTTTCATATCATTATAAAATTTAATACTACGAGAATGAAACTTGGAACCTGATTAAAAAAACCATACAAATACATACCCTTCAATCTACGATAATATGGGTATGTACAATTACTTTTTGCAGTCACTGCATAATAATTAACAGATACGTGTACAACTGAAATAAACCTGACAGAAATTTTCAAAGGCTTAATAAGAAAAAGAAATCTCGATTTAGTATCTATATCTTTACACGTACTATTCGTAAAATTATAAAAACGCAAAGATATTCGCAGTATACTAATAGCCCACTGCTTGATGCCATGTCGATATTATAATAAAAAATTGGTTGGTATTCACTGTCAGTTAGTTGTAACTACTTCCTTGGCTAACAAGTGAAGAATCATAAATTCCATCGTTAACCTATAAATCGCTATAACATTTCTTCGCGTGCATCATGAATATCTCCGTCATAGACGTCAAGCAGGAACGTCATATATTAATCGATCGAGGTCGTTCAAGCGTGGACATACCATAGGGAACACGTTTCATCGTGTTGCCTTTCACTTCGGGTCTCGGACCTAATGTCCCTCCCCTGTGTCTGATAGTCTCTCGCAATTCGAAAAATCGATCGTTATCACGAAGGAATCGCGATAACGCAATTAAGTTGCCTGGACCGAAGGCACCTTTCTGCTCTCATACTTGGCATTTAAATAAAATCAATTTGCAGGAGCGTAGGCAAATGTTGACTCAAGGCATTTCAATGTGGCTAACTGCACGAGTGGAGGGGCGAGAGCTCTCCTGCCGCAAAATGGAGGGAAATTGTAGGTAGGAACGGGCTCTGCCCGGCGTTTCGAGCCATTTGCAAACCAAATTGCCATTATTGATGGTAATAACCATACAGTCGAGACCATCTCTCCCCTGGTCTGGTTTCTTCCCCTGGCGATCCCCTTACGCTCTTCAGATCTATCGCCAGTTGAAATGTTAACAATATTCTTTTCTGTCAATACTCCCTCTGCTAATTCATTTGTCCATACGTTACGTCCACTTCCAATTTTCCAGGATTTTTCAGTTTCCCCACCGTTTCGCGTTACGAATTCGTAATATCCGCTGCAATGACGGTGTATTAATTTTGCAGTTCGTTCGGTAAACAATTTAGTAACAATCAGAGCCTGTAATGGACTTCAGACATTGTCGGTGGCCTACAGAGCTGCAGCGGTATTCTACATTTCTTCTCTTTGATCAGATAATTGTGCAATTTGTTCAAAAGCTAATTTAATAACGATCATAGTCTGCGATAGATCTCAGGGTCTGTTGATAAGGTGCAGAAGTACAATGGTATTTGAAATTTTTCCTCTTTAAACGAATAAACAGGTTAAATAAGAGAAGCTATTATATAGAAATGATAAAATGATCAAACGACAAAGATAATTTATATTAAAATTTATATTAAAAATATAAAGAAGTTTCGTTTGTGTATAAAGTTTCGGTTGTGAATAGATATCAATGTTGAAAAAATCACGGCAGTAGCCAACATAGAATGTTTATTTCGAGAAATTTAACAAACTCAAATTTGAAAGGGAGGAATGCTGGAAACGCTTAAAATCTTTGAAACTGTCTGATTGTACCGACAACGAGAAGTCCCAGAAGATGTATCGAAGCATTAAGCTCGTTATATTCGAGCTGTTATGCAGTAATACAGCTTAAAATATTGAAGCGCTAATGGTATATGTATGACTTTACATACTGGTGGTTAATAGTCTAAAAGCTACTTAACATTTCAGTTTCAGAAAACATACACGTATAGATAATGAGCACGTTTATTTTTGCTGCTGATGGAAGTGTTGCAAAATCATCGAGATTATTTATGTTTTTGTTTTCGATAGGATTATATGTTTTTTAGATATTTTACATAAATATAGCTGGCCTGTTTGAAGAGAAAAAGAAGCGGCTTCAAGTGATAAATATGTTAAGCCAGTTAAGTCATTTTTACTGTAATAAGAGTAACAAAAAAGGTATAAGAAACTCTTATACAGAATTCTTTAACTATTTTAATTCTACTTAACAAATTTCATGACTGTTGCTTACTACAATGGTATAGCTTGACCAAATATATACTTTGGAAATACAATAACAAGTAACAAACGGTAAATATAGTATATATATATATATATCTTTTTTTTAGTCTGTCTTTTCCTAAATCAACTTGTTAAATAAAGTAACGTATTTAAATATAAATTTATTTGCATAGTATCATTTATATTTCACTCCATAAATTTTGCAACAATTCACAAGATTTCGCTCCACATACCTGTTACCTGTTTCTTACACTTTATTCTAACGTTCAAGTTTCTCGTAGAATTTTTATAAGAATACATATAACATACGGAGTTATATATTTTATTATTTACGGATTATAACGCACATGGATACGAGAGGAGCAATGATCCGTTTCAAGTAAAATGAATCAGGTTATAGCTCTGTTCCAAATAAAATAAAGAAAAATTCATAAAAGAAAACTTTGCATGATTTAACGAGCTCCACTATCCTGTCACAGAGTATTTTTTTCGTAAGTATCGATGTACCTGTAAAGAATACCATCTTTTTTTCTTTTTTTTTTTTTTTGTAGTGATATAACACTGATGAATACCAATGAATACAATTTTTCTTCACGAATCGATTTTTCGATTTATTCCATGTATAAAAAGCGCGAGGCGATGTTATTGAAAATTAATTTTTTTTCGAGAATGAGGCATTACGCGAGAAAATATTATTCTATGTTTTCGAAATATTTTTCTTGCGAATTGCTCACATTTCTCCATTTGGGTATTAGCCAAGTTCACGTATACACTTGACACATTTTCAAGCTCGATTTCCTCAAATATGAAACTCTCGATGAAATTTTATAATTCTTGATTTTTCTCTTATTTCTAGGTCTGATTTTAGTTACTAAATTCAAGTGCACTCTACGAACATTCTTGTTAAAATGTAAAACATGTTAAGATCTCAAAAGAAATGATGAATTTTTAAAGTAAATGAATATTTTATTCTTCTATATGTGTGATATTCTTGTCTCTTAGAAAAATGAATAAAAAAGTTTTTTTCGCCTAAAATACAAAAGATTCTTCAAACTTTGAACCTTCGAGTATGTTGTACTATATATAGTACTGTAATAAGTTCTTCTCGTTGGAATTTCGGAATTTCGCTGAAATTCCTTTGAGTCTTGACGATGATGTATCCTACGAAAAATACTTAATTACTTCTCAGATGAAGTAACAAATAGATCTCTTAACAAATAGATCTCCTTTAATATAAATGTTATTATGAAACAACCCTAGAATCTCTTTTGAGGTAATACACTTTGAACGACTCTTCACAATCTTGCTTTCATGACATCTAATCAATATCTGTCTCTCTTGTTTTTATCGTCTCGCTACCTTAATGACGATCCTAAACCATCTTCAAATTGATAGCAGAAACACCCTGAACCATTTTCAATTTAGAAACGTTTCAAATCAAATGAAATGTCAAACACCAATATACTAGAGAATTCCAAGTATTTTCACACGAGAAATCATCTAGATCACATTTTCTGTCTTTTCGAGACAAGTTTTAGTGGACTTTTTTTTAGATAGGCATCATAGAAAACAAAAGGTCAAAACGATCAGGCGATAACGTCAGGTTTTCATAGAAAATTTGACGTTTGCATTAATCACGAGTATCGTTAACGAGCTCGAACGTCATTGTAGCCGTCAGTAAAACATTTATCGTTTCCATCCGGCCACGATCATAGGTTATTAAATGACGATTTATTATTAACGATGAATTTATTTCCTAGTAACTGTACGCATTAATGCTAATTATACGTAATTGATCGACGCAGCTGTATTAGTTTTACGTCTGCCTCGACCACGTAAATTCGGACGACAAGCTCTGTTTGCTATTTAATCGATAAACACGATTCCATGATCAAAACAGAACAGCAAGAATTTGTTCGATTCGCGTATTGCTCAATGCATTGACTGCTTTCAGTTTACATTGTTGCGTGAATCAGAATTGAATCTCTAAATGTCGCCAATTTCTCACGCGTAGTTACTACGAAATAGAGTTATAACCTGAAATAGATATTGGAACACAGGACAATTCAATTTTTGAACATTGTTCCGCTAGAATATCATAGTAATCGCTAATTCTATGGATGTAAGTCTTGAAACTACGTGTTGAAAAGCTTTTTGTTCGCCATACCGCCTATCGAAGATTCCATTTCGAAATAACCAAGAAAAGTTTTATTATATTTTTGCATCGCCTCTGATTTTGATCTTAATTATCCTATGATTACTTTACTCGTATGTAAAAGAGCCCGGTGCAATTCAAATATTTCAAGGTATTTTGAGAAACGAAAACATGTTAAACATTTTAACTAAGGAGGAAAGTTTACGTGTCTATTGACATTTTAACTGCTGAAATATAAGAGCGTGTGTTTAACTGCAATTTTTTGATCACACCGCTAAGTTAACAAACAACAATTTAAAACCTTTAATATTTTAATCGAGCAATATTTTGAACATTCTGAGGAGCATGAAACTATATGTTCAGCTTCAGAGTTGAATAAAAATAAAAAGATATTCGTAGGTCGAGGTTCATTGACGTGCCGAATATTAAAACTCCGAAGGATAAAAGAACATGACTTACTATGCTCATCCTCTATTTATCTTAAGCGTAACATTGATACACGATTCGTTCCTTTCCTTTTTACAAAAGAAAACAAAAATATTTTTTCAATCATATACGATAACATGAAATTACCCAAAGAAATAAAACGCCCCAACAGCTAAACTTCCGTAACAGGCGGCATTTTATCGGTCTGGACGTAACAATCTTAAAGCGCTTCCTTTCGACAAATCGGAAACACGGAGTTTCTTGGTGTCGGTACATCCGGTTACCGTCTAAAGAAGCGTAGGGACACGTGACCGTGGCCACAAAGAAAATGGTTAAAAACGAGAGAAGGAGAGAGAGTTGTCTCTCGCGTTCGTATATATCGGGCGCGATTTCCAAGCGCAAAAAGCTGAAATGGAGTTTGCGTGAAAAGGTAGAAGGGGTGTAGGACTGTCGACGATCCATATTTTACGAGAGCAAATAGGAAACGCTTGAGCGGGAGATCTCTCTCTAAGGGAGGTCTCTCTCTCTCTCTCTCTCTTTTTTATACGCACATATACAGATCATTTCCTCTACACACTCACTTTCTCTTGATCTCACAGCAATATGCTGTGATTTTTCGCTTTGCTCTCTTATACTCTCTCTCTCTCTCTCTCTCTTTTTTCTCTTTCTCTTTCGCCTCTTTCCCTCGTATCAATATCTTTTCCCGGCCCTCAGAGTCCGATTCCTTTCTGATCCTCGCGCTCGTGCTTCTATGACTTTTGGTATCGCGAGTAAGCTCGCCGCAAACCCGTATCGTGTTGACTCGAAGATTGAATACACGAAAAGAGCGACAAGCACGAGCACACCACTGTAGCTGCATTTTCTACTAGACCATCGAAGAAGCAACACAGGCTGCTGTTATATACTAACTATATTTTCCTGGCTTTGAAGATGTGATTTTATGGATAAAATATGGTTAAGGTGTATTGGCGTAGTATTATGGTTCTTTCCTTTAATACAGATAAGCAAGAAGACTTAAATTTTTCTTCACATTGTCGAAATAGTAACGCTTTAGCGATATGATACGTTGATATTCTCTATCATGATTCGAGTCGATCAATCTTTTTCTCTTGTTTATTTATTTATTTACGCGGAATGAACTCATTAATGAAATATGTACATGTACGAGATAGAGAGTAGTGTAATCATAAATATTAACAGTGATAAGACACATATTATATAGATAGGATAAAACATATCAGTAGACTTCGTGAGCATTATGATTATTTATGTTCGTTCGATTAATTGGAATAACCACGTGAAATACGATGATATACAACACATGATAATTCAGAATGGTGTAAGTTTCTGGATGGAACATTAAATATAAATTTATCATTAATAGTTATTACGCCAAAATACGTGATACGACTTCAGCCACGGATTCCACCACATCAGGATGTTCAAGGACGAAGAGGAAATGAAACGAACTGCAAGAATATTCATCCATAATTCTCGAAATAATCAACCCTACGTTTATACATATAACATGTTTTTCTTACTTAGTTTCAGAGAAGCTCTTTACAAAATTTTGCGCTTCGACTATAAGCTAACTATATTTTAATCGTTGTATATCATATACCTGCTGTATATCACTCGAAAGTATATGTTAAACTTGTTCATTAAGGTATTATCATCCACAAAATTGCGTTAAAAATCTCAAGCGACTACATTTAATAAAGCATTGGCAATTTTCGCACAGCATACGGCTAGATCTCGGCAAAAGTCGAAGCCGACAATGGCGTTCGAAAGGATCTTATTCCCTAAATATCTTTTCATCCGATTGTATCACGTATCCGATATAGTTCTGCGCTTTTCAAGAACCCATCTCGGTCTAGTTAAAAGATTAAAAGGCAGAGAGTCGAAAGTTGTAGAATGGAATAAGCGAAAATTCTATTATGGTATTAGCCTGGCCTGGTTCGAGAGCCAAAGGCAAATTGATCTTGCAAGTTGTCCATTTCGGTTGTGGAAGCGCAGGCAACGATGATGGGCGATGTGATCGATCTACTCTCCCGGCTATTCGTAAAGAGAGATTCGGAACGTCGGAAGAATTAACAGTCAGAATGCGAAACCACCTGTATCCGGACGCTAATCTAGATCCGAGGGCTAAATTGCCGGCCACCGATATATTCTGCCACGCAATCGGCCGGCTCGAGAGAAGAGTATTGCGTCCTGAGCCATCTAAACGTAATCTAAACCCGGCATTCGAGTACAGCCGTTAAACCCGCGGTAATCAAACGCGCCTCTGGCTGTGTCGGCCAGCATGGGTGAAACGAATCAGTGACTTGAGTTCCTGGTACCAATACTATTATCGACGATTCGAATATAACCTCGCTGATCGTCCTGGTAAAAGAGGAAAGAGCTAGACTGGACTGTGGAAATCGAATCGACAAATCTCTTCTTCTCTCTCGGCCTCATTCTATTCCTATACCTCCTCTGTTGGCTTTACTCAGCAGGAAATTTGAGATTCAGTCGAATTTGAATGAATCCCAATCCCAAAATTGTCGGAAATTAACAATAGATAGAATATTCGTGGCAAAACTCTGGCGAATAATGAACTTTCGGTTAAATGCTGATTCTTCCTGGCAAATAGCTAAGTTCTGTTTTTAATTAGTGGTTGCACTGTTGTGTGTAGTGGAGATGATATTTTTCTTTTAATTTGAACGGGATTGTTTCGTAGTTTTGATATGTCGCATATTTTCGATACATTCGTAGATATTATAGTTGCTATTTGTTGAGTAATCACTTGTTATTTTTTTTATCAGAATATATTTTTCGATACAGATGTTACGATATGTATGTATTAGATTATTCCGAAAGTTTTTTCGTTTTTATTGAGTTATGTATAATCCATTTTCTCCTGAATAAATTATTTCTCTATAGAACGAAAGAAACTTTTGGGATAAACTTATAACCTAAAACTTTCAGTCATATTTAAGCTTCTGGAATCTTTAATGTAATTTTGTCAATAGTGTTGATATTGTGTATAACATATGCGATAATATGCACACGCATAGAATTAAAAATGTTCAGTAAATCCTGAGTATATCTTTTTTAATTTTTATCGTAATATTTATAGTAATAAAATATCAATAGTGTTATTGTTTCTTTCTTCCTGTTTTGTCCTTCGTTGTCTGTTACAGTTCCTTTCCTAGCTTTTCATAGATTGGAAATTTATTTTAGAATTTCCGATACCTGCATAATCCAGAGGTGCCCTCAGACAATCAATAGTGTTATCAATATTTAAAGGTTTTCAACATCATTGTACAATATTAACAAAATTGTGTCGATAATATCTCATATCGATCTGTTTAGCCGAGTACCTTGAAGCATTGAAAATATCCATAGTCTGAGGTCAGGCGAACAACAAATTAGTATAAAAAAGATCCTTGCACTTAAAAATTCTTCTAGTCTGCCTTTTAATTCTTTGTTCGTTAAAGGATCAATATTTTCATTGATTGTTTAATATTTTTGACATATTTTACAACAAATTTTGAGCTTAATATACAATGTAAAAGGTCCATGTGCTTAAAAAATTCTTTTACGTTTACAACCTACCAAAACTTTTAAAAACTGAATTATATATACACATCCTGATAAATCCATCGATAGGGTACGGTATAGAACTACGTACGTAGTTCTTGCCAGTTAATACGTTCATCGCATGCGATACCTACGTGGAATTTCTAAAGCCTGCCGCAACATAAACCGGATTCCAAAAGTAACTAATAAAAAGAGTACGTGGCCTATTGATGATCGTGCTTCACCGATCATATCGTATATCACAAACTGTCTTCAGAGATCGACCAACCCCTTTGTCATGCCAAGTAGTCGGCCCCTCCTTGGGAGTCTCTCATATCAGCGTTGCAATGTTGCGAACGATAACCATGAATAATCTCTGCTTCGTAGGCGACAGAGATATCACGTTTCGCCTCGATTCATCTCCTGTTCCTGTTTGAACTCTAGAGGGATCAGTCGAGTGACACTGAAGAACTGTTTCACTCTCCAATGCGCTTCGAACAACGCGCTTCGACGATTGCCTGGAAAATTACCTACCACCTTTTATCCCCTGCTTCCCCTTCCTTCTCACCTGATTTTTCTTTTATGCTTTGGCAGAGGATAGAAAACTTTGGCAGAGTCATTGATTGATGAGGATATCACCGGTGAGAAACCTGGTTTTTTCATACTTTGAAACTTAAATTATAGATGGAAGCGAACTGGCCGAGAAAATTCTTGGTTTCTTTTAATTATTCGTGGCCACACATTTTTGAAAAATTTCATAATCGCCGCGATAATGGGATAGCTTCCCGGAAAATGGACCCATACGACAAAATGATGAATCGAGCAAATTGCTTGGGAACTTTTAGTTATGTAATATTGATGATTATCTCTTAAAAAATTTTGTTTTTTTGCGTTTACAAAATGAATAATAAATTCAACCACTTGACTTTACAATTACAGTTTTTGCAATTTCGCAAAATTTATGGCCACCTTTTTTGGTTATTTCAACGAGCACTCGAAACATTAAAAGCTTCTATTTTAAAAAGTGGATTGTAACAAATGTAGCTGTTGTAATTGTTTTATTTTTGGCTACTTCGCCAAATCGAGTTGAAATGCGCGTTTAAATTTTGCTACAGTTAGAAATAATGGAATGGAATATAAAATTCTTAGTACGATTTAAACACACGGTATTTCTTTGGGAAAAATGTTTAACAAATACAGAAAATTATATCTTTCAAACTAATATCTAGCATTAGTTACAAAAATACTCACTTTCTTACCACAACCATGAAAAAGCAACGTGAACAATTTTTCATAACAAGTTAATTTAACATCTGTACCTGCTTTTTGCCGTTATTGTTTTCTCAAAATCCTTCTTAAATTCCTTTTAGCCAAATTAAGAAACGTTGATAAAAATTTATTTATCATTAAAGAAGGCTTCTACAATAATATCTTGGAGAAATTCTAAAAAGTTAGAGCAAAGAACGAACAGGATAAGATTTTTAAAACTAAATAATATATTCGAACGTATACCTTGTCAAGTATTGGTGGATCATTGACAGGTACAGGTGTACTTGGAACGATGGTGCAAAAGCACAATGTAGTTGGCCATTTCGACGATTTAGCCCGCTGATTGCAAAATCGGAATCGGCTAGTGGATTCTCCTCGATTGGCCCCTTCGTTGTAACGTACGATGGAAATCGGCCCGAAATTGCCGCTTGCCAATCTTCGTCCTACGGCTGGAACGAACCAGAGAAATTGAACGTGTTCGCGTTGACGAACGACTTCTCCGCGTTTGGAAAATGAGTTGCCTCGCTCCTACTTGCGATTGTGTCACCGATCTTCCTTTGATAGCCGTCCTCGAAATTGGAATATAGCCGTGATAAATCGTCCTGTAAAAATCTAGTTCTACGTTTAACTTCGACCAGTGTTATATTTTATTTTTCGCTATAAAGAGGAACAAGTCGTAAAGTAGAAAAGTAAATAAACATATAGCGATAGATCTTTCTATAAAATTTGATACATGTCTGTAAAATTTACTGTTTTTTTATTATTTTCTTTTTCTGTAAAATATTACTTTACAGTCAAGTTAAAGTTTAAATAAAAAAAGAAAGAAATTTAAATTTTCTTCTTTGTTCTTTTTTTTTATAAAAGATTGAGACAGTGAAGGGTGAAAAATAGTGGAAATATTTCTATCTTATCGTTAGATGAAAGATTCAAGGAAAGGCTTATGTACCTAGAAATTCTATAGAAGTAGGGTGAACTAAATCTCCGATTTCTTTCACCACCTGCTACTCACAGGATTCATTTCCGTGTTTATCGTCGGTTATTCGTAATTCCTAGTAGAATTTTCATCTGGAAATTTCATTTCTTTTCTCGTGTTGCAATTATTTCAGAGAAAATTATAAATAAACATATTATACCGTTTAAGAAGGAATTGATACTTTTTTAGAGATATGTGCATTAATTCGAAATGTACTATTTTATTATTCATACCTGTCCTTCTTTTATTTCTTCTATTATATTTGTTCATATTTATTCGTTTATAACTAAAGCGATCGAGCTTATAAACTTAACATAAATACATAGTAGAACAAACAAATTTGTCTTACTTATTTTATTCGATGAATTCTCTTACGTGAAATATCCAAATTAAATGTCAATAAATTAAAATGTTGATTCACTTTTGATCATTTTACGCATTCAAAGATCGAACGATTGTAAAGATGTCCAAGCGCAGTCACGTTTCAAGCAAAATAATTTAGAACCTGCTTGTGAATGTTCCCGCAAAAGGACTAAACCGAGAATGAACAGCTTGTACGAGATGCGGTAACACGAACGTTGTTACACCGTGACTGTACCAAACCAGAGGAACAAAACTTAGTGACAATCATGAACGGCCCACTGAATTTGTACACTTATCCAATCCAACCGCTTATGCCCATTGTGCTTGTTTCGTCTACCATTATCATATATTTCGAATGGTATCGAACTTCCTCGATAACTGACCGTGCGCAATATCTACGATATTCGCGCCATTGTTTCTCTGCAATCTTTACTTCCGTTGCAATTTC
The DNA here is from genome assembly GCF_024516045.1 of Bombus affinis. Classification (NCBI taxonomy): domain Eukaryota; kingdom Metazoa; phylum Arthropoda; class Insecta; order Hymenoptera; family Apidae; genus Bombus; species Bombus affinis. Next base: position 3,065,916 of record NC_066352.1, on the reverse strand, counting down.
TTCTAACAATAGAAACATAGCTGTTAACATAGCTAACTTTATATGTCCGTACGATTGGGGACAGAAGTAAGCGGACAGTGACAATGGACAATGAAGCTTAATCGAACTGGTACTAGTGTTATGTATTTAAATTTTATTTGCTATACACATTCTTTTAGTACATAGATTATTTAGTAAATAACTGAAATTAATATTGCACATTTTTGTGTGAACAAATCATGTTTAACGAAACTTAAGGGCGAGAATTATAAGAATGGTCAAACTCAAGATGTTAAGATATAGAACATGATGACTCAAGAATTGTAAGATAAAGATAACACCGGTTGAAGGATAGAATAGTAGGATGGTGACTCAATTGTTGAAGAAGTATGTTACAAAGTAATAACTGAAAGTACAGAAATGCATTACAAAGTAATGACAGAAAGTGCAGAATAGATTAAAGTAAAATAAAATAGCTTGTACTTGGAATAAGATCATTTTTCATCGCATATGTAACTGGAATTCGGAGTAAGATCTTTTTTAGTATATTTTTATTGCAAATCTATAGGAATTCCTATATGGTGGTATTGTAGAACAATTCTGGAAGTAACATAAAATCTTTTTTATTGCAAATTTGTAAGAATTTGTATATGCTTAATATCGTAGAACGATTTTGGAGATGGCATAAAAAGGATGAAAAAATGGGAAAGGACGCAATGGATGTAAAATAATATTCGACTAGCTAGTGCAATTGACTGCAGCATCGGATCTCATTTATAAGGTCCTATGTTGCCAAGTGTTTGCAATATGTGTTCAAATTATAATTAAATTTATAATTATACGAACTACAACAGGTACACAGTAAAAGCTTAAATACTTAAAACCGAATGATATAGATTGATATCATCGCGCAATATCCTGTATGCCAACAAGATCCGACTTTCTAGTGTACGAAGAGCATGGGAAACTAATGAATGTTAATCGCAATGCAATGCGGCTGTTTGGTGCTCAAATTAATAATACCTATCGTTCTGGTCTTAAAGTATAATTACCAGTATCCGGCCATTGTATACGCTTAACTAACTCGATAACTGTTAACGACTAAAACAATTCAAACACGAGGAAATTTCAGCCATTTTTCAATAAAATACGTCTACTAAATGCTTCAGTTCCTCATATAAAATTCACTTAGATATCAGCTTCATTTTTTTCTTTTTGTATATATGTATATTCAAATATATCCTTTCTACGAAAAGCTCTCTAAAACGTATGCTAATTAATAATTAAGGATATAATTACATACATATTAACGAAACTGTAACGAATTTTATTCAAATTACTTGGTTAACGTTTTCTTTTTAAATAATACAATTCTGCGTGTGAGATATTGTAAATAAAGTAATAGGTATTTCCTAACAATTAGCGAAGTCATTTGTCAAATGTACAAGCATACAGTGCACGCTTGTTGGATACGTATTTGTAATATTTGTGTTGCGTTTATAATAGTAATGGTTGCTTGAAAAGGAATTCGTCGTTATTATTGCGTGCATGAAATAAAATAAATCGTTCGTGAAAGAGAAAGAGAGAAACTACGTATTTCCAGAATTATTTTATGGAAATGCTAATGCAGATAAGCAGAGATCGAGAAGAATGTTAAACGTTTGGTGAATCGAAATGGACGAAACGATAGAAAACGTTGGTGCCAAAACAGAAGTCTATATACTGATGTCGATCGAACCATGAGTTTCGATACGTTTACGTATGTAGACATCGTACATATCTTCGCCGGTAGTCTCGTGTTATCGTAACCGCACAGCTTGCTCTATTCCACGGCTACGAATACCTAGTATCTGGTATGCAAATTTATCGGCGAACCCGCATAAGTTTAGCATACATTTCTTGTTTTGGCCGAAAGACAAAGAAATACGACGAAAAGAAGCGGCTGCTGAACAGAAAGGAATGACGAAGGAACTAGAAAATGATGATACATAGTAGATACACACACTTTCTAATTCCTAAAATGTTCCACAAAAATGTAACTTTAATCCTCAATTACGAAGACTTGAGAATTCACCCTTAATAATAGAAAGAGTACGTGTCACATATATCGACGCAACTAGAACTATATCTGGCATATGATCGAAATCAGCGTAAGACACTTCGGCAATGTCTCTTTATTAGAACATTTCTTCTATAAATCTCCCTTATTGCTATTTCATGCTGCTATTTGCCAAATTAAAATCTTCCAGTAGACCTGAGTGAGATTTCAAATGTGTCATTCGTCTCTGACGAAATTCTATTTTCTCCACGACCAAATCTTGAAACCGAGAAGAAAATTTAGCGCGCACCAGTCAAGTCAAAAATTCCACTGGAGTAACGAAATGCTTTATCGCGAAGCTCATTGAAACTAGTGCACTTAATTTGCATGATGACGGAGAATAAGAAAGAAACGTTGCATCAAATGGTACACGTATCCTCGAGCTGTGTTTCTTCCTTTTGTCTGCGCTGGTCTCTCCCTGTCACTCGTTCGTAAGAGAGGGCGGGGAAACATCGTGAGAAGAAAAAAGGGCCGAGTCGAGAGTCTCATTTGCAGTTTTGTTTATTATGCGGTCTCCGCGAGAGTGGTTCGTAACAGGTCAACGATGCGTTCAAACACAAAGTCCAGAGGAACGATGCTCGCCGAATGAAAAATACAAACTCGCATCTCTTTCCACTATTTTCACGAGGCCTTTGTTCGCGGATAATTTTCAGAGTGGACATTTAAAAAGAGCACACACGAACGACGGCTATTAGCAGGCTATGTTTGTTCTATACATTTTCATCGTTCTGCGGAAACAATGGACAACGAAAAAATTTCGCTCCGGGAATATTATAGGCTAACGATGTTTCACGTCCGTTTAATCCAAACCAAAATAAATACTGCTCGCAAAAATATCGCGGGATATAGATATTCTGCGTAGATATGGAAAAGCTTCAGGTATCTGTGTATCCATTTTTTAAATAAAGATTAAATTAAGTATATAATGATATATTAAAATATGTGTATTCGTTACATACAAATTTGTTGCTTCTCAATGGTGATTATTCTAAAATGTTTGCAGTTATGTATTCAATGGACGTTTTCAATTTCGATCAAGTATTACAAACATTTCGAAGTTCCTGTTACTTTCCATATTTTATAAAGTCTAAAAAAAAAAAAAAAAAAAAAAAAAAATTAAATAAAGCGTTCATCTCTCTAATATAATATCGAAAGGTTAAGTAAACGTTAAGTTAAAATTTATCACGGGTGACAATGCATCTCCTGCGAATTTTGTTTCAATCATTGAAAACAACAACTTTCTTACTTTTCATTGAATATTGCATATAGTGATAATAAAAATTGTATTTGTTTGAATTTAGTGATTTCTAAAATAAGAAAATAAAATATTTTCGTCTTTGACAGTATTAAGGTGACTTTCTTTCGTCATATCTTTTAAGGGTTCATGGAAATATTTTTTGCGAATTGTAATTTCTACGAACATGTATATTAGACTGTAGTGTAGAAAAAGGGTACATTTGACATAATTAATCTACTCACGAATCAAAAATATTATTCATGGCATAAGTTTTAAACGCAGGTTTTAACAAGTGAAATCAGACGACATATAAAAAACTAATGACGAGCTCAAGTTCGGTGTAAACCTCATTGAAAAACGAAGCATACGCCAGACATACTTGCACAAAACACGCGCGTTTGCTGTCGTTCTATCGCGAATCCTCGCATGATCGCGGCTCATAAATCGGTTCAGTGATTAAAGCGCGCTTGCACATACACCAGCTGATAATCAACCGATCGAAATGGCAAGAAGAGTTATCCTGGCGAATAAGCAGCTTCACCGTGATGCGTTTTGCGCGCTTTCTTCATTTCTGTATGTGCATCCAGCCGTATTTTTCTAATAAACCAACAGAGAAGTAAAGAGAAGCTGAAGGATATGTTCGAGAGATCATTTAATCTTTCGTTTTTTCGTAATAATGTAACACGATGACTTTCTGTGGTTATACTGTAATTTAAAAAAAGGAGAGACTTGCTGTAATTAACCTACTTACGGATTAAAAATGTTATTCGTCATTACGAAGTTTAAATACGCTTTCTAGCAAGTAGAACTCTACCACGATTAATTTTCATAGCTTGGAAAACATAATTAATTCTTTATAATAATTAACAGGGAATATTGTTTTACGAAAAATAGCAGTGGACTAACTTACACCATTATGATTCTCAGTTTTCCGTATGTTCCAAATACAGTAGAATTAGAAATACGTGATCAGACAACATCTCTTACGTAGGTTCGTAGGTTCTTACGTAGACCTTAAGGTTTAATATTTTCATATTTATCAATCCTAAAAAGGAAATGGTATTTCGCGTACCTTCTGTATGATCATTACGAGATCAAGTCCTTTTAAAGTATCGTTTCACCTGGATTTTTAACATCCTATTTACCTCATAAACCAAGCAATCGTCCACAATTAGTACGAAAAATTACACGAATAATGTTCTCCTGGACCAGAACCGCTCCCTCGTTGCATCATATTAATTCCACTAGATTAATTTATTTACTGCAACATGAAGTAGAACTCCAGGCACGAATGGAGAAATATTAGAGGAGAATTAATTTACAATTAAAATTTACTCTAGAATAACCCGTTCGAAATAAAAATATATAATTCACGTCAATTATTTCCAATCGTAAGCGTGATTCTGTGTTACGTTTTCACTTCCTTTATTCTCATTCTACGGAGCTTGACGTTCCTTTCAAATATTAATTCAGTTCAGGATGTTGGTGTCATGACTGGTGGAATGATATCCCTTGAAATCTCTGTAGGCAGTTCTGACTGTTCTGCAACCACTGTCTACAGTGAAATACTATTCGTGGTTAGAAAATTCACCACTATGAGAAATATGTGCCTAATTCATAGTGCAAATAACAGAATCAATTTCCATGTCACAATTTTAGAAATAGACTATACCCTTTTTAATTGATCGAGATGATCGCATGTAGAAATCTAAAATCAATATAGAAATTGCGTCGACCACAGGAACAATTACGAGGTGTCAAAAGGGACCCAGGTGCCTATGTGACTAACGCGTTCGTTAATTACCGTGACATAACCTCACGTTTATGATATGCCAATGAGGAAGGTAGCACATGCTTGCTAAATATACAATGATCTATAATATCGAAGCTCCTGATATTATCAGGACAGTGCCTCTTTCTTGATACTTCTAGAAGCCAATTGATTTTATCTCTCCATATTATCATCCAAGCTGGACTTTAAAATGTTCTAATAAAATTTAATCGTGCCAACTTTGATTAATAGATTAGCTGTCTCGATCATGCACGAACGATGGATTGGGTACACGTAACACTAAAGCGTGTGTTTTATAGTATGTAACAGAATCGGTAATGTGCTGTAGAGATAATTGAGGGCGTAATGCTACTTGATTATGCGTATTGAATCAAATATTAACGAGACTGTTAGAGGTACTTGGTAAATCAAGCTAACAGAAATCAACAAATAGAAATCAAGCTAATAGAAATTCAGGAAGATGGAATATTAGTTAGAACGCTATTAACTAGTGAAATGAAATGAATAAAATCAAAGGAATAAAGTATAGATTTTATTATTTCACATGAAGTAACCTATAAAAGATATAAGAGTAAGCATAACAAATTGTAAGACTTAAAATGGTTTTAAATTGGTAATAATTTTAAATAATTATTAAGTATATCACCTATTAATTCGCTTATAATAAAATTACTTCACTTATAATACACACTTATAATAATATATAAACTACATCACTTATAATAATATTAAAATGATATGCATACCATTGTGGAAAATAAATTAAAAAACGACAAGATACGGAAAACTGCCGTGGAAATAGCGACGGCAGATTCAGTGTAGCACGTCTGCGACTCCCAGCTTCCTGTCTCGAGGAGCAATCTTTTCGAGATACCGGCGCAAACGCGGAAAGTCACGTGCGTATGCGAGCAGGTAGAACCGAGTTCATTAAAATTTACGACACTTAATTTTAAAGTTGCAACCTCTGTGCTAATTATTGTTCACCGAATACCACCACGAATTTTCGTTACTGATAGCTTTTTGTTGTAGCAAGATTAAAATCTGTCTCGTGTTGCTTTACTATCAGATACTTCATTATTTAAAACATTCTGCTCTTTTTTTTATATATCTTCGATTCTATGCAGTAGTTATATTATTTGAATATAGAATTAAATTGGCAAGTTGAAGAAATGAGATAAACTTTATATATATACGCATGAAAAAATAACTTAGATTTTTAATAACTTCAAATATTTTTCATCGCAATGTTAGACTTCTGTGATTTTTTAATTCGTAAAGTTGCTAAGTAGAATTTTTAATATTTAATAATTTAATATGTATTGATTTCCATATAAACGATAAAAATGACAGATTTTTGTGGATTATAAAATGTAATAAATAGAAATATCATATTCCTAGATTAATATTACAATAATTTACTAATATAATTGGTTTGAAAGTTTACATTTAAGTTCATATTATATCAAATATCTATAGACAAAGGTTAAATGAATATTTTAAACAGCAAGATTGGCTAATTGATCATCATTTGGCTTCAGCCATCTCAAACGAACAGTTTTTCTAAATATCTTTATATTTCATTTCATACGCTGCTAAACAATAAGATCAGTCGGATCGGTTGCTATTCAATTTCGAATAAAGCAGCGTACATGCTAAGAAACGGAGAATGAGACGGAGAATCATTAAATGAGATATTTATTTACTTCTTGCGTAGCTATGCAACATTATCGTCTTCTCTTTTTTGATTAATGCTTTCTGTCGTCCATTTTATTCCACGTAACGTACTGTTCCTTATATCTGCTTCCTTTGTCTGTCTCTTTCTCTCTGTCTTACTTATAACTTTCCGTTTATCACATTCTGCCTTCTCTGTCTGGCTGACTAGATGTATCTATTTTTCACGATTCTTTTCCTTTCTCATCGTCTCTGTTTGGTTGTCAAATTGGCGAACGTGCACCTTCGAGGTTGAAAGTCGCACATTTTTGAAAGAACGTCACGAATAACAGGAAGACAATTGTTCCAATACGAGCTCATTGCGAAAGTTTCATTTATGATTCGGTGAAATACGGAGAATGTTGCATTGAGTCGTCGATTTGCTATATTCTTTGACGATATGCTCGTACAGTGTAGTGAAGCACACTTGGAGGCTTTGTCTCCAAGTAACACAGATCGATAAATCGATCTTAAATAAATTAAATTTTTGTGTAAATTTAATTATAAGATACAGAGAAATTGTTTTATACCGTAATTGGTGGGACTTGATAGAATACTTTTTCGATAGAATACGTTATATGGAATTTTTTTAGTTTTTTCAAAATTGTCTTAGATCTATCAGACATCTTTATTTTAGGTTTATGGATTAAGCGAAATGAATATTTCTTTGCATTTTTGTCAACTATAAACTTTCATTGTTAAACACGATTTACGGAAAATATTGAATATTTTATTTTCTAATTTGCCGTGATTTTTCATGTTGCTCGACGAAGGTTTTCAACTCTTCTTATTGCGAACTAATGTATTAAGAAGCAAGAAATTAAATTGGCAATCCTTTCGTGTAATTAAAACAACATTACATAAATCATGTTAAAAAGAATTACCACGATTTCTGTCAGAATTTTAATCATACGCAAACGAGGAACTATAATTCGATAATAAGCAAGTTCATTTGTTAAAACGCAATCTGAGGAAAAATGTTGAGACGATTGTTTCCATTGAGCGAAAAATTGCATGAAGTTGTCTGTTAAAAAATGAAAAAAAGAAAAATAAAGGAAACAAAACTGCACGACGATATAGTTTCAACTGAATGCACCAGACGTATAACACGACGCGTCGATGACACTTGGTCTAGGTGCGATGCGCATCTCTGACGCGTGGAGTGCACATACTATGCAGCGTGAAAGCTCACTCACGTCTGAGATTTTAATTCACGGAAGGACCAGGCTGTACGTGATAGTGGTACGTTGAAAAAACTTTTATGTCACTGACGTGTGCTATCGTCCCGTCAAGATTTAATATCGTGCAACTATACTGTATATTTTTAGTTTTCGTTTCCTGCCTAGAAAAACGATCGTTGTGCAGCCATGAACATAAAAATTTTGATATGTACATATTTAACAAATATACGTTTTTTCGGAGGATAATATTCCTTTTGATTGAAACGATATATATAATCAATGTTATAAACAAACAGAAATTGTATTATTATTAATGATACTTAAGAGAGATAGTAACAAATTTGAAATGGTATTTCTCTGGGAGTATTGTAAATCTTCTTTCTTTTACTTTTCATATTCTCAGTGTATCCATAAAATAAATCAAACGCATTAATCTAATACAGATAATTCATCGTACCTTGTATTTTTGTTAAATTTATGATTTCATTGCATTTTTATATCATGATGTATCTCGGTCCGTTATTTTATTGTTTCATATCTCCCGTGTTTCTATATCTCATATATCTCGTATCTTCTATATCACATTCCTCATTGTATATATAACGCTAAAATTTAATATATATACCTTATTTTAAATACTCAATCCAATGAAATCAAATATAACAAATATATCTACCTGTACCGGTGTACTTTCTTTTTAACTTTATCACAGAAATTCTCCTGTAGTAGTTGCCACGTCGTTCAAATAATAACCAAGGTTGGTGATAAATTTCAATAATGTTATAATATATGCACGTACTAGTACCTGTCTGTATAAAGATATATTCTTACACGCGTAAGGAAAACGATATATTTTATGCGATAAACGTAGAGCTAGTTAAAGGAAGGTGGTCGATTGTAGGAGGCAGCGAGCAAATCGGATTCAACCGTTATTGCTCTTTTGAATCGAAATGCCACGGTGATATCTCTTCTCTCGGCTGCTCTACGCTTCCTCCACTGTACCTCTCTTTTTAGTATTCTGACTTTTCGCCCCTCTTTTCTCGCCCCTCCGTATCTTCTTCTCTTACTTGCCGAGGTTCGTCTTTAAATCTAGGAACGAATGCGTCTCTGTCCGGATTACAAATCGAAAGCGGTTTAGCTACTCGCCTTTCATAAAGAGCAAACCAACACGTACGCACTAGGACGCACTCTCGATCCAATCTCTGTATTCCTAGGCTTTCTCTCTTTCCACTTTGTTTTCCTTCCACCTGTATATTCGTCCTTCACCGTTCCGTCTTCTTCTTCCCTCCGTTGCACTTTTACATGCTAGCAGCAACCTCGCGGCTCGATTATATGAGAGAAATAAATCGAGTTCTACGTGAAGCGACTTGACGATTCCCTAGGAATTCCGACGCTAACCGCGGCCTCGTAAAGTCAACTTCGAAGAATGTTAAGTGGGTCTTTCCTAGTGACGAATACTTCCTTCTTATTTATATTCATCTGTTAGGTTCTGGTCTATGACGTTCCACACAATCGCCCAATTTCTTTTTCTTTTTTCTTTTGGAAAACCAGGGTTTTCTTAGAATACAGTAATTTCTTATCTAATAATATTAACCTATTAAACAGGATTTTGTTTCAATTTTTCACAATCAACTTGTATCATTTAAGATTGTGACTGCTACAGAGAGTTCCGAGGATTCGCCTTATAGTTTCTTCGTCTCTATTTTTACAAGACTTTTGCGACTTTATCCTACGATTTAATTTATTGAAATAAACTATTGTATTACCTGGCCTTCAATGGGTTAATGAATCGACGAATGACGAGCTGTAGGTAGTAGACTTTCGTTTCATATTTTTGCAATTTTTAAATACGTTGTAATACTGTGTAAAAAATGTCGTTTGTTTTATTATTAAATTTTTTCCAATCGTGTAAGGGAATTTGTAGGTACTTCGTAATAATTTGTAAAATTTCATCAATAATTCGATCGTATATAGAGATCAAGAATTTCATGTCACGTACTAAGTTATTGGATTTAGGTTTGGTTTATTTAGATACTTGAGAGTTGACGATGATATATTTTTATCGAATTTGCATTTTCTTATGTAATACCTAAAAAGGAAAACGTGTAACTGTTGTATAAAAATCGATTCTCTGCAATTTGTACGTATACTAAGCTATTATATATAATAGTATGATACTTACGGTCCAAACGTAATAACTAGAAAATATTGGAAATTACGGTGGAAAGGATTCTCGGAAGAAAGTAATAGTGGTATCTTTTCTTCTTCTAACGAAACGAAATACTAGTAGGTAGATCAATGAAATAAATTGTTGAACTGCAATGCAACAGAGCGGCAAAACAAAGCACTCGGTGATTTCTGAAGTACCGCGTAACGTGACTCGGGTGATTCAACGAGCTCATAACATTATTCAACACTCATCGTCTTCTCGTTTTGAGAAGCGAACGTTGGTGGATAATAATCCTTGTACGAAACGAAACATGTACCGGTATGAACGTAACGAAGAGCCTGGGTCTCTCGAGATAAGTGGAAAGATAAGCGGGCAAATTGTGGTATAGAATAACTAGAGACGTGGAACGTATGGTGCAATTCATATTATTTTATTAAAGGAAACTTGTTCAACTTGATACAGATAAACGCAATCTGTACCAAAGGAAACATAGCGCCTAACAGGTAGAAAGATTTTCCTTCCCTGATGTAATATTCATTTCGTATTAATCAATTTGGAACGCTTGTAATAATTTCAAGTTTGAGTACAATCATTTTCTCAGATAACAATTGTAAAATTGCAAGGATTTTATAAACTACTGAACCAGGAATTTTACGGACAAATTTGACGGGATGAGATAATTTCTCAAATATTTTCGTCGGCAAAAGCAAAGAAAAGGTATTCTTCCTTGACATAGTATTCAGTTCGTACTAATCAATTTATAATGATCGTAATATAATTATACAACTGCAAGAATTTTATAAAGTAGTGAACCAGAAATGTTATAAACAAAGTTCAAAGAACTTGTCGATAATATGAAACTATTTGCGAGGAGGAGACAATTTCTCGAATATTTTCATGGATGGAAATGAAGTACAGAAGCAAGCAAGAAACAAAGAGAAAAAAGATAAAGTATAAGCTACTTGAAGTGTTTCATGTGTTGCTGATAACACTTGGAAGAATAGAGATGGAATGTATAGCTTCAAATAATGGGACATACCTTTCAAGAAATTAGGAAAAAATGTATGTTTTTTTATCTTGTAGTGATCAAGTCTAGCGAAGGAAAAACTGCTATGTTCTACGTGTTTTCATTATACTTCATACAATTATTTCAAAATTACAGTCCGAGTATAAATTTTGTAAGACACTAAAAGTATCAAGGCAAGCAATACGTACTTCTAAAATAATTTCATTTTGTTATCGGTTCTTCCAAAGCGCCACTTCGAACGTATCGGTCCTCGAGCTTCCCTATAAGCTCGTAGCGACTTACACTCAGAACCCGCACGTATTGCCGTAATAATGGGAAAAATCGAACGAACACATGACATTACGAAATTGCATAGAGCAAAGGAGCGAAGGTCAAAACCGCGAGATATCAAGTAGCGAATATATATGAAAATAAAGATCGTCGAGTATGCAATCCAGATAAATAATGGAACAAAGCAGCGTCAGGAGTCGGTTGGTAGCGGCCATAATATGACTCAGGTGCTCCAATGAAACTATAATATTATCCCGCGCTCTTCATCTTCGCGCTTCAGGCGAGCATAGATTACGTGGGTGCTAGGCATTCGTGGTTTCACTGCAGCGCAGTGTGTGCATCGCAGAAAGAGAGATCTACATCGCATCCCGCGACACATTAAACGCTACCGATCTAAGAAGACGGAGGGTTGCCCTCGGAGCTTCCTGTGCAGCCTGCAATATTGCCAGTGACTTAAGCCTTGGAAAATTGGCTCATTTATCTCGCTCGTGGCGACACCAAGCGACGCGGGATCACGCTTGGAAAAACATTTCCGGAAAGATGCTTCCTATCCGCGCGTTACTTCCTTCACTTTCCCTTATCCAACTATGTAGACTATTTTGCATTATACCGGGCAACCAACACAATTAGATTTCCTGTTAAATTGCTGATTTCTTCGACCTTTGCCAGGGGCCGAATAAATCAGCTGGCGAAAATATGCATCTGCAGCTTGACTTGCGGCGATTTAACTGCTGCAGGCGGTGTAATTAGATTTCGTTTTTTGTAGAATGATCGTTAGAATGTCATTTTTTTTTACTAATATCCCGAAGTGCAAGATGTTTAGGTTTTGAAGCGAGTTGCGATCGTTTAAATCATTTTCAACGCTACTGAACTTTTTTGAGGATCATATTGAAGTTTTATATCGCTGTTGAAATGTTATAAAGGAGATTAATTAGATTAATAGAATTTGGTTCGTCGTTAATTCATAATTTTTAAATACTAATACCTTTGCATTCGTGAACAAGGTGTTTTACAATACACGATTTCGTTTACATGACGCCATAAACGAGAATTCTTACGTTAGTCTCTATATTTTTACATGATACGCGTATATTTTAATAAAAAATCCAGTGTTGGGTTTCGTCCTATCGTTTAGATTACTTTTTGGAGAAATTCAACTTTGTTAAATGTCTCTTTGCTGGGTGATAAATGTTTTTCGAAATGAAAGATCTTGATTTTGTTGATTAAGAAAAATGTAGATTACTAACGTTATAATATTGAGATAATTTTAGCTTGCCATAACGAGTATGCATTAATCGTAAAACTAAATCCTTATACGTACAAGAATAGCTGCATTTCGTGATTGTAGCTTCAAGCTGCATTATAGATTCAAGAAAACTGTGGTCGTAATATGAATTACAAAGTGAATTTAATCCTTTTACTGCAATCGAATATTAATAGTGGTTTTAAATTACATTAACGTTCAGCTTTATTATCACAGGGCTGTACTTCATTAACGCTCACGCGAATTCCTTTACCGTGAAACGATTCATATTTCACTGTGAAATCATATCTGAAAGAAAAGATTCTTGGCTCATCTATTTCATTTGTTTGCAATTCATCATCAACCATTGTGATAGATTGTCATCCATGACTTATATTCAGTTGAAATTATAGATCGAATTTTCTATCATTTCTAAAAGAGATTTGTTTGTTTGAAAAATTATAGCATTCGTTATATTTGCTTCAAATTTGTTATATCGAAAGAAGAGATTTGCAAAAATGATAATAAAACCGAACGTCTAATACATCACAAACCTGCTAATATTTACTGTACGAAGGTACAAGATTGTACTCTAACGCGCAAATAATCCCTTACTTTCGTCGTACAAGACCAAGATTCTACCATTTAATAGAGACTCGAGTATATCCAGCATTAGTTTTCCAGTTGTTACCAAATAAATCGAATTGCTCGTTTACCGTTACGAGAAGCACAGGTTTTAGTCCAGGAAGCAGCATCGTTCGTCCCTTTTTTTTGTCTCTCGAGCGTTCTTTTTCTGACCGCAAATTCTGCGAGCGGTTAACGGTATAAATGAAAACCAGAGACCAGTGAGTGGTCTTTTTTCGTGGCAGGGGGATGGAAAGCCTCCAGTCAAGTCCGTAACGCGACGAAATATCGGATTCGAGAGTTCGCGAGCTCATTCTCGAGTTCGAGAATGCGTGGCGAGTTTGATGAAGCGAAAAGGATGGTTAAGGACAACCGAGTGAGCGGAAACGCGAAACGGGATGAGTTACCTCTCTGGGAGCTTTCAACTTTCATCTTGCCTCTTCCTCTTCGCCTCCCATCGCAATGCAATTTTCGTCCCGCGATGTAAAAGTTTTTACAAGGTTTTCATTCCAATCCTTTCCCAAAGTTACCTAGAAATCATATTCTTTTTCTCTTTCTTCTGTCCTTCTTCCGAAACAGCGTGACTTCCACTTTGACAAATTTTCGAGTCCCTGGCGTCTAGTATGAATGTTCTATACGAATCGGTCACAAGCCATTTCTTTTTTTATTGACTTAAAGTATTTGTAATCGATTCATCCAGTTGAATCTTAAGTAAATTTATTGATCGTATCGAGGCGTGCGAAGTAACTTATAATGATTATCTCAGATAATTGTATTTATACATAAAGTTGTATGTGATCATAGCTTGATACATATTAGATTTAATTAGTATATTTGTGACCAGAACCCATGCTGGATCGACTCTATAGATTAGAATGCTTAAAAGAATGACATTTATACACATTTTTTTTTAAATTCCCTTTGCAATTTATAATTGTTTATGCTATTTCCTTGTAATAAATAAACTTATAAAGATAAGATTTCTTTATTAAGATGTTGATTATTAATTATGTAGATATACGAATACGTGTTTTACATACTCTAGAATCAAAAATAAGAACAATTTTGGTAATCTGGGATTGATTGACAACGTATTGAATCTTGAAATTGTTTTCCTGTACAGAGCAGGAAATGTGACTTCTTGTGTCCATTTTTATCGTCAAAGGGCAGAAATAAGATTCAATTGGATTAGTACGTAGCATTACGTAGCGCGTACCGTAAAATATGTATATTCACTGCGAGAATATACATATTTTAACATCAAAAAGATTAATTCCTCTACGTCTCGGGTAACAATGAAATAAATTAAAATTGTGTACGAAATTCGACCCTATTCTTCAGATGCTGTTTAATTTCTAAATATTTAAACTTTCCAGCTTTGGAATCACACAATTCTTTTACAGAAATAGTGTGTGAAATGAACCTACAATAGTTTGATACAAACCATTCAAACACCATATTGATCGATTTTATAAGTTGAAAAGTAGAGAAAACTGATAATGTTACGAACACTATGGTTTAAATTTATCGTAGAATTGACTACTAGTTATATCACCCTCTCATGACAAATGAACTGATAGAAGTAAGTTAATTATTCTTTTATGACCAAAGATTAAATTGAACAGTTACTTATGAGATGAAATTCAGGAATTAATGAAGAATCGAATTGATTAGCTTGATTTCATTTCATATATAATTCAGCTTTTATTAAGCCATTCCCCTCATTGTCCTTATTAGATACAAATATTTTCATGTTTAAGAAAAGCGTTCGTAACAAACTTCGTTTCGGTTTTGCGAGATATAATACAACTATAGTATAGAGTTGATTAAAAAAAAAATATGGCTGAAACATTATTGGCGGAAGTGACGAACAAGAGAACAGCCGAGTTCACGAGTTTTCACTGATCAGAACTGTTGAGGGGTAACCGCTACTGTTTCGTTTGTCTCAGTGCTCTTTTTTTCAACTTTGTGTATCTAGTCGAGGAGCATTCCATTTAGCTCATCATGCCCCTCGGGAATTCTGCAACTGTATACGGCAAATGGCCGAGCAGCTGTAAGGGGGTTGATTTCTCCTTCACCATTACTTCTGGAATGACCCTGAACGGTCAAAACTCGTAAACTTTATAACACTGCCGGGAAAAAAGTTTCGAACAATGATACAAATTCGAAGTTTTGTACAAGTTTTGCAACAATAGTTTGTACTTTCTTTGCACTTGCTACTTTTTCTTGTTATTTTTCAATGTGCAGAAATACTTACGGACTTAAAAATGTAGTTTACGCAAAGATGTTGGGAAAGATATTAATTCAATGGACAAATTGTTCCTTACGGGTTGAAAGATTTTAAAATTTATGTTTCACATTTCTATTGTTAAAGTCATTTATGAATTCTTCGAATAAAAAATGTAATTTACAAAATATTTCCTTATTTCTTTAACTACTTGAAAGATATTAATCTTCGTTACATCTTTATGAATCATGATCAATTTGAGATCAGATATATCAGAATCATATGTGTGTATGTTTACTTTTTTTAAAATTTAGGGATGATTCAAAAGTATGCGCTAATCATAGTTGTAAATAAATGTATGAAATCTCTTTAATAAATTATTTTTAATTATTTAGTTAACCTCACCGCTCAGTATCCAACGATTCTTTCAGAATACTACTAAATAATTATCTTTTCATCTTGGCTCAGGAAATTCGTTTCTGAACAGTATATAATAACATCTCTTCACTATCGTCATTTACAATTATGTATAACAATTTTTTCGAGAATAATTATATCTGATATTGACGTAAATTTAATTCACAGAACAATGGATTAAGCGATAGGAATTATATATAATAATAATAATAACAATAATAATACAGCACAACAGATAAAGTATTGTAGATTAAAAATAACAAAATAGTGTTCAATATTAGTAAAAAGCAAGCGGAAGTTCAAATACCGAAGAATCTAGATCAACACCGAGTATAGAAGTAATTCAATAAATAAACTTCTTCCTCGGACTCATTCTACCCTATTGAATGATTAATTGACAATTCTTTCGGGTTCCTTATCTGAAATAGATTCGAAAATCTGTACCATCAGACGACCGATTTTAATTGAATTCTCATGAAAAATGGATAATTTAACTCTACCAGCGAGTTCGATGGCGTGTCGATTAACTTTCTCGTTCGTCCATTCGTTTTAGGCTTTCGTACCGGAACCATCTATAAAGTTATTTCGGTCGAGAGCAATCGCATTAAAAGCGTTTCTCTTCCTAGTTTTCCAGGTATTCTATTCAATAAAAATTGAACTTCAAGGATAGGCTATTTACGATTTTCAATTTTAGGTTTTTGTACCATTCGAAGGGTTATTTAAATGCATCAAATAACAAATATTTATTGGTATTTCACATGTTTTATATTTATTATAGTTAAAGTTATAAGATAGAATATTATACTGTCGAACATGTGTTCTGTATCGGATCCCGAGATATAAAATGAAAATTCAAAATCCAATATGTTTGAAGTTAACTAAATACATGTTACTAAAGCTTTCAGAAAGTATTTAATTTATCTTCCCTTCGCATGATTATGCGTCTCTCTTAATATTTTCTTCGCATTTTCATCAGAAGAATTTGAAATTTCGTGAACCGAGCATGAAATTATTTACTTTATAGTGATGAAAGAAGCAGTATTGAGAAATATAATACAAGAGAAAGTTCCTCGTTATTTCTTTTCAGATATTGTACCATTATTAACCACCATATGTCGTCCATAATCTTTTAAATATATGTCATCCTACTGTTTGTCTCCATATTTTTCCCCGAAAACATTTTAATTCCATTTAATCTTGTTTTCTTCGTGTCTCCTTGTATTACTACATTAAACAAATCACAATTAAACGTACATTGGAATCCAGCTCCACTATATTTTCACGTAAGCTTTCGCAACTTTATAAAATATGTAGCGGCACATGAGTCAGAGAACAATTCAAATCATGTTGTTGTTTTGCCTCGGAGTATCAAGACCGTTAGATTACAAGTAATGTAAGAACAAATAAACTCCGGGCAAAACAATGTCGCCGCTACATGCAACCGTCGAATGAAAACGAATTTGAATTTTCCGACTCTCCCCTGACCAGTATAAATAAACGGACGCGATCGCGAGTGACAGAACATAGCGAGGCATAGCGAGTACATAGTGAATTCATATACAGGGCATATCGAGTATCTAACAGCATCTAGAGTATCTTCGAGTGTCTAACGAGCGTCTATCAAGTCACACAACGAGCATTTACGAGTATTTATTCCGTGATTTTATTTTGCGATTTATACTTCGTACTGACGGCTAACGTCTACGTTTGTATATTAATTTATTGTCTTAAATATACTCGGCGGTTACAACAACAAGTAATCTCGTCATTAATCCTCACGACCTACGTCCTCTTCACACAAACATCTACAAATATAAGCTGCAAAATCTTTTGTTCTGGATTTACCTAAAAGTAAATCCTGCGCGTATATGATTCTACGTGATCACGTTTGTTCCGAACAAAAATAGGCATTCGTTCTTCGTCCCTTATTCGCGTAGTCGGCGGAAGTTTATGAGGACTAAAGCTTGCTTTGACAACCTGAGAGCAGAGACTTATCAGCGAATCGTTAAAACTGCAAAAGTAACTCCATAGATACCTAGTGTCGATAACTTTGTGCCGCTGCTCGTGCAAGCAAGTACATGGTACTACGAGCATAAAATTTTAATTAATAGGAATGTCTTAATTAAGTGATAAGGAACTATATCCGTGCTCGACTAGCTTCTTGACGTAGCTGCGCCTTAAGTAACCGAAAGAGTAGATATTTTAAGACTGAATTGGGCCTCACAGTTCTTTGATGTTAAATCTTGCACGATCCATTAAAACTGAGCACTTTGTAGACAAGAAAGTATAGATAGAGCAAAAAATTAGTTCTCTCTCTTTCTCTCCCTCTCTTTCTTTCTCTCTCTTGAATAGAAGTTGTATGTGCTTAAATTTCTTTTAAATTCATTAAAATAGAAAATCTATCTTCTGCTATAGAAAACCATTATTCGTAGTTTTTTTTAATCAACGGATAGCTAAGGAAAATTAAATTGAAAAAAACTACAATATTATACAGTTACTGAATTTTATTAATTTCTCTGTATGTCAAACAAATTTGCAGTACAATGTGAAATATATAATACTAAGTGTCATTTACAATGCGGACTGAAATTGTATAGTGATTTTTGATAAAATCTATGTATTATACAGTAGAGTATTACAAACGGTATTGAATTTTAATAATTATAATGTTTTTAACACTTCCTTTTTACTTTTTCGCGCTTGATTTAGCATGTTCTCTTAATCATATACTAAAGACTAAAGTATATAGTAAACTAATCGACAAGTTTATTTGTTTCCAGTAAAACTTGTCTAGAATTGGAATACCATATGTTCTTTTTACAAAACCATCTAAATGGCACGTTACCGCTATTAATGAAATAAAAAATCATTTTTCTCACAGACTAGAAACGAAAAATTTGATCCTGAAAGCGTCGAATGTGACCATCTTAGTTTCTCTCCTTACAAAGTTATTAGAATAAAAGAAATTTGATCCTAAACAGAACGCATTGAATAAAACAATAGTAGAGAAAAATGTGAATTAACCCAAAGATATCAAGTTATTCCATGTTGAATAAGAGTTGTTAATTAACGTGAAATATTAATGTCTACGGTAACTTTACTTGGTATAGTTGTCTTTGGCATACGGTAAATGTTTGACTTTATGTAACTACATTCACCTATACGTCAGAAGAATTATGAATGTCGTTACTAATATAATAAAACGTTTTCGTTAGAATCTTTTCATAATAATAAGAAATATTGCTGTAGCATCTGTATACAATTATATAACCAAATTTCACCGAATAGAAAATTTATTTAATAATTGATACGATGTTTCATATAATTATTGTATTTGCTGGATGAATTTCGTATAAATATAGCGTTGCATATTTTTGATTCACATAGGAATGGGTTATGTTATAAAATTCCAGGAAGCAATATCTAAACAGTTTGATTAATCCCAAGGAAGGAATGCGTTATATTGGCAGTCTTATGTGCGTTCTCTGAAAGGAACGATTATGTTTCTTAAACATCAAAGGCTGTATATACTAGTGACGTTTTGCATTATCGAATTACGTTTCAATCGATAATAAAAAGAAAAGATGAAAGTATTGAAAGTGTAGTTAATGTATGAATTTTCAATGTTTCTTTATCTCTATAATTATTTTAGGATTACATAATTCTAGAATCGATACTTATCCGCTTTGCTGCAACTGGAATGCTGTGTTTCAGTAAAAACAATTCATCGTATAACTGTTTAATGATAACAAATAATAATGGACAGATACATTTATTTATCTATACATATATTATGTACGAAGTACGTACATATTTTATATATTCATGTGTGTTCATATTTCAACTTTTGTATCGAGAATTATACCTCACGAGAACCTTTAGCAAGGAATCATAAATTTTGCGGATCTATCGGAAATGTTAACAGTCGCTATTTTTTATTCAACATTTCCATATTTATCGTTTCCACAAGATTTTAAAGTACATGACTTTGCGTCGCATGTGATTCCTCGCAGAGCATACACGCGGTTCGTCCACGGATGAAATCGCATGAATTCAAAATGACGAGGAAATTACATAGATTGCAAAGTCTTGGGACGTAATGCCCTTAGAAATTTCTTTGATCGCTTAGCCATAAAAGTGTAGTGGAGCTACGCAGGCAGCGTGAGAGAGAAGATCGAGAAATAGGAGTAAAAAGGAATGTCATAATCTCGAGCGAGCAGGAAGAATGTAATATAAGGAAAGGAGCGACTAGGCCAGAGGAGAAAAAAAAGGACACGATATCATTGCCGGCGGCATCAATTAACGTCGATTGCGATCGGTTATAAATGCGTTTATAATATGCGCCTCACGCCCAATGCCGTGTGGGATATTTTACGTGGAACGCAGGAAATTATACAGGTGGCTGCCTCGTCTCGCCTCTCTTTTCAGCCCTTCTCTTGCGAACTTCTGTTTTCCACTTTCTATCTCTCTTTGTCTCTTGTAGTCCACGATGTCACGTATGCTACGACAGCCCTATAGAGAGATGGAGAAAAACAGTGAGGGTGCGAAGGAACGATGAAGGGAGAAAGAACAAGGGAGGAGGATAGAAACGAACGAGAATAGGAAGGAACGAGCGAGAGAGAGGAATAAAGCACGGAAGGGATGGTCACTGCCTCACGGTCTACATTTTACATAATTTCACATGAGCGTGTGTGTAATGAAACAGTAAAACGCCTGTTCTGAGTAACGCGCAGTAATAATGTATCGTTGGTTTGCCTGATCGTTCTTTTTCCATTGCTGGTCTAGCATTAAACTTACAAAATTCGGGTCATATTTAAATAAAAAATGCGTGACTTTCGCATGAGCCTCGTGTACTGATTATACGCGTGATATTATGTGTATATAGAAAACATAATAATCTGAGAACCAGTTCAGATGTGTTCCTTTATGTTTTCTTTTTTTCAGTACATTGTAATTTAATCCTTCATTGGAAACTTCCTTTTGTTGCAATCTTTTCATACGGGAAATATCAAAGAATTATAAAACTTATATGGATGATTCGTTTTATATCTGACACGAACTCTCACTATTTAACGATTCTTCATTAAATATCGATATCTCCGAACCTAGGAAACAATAAAAATTCTCTTTGAAGTCTGGTCGGTACAAGCGTTGTCTGATTTCCCAATAGACGGCGGCAAAAGTGCAATCGCTCGTAAACTGTTAGCCTGAGAGTGGAAATAGAATTCAAGAAAAGCTGTGCTATTATAGGATTGTCTTGCAGACAAAGGAAGCATATCGTGCATGTGATTGTGATGAAATATAAATCAAATCGTATTTAATTAAATTGAACGAAATTACTTGTGTACTTTTTTTATTTTACCCTTAAGATTTTCTTTTCCCTCTTACACATCTAAAGACGTTTACAAATCTAAGACGTTTTTACTAAAAATTTCCATATAAGGGAAATTTCTGATAAACTAAAAGAGATTTAGAAAAAAGTACAATGATACATATATACATATTTGTATATACGTTATACCGAAATTTTTATGGATATTAATATATCAGATACAGATTGGTAAATAAGTATTTAAATAGTTCCCAACGTTAGAGTAAATTCTGTACAAATACCGAGCGACATACTTACTTACATTTGATGCTTCCAAAATCTTCATTCGTTTAAGATTTATCAATTTGTTCGTATTTGTTCATATCTGTACGTTTTTCCATCCAACTATCCGCTTATTTCTCAATCTGTTTTCCATCCTTTTTTCTTTCTTCTCGCGTATATTTCCCAGCCGCGGAAAGTCTTCTATCACCGAGATTAATTCTTCACCGGCTGTCCTCATCGTTGACGCGTTGCATCAGACAACAATGCGCGTCGCGCGTTTTCAGAATCTATACCAGTGGTCTACGTATACAAGTTGAAAACTATCGATCGATATTCATACACACGGCATTCAACTTTTATTTTATTCTTTCTCTTTTTTTCTTTTTTTGGTTTCACCCATGGCAAACACACGTTCGTTTCTCAAACAATATTGCTTTCTTCTGACTGGGAATGAAACCGAGCCACCGCCACCGCCATTAGATCGATCCCTATAGCGAAACTACGAATGCCTGTAACGTGCAATCGCGCGTAAATATCTAACACAGATACCGCTGTTACTATTGGGAAATTTACTTAACGGTTTGCACGGTTTTTTCGGCCTCATTGTCGCGAACAATCGAGATTACCGGGCTGAACAATTAGCAGTTAACGGGAGTATGCCGTTAGCTATTAATGCTGCCGGTTAATCGATAGCCTATCTGCGATTCATGGCTCACCGAAGGTGCGGTTCTCACACGCACGCCTCGTATTTTCACTCTAAATGCGCGATAACGTGAACCAGCGTTGAATTTTTAATTGCAGCGTCGCAAATAAATCGTGATAGGTACGTTTCAAACAATTTCGCGTCCTCCTGATTACCTGTTTACTAATCGTAAATTTACGTTTCCCGTTAGTCGACGCCATCTGTCACGTTATTCCATATTGTTGTACTTTGTTAACATGATATAATTGGTTGCGATAAAATCTTTTATAAACGCCGATGTGTCGTGACTAGTTAATTTCAATTAATTCAATTAACAATAAAGATTACATTATTATCCGTGTCGAGTAATCTTTATGATCAAATCAATCATCAGGAACATTTGTTTCTTTCGTAGTTTCTTCCGTTCATACGTTTCGCAAACAAATATGAATCCCTTGAAACGTAATAAAAAAGCTAGGAGATTAAACATTGAATAAAGAACTAAATATTAATTTGATAAACAGTTGATAAATAATAAGAATTTGTAATCATCGAACTGGTTTAATGAAAATAATATATCTCTTTAATAAAAATAACACGCCTATCTCGAATGTATAAGCTCCCAAGAACGTAATTTAATAAGGACAATATATATCTTTAATGAAAGTAACATAGATTATCTCTATCAAAGTTAGTGTATAAGTTTTCAAATATACCTAAGAAAATAATTCAATAGAAACAACATATTTCTAATAAAAGTAACATAGATTACCACCAGTATCAGAGTTAATGTATAATAGGTTTCCATATATAATTAAGAAAGCAATTTAATAAAAATAACATACCCCTTTCCGGAAAATACACAGGAATTAACACGTTATTACCGAGCAACAACTGTCGAAGACAGCTTCTTGACCCGAAGCTACTTAGATCGCGTCTCGGTTTTCTAATGGAAATACCACTGGGTTTAATGCTTAGTGGATCTGATTCCATTTAAATCGTCGCCGTGCCAGGCAATTTCTCGAAGAAGAGGGGGACAAGTGGTTTAACTTTATTTTCAGAAATTCAACAAGATGATGTCTCAAAATATAGGGATGAGGGATATCGTTGTACCCCGTTGAGAGGGTGGAATCTCTCTCTCGTCTGGGTGACGCGGCTTCTGATGTGGTTGCATTGTCGTTGAAATTGATTTGGGAATAGGTTGTCGCCAACCTTTAAACTGATACGTTCAGGCATCAAGCTACGCGCAGAAGGAAAATATAGCCTGGATTTATCGTTTGTCTTGTCTGTTTCGTTCAGTCGTCTATTTTGACGTAGTACACTTAATTTTCAGAGATTTAGACATTTGTCGTGTTTATTGCGTGTATTGTGTTAGCGTGATCATGCGAAGTGAATTTTTCATATTAAATATTTGGTAAAAGATACTCTAATATAGATACAATAACATCTGATTAAGAAATACATCAGAAATAAATATGAAAGAAATTTATTGTATATATATGTATAATGTTATTTAAATCTAGATATAAATGGATTACAAAAGTATGATTTTTGTTTTTTTGAAAGTAAAGGAAAATGAGAACAGAGAAAATGAAATGGAAAAGATATGAAAAACGGGTTGAGATAGTAACTGAGATTTTCGAGGGCTTTGTAGTCAAATATATGCGAAAATTGGCCACGCTTATATGAAATTGTGAAAAATGTAGATAGAGAATAGAGAGATACGAAGGAACGTATAAATATAAAATATTATAGGATAGGGTATAGCACAATACAACGTTAGAATAGAAATAACAAAGACGTACTTAAATACTTATTTCTTTATTTGTTTCAGGTAAGTGTCTTCCACGTTAATAGATGAATTTTATAGTGGTAAGTAACTTTGAAATAATATTTAGTAGAACATTATTTATCGACTTTACGTTTCATTTGCTTGATATTAATAAATGTGTATTTTTTATTTTGAACTAGTAATAGAATTGGTAAAAAGAATTATTACGTGAATTGTTTATATTAAACCCAAGAAGAATGTCATAATCTTCGATTAATTTAAAAATTATCTACATTTTCATTAAAAAATGCTACAAGCTTTTTAGACAACGTAACATTTTCTCTATAAGTCATTTTATAATTTTACATTATGAATCGCAAAGCTTCTATTCGATTCCTTAAACACGAATTGCAACTTTCGTTTATCAAAATCGTTACAAGTTTCTTCGATACAGTCACGTTTTGAACCAGATGACAATTAGTATTGTCTAACCCTCGTAACAAATGAGTTTAAAACAGTTCTGTTAATTGAAATGTTTTCCATGAAACATTAAGAAGAAACTTCTCTTTACAATATGTATAACGAAATTCTCTCTTAGCAGTAATACTACGTTCCAACATTATATAATGCAGTTTCCATATTTTATTCAACATTCATTAAGCTATGTTCACCAGACCGTAATATTACGGTTGTGTGCGTAAGATATTATACAATTTTGTGGTACAATTAATTGTAGAGGCTTGTGACGTGTACAGTGCGTGAACATTTGTTGCGCTTAAGATGAAAAGTGGAGAGAAGACAAAAAAAAACGAGAATAAGAAAGGTGAGGAAGGATGGCAAAGGGGGATTCCCAAAAGAATGCACGATTTTTTTTAGTTGTAAAAGCAATGTTTGTAAAAAAAAGACACTTTCCATGTAAAAAGGAGAAACGTTTGAATTAGGTAAAAAATATATTTGCCTCGAAAATTTGTTCAAAAAACGCGAATTTGTCGCGAAATTAATCTAGAATATTTTCGTTTTTTTCTTTTTAATGATAGATTTAAATATGGAATTAACTTCAAATCTTCCACTTTGTTCATATATATCTTTAACAATATAAAATTATTGAAAATAAATTTTTTAAAAATTATATCGATTTTGTGAGATACGAAGTTGAAACGTGAGAATGAAATGCTCAATTAGAGCCGACCATGGTAGGATATAGAAGCAGTTACTGCATCTGTAAAACACATTTGGAGAACTATTACGAAACAATTAACTCGGTATAGGAGTAGCAATTGATTCTGCGTACAGTTATCGAATATCGAACTTTTTAACTGCGTTTAATGCTTCGAACAGCGATGCGAAACATGTAACTGAAGTAAAAACAGTGTAATTTATTTTACCTATTAGATGTACCAGAAAATAAGACAGCGACTATAATTGGCAGATATACAGATTGTGATCGAAAGAGCTAAAATATAACTAAATAGATAGTTTGAAATTATTAGGTACATTAGAGATTCTAAATGCTGAAAATTCATGGTGTTCGAGTGACAAATGACGTAAATGGTGAAATTAGCAGAAACAAGTTTTCTTATTTTCGTTATAAATTTTCACTTGTAATGCTTAAGTCGTTTTATCATTTTAGTTTCTTAATTTGCAAGAGCGTTAAACGCAAAAACACGAATCGAATTACCGATGTATTACGCGACCCAACGATATTCTCGATACATTGCACTTCAAACTAGTGAAGTGCACCTGATATTTGGCGCGTTGGATGGTTATTAAAGCTAAGATAACCGTGCATTGGCTGGATTTAAAGGTAATTACAAGTTCCGTGTTAGTTGGTTAATGAGGAAGAATTTACGGTTTAAAACTACTATTTATAAGTAATAATAACGTGGTATTGACAACACTAATCGCGAAATAAATGGCGTATGTTTAAAGTTGTAAATAATAATACAGTTATTACAGAGAGAAATTGGCGATCAGTTTTAACAAGCTTTGAGTAATTAAATTTGTCTGAATTGAGCTTCTAATGTATACTATGATAGAAACTTCTTCATTATTTCTCGCTTACAATTTAAAAATTGTACAAATACGAATGACTATGTGAAAACAATCGTTGGACGAAAGGAAATGACTCTAGATCGTATGTATTGGCATGTTTCAAGTGGAATTGAAAATTCAAAATTGAATTTCATTTTACATTTGTTCTAACATTTACGTTATAATCGGTCAAATTTTCGATATTTAAAAGACGAATACAACTGACAATACGCCATTTAGCATCAAAATTGCAATGCAATTTCTTAACTAAGAATCGGTATCTTAAAAACTGAAATTGGTCAAAACCTACAAATTCAAGATTGTGCTAACTTTTCTTATTACTTTTTCCTTTACCTTTTTCACCTTCTTCGCTTGACTCTAGCAATCTGTAGAAATTTTCAAAAGACATTTGATCAAATATTCTAGATCAAGTATTACATATTGTGTTTTCTGAAACACATTTTTCTTATATTGATCGAAGCTCTATCACTCAGCGATATATAATATATTCGTACAAACTTTTCGTTTCAAAACCTTTCCATAAAAAACGAGAAACACTGGCTGAAATCATCAATAACGAGCAGCTCTGTTTATTAGACGCAATGGAAATCATCGCCAACACCGACGATATATACCATATACCGGTATTAATTTGCAATTTAAACGACGCATTTTCTCCTCGATTTTTTAACCGGAAGCAAATTCCCTCTGTGGCACGATAAATCTGCTCGTTATTCAAATTTCCCTGAATGTTACTCGCATCGACAAAAGCCGATTGCGTGATTTAATTCTAGATCGGGGTCAAGGTACATAATAAAAATTGATAACGATTCATGCTCGTTACAAATTCCCAGTCTGTGAATATAAATGAAAATACGCGTGCACGGCCGAACAATCTCGTTTCAGAATTCCGTCGAGAAAAAGAAAGGTGTTTGAACCGTGATCGCGTCGAAACACGGATTCATGTAATTCTGAAAATTAGCTTCGGTTATAAGTACTATTTTCGGTCGTTTAATCCGTTTCGTAATACCGCGAAAAATCTTCTAAACGAGTATTTTTGCTGATTGGACGATCGACGTGGAGCGATCAAGCCCAAAGTATTTAGCACCCAGCAGCAGTTAAACGAGGAGAGACACCTATGCGTGTTTCGCGGCCATTAATGCCGCCACTCCTCTCCGCCTTCGTGTATCGATACACACACCAGGGTAGGATCAGCCGCGAGCGATGGTAATTCTAGGATAATTCCAATTTCGAGTGGTGATTTTGTTGCGCAATTCGTGTCGAGGAAGGAATACGATATCACGAGCTGCAATGGTAGATCGTCATGCAAGCCGCTCACCGTTCTTCCGCCTCGTTAACGACGTAACTGAATTTTTATCCTCCATTTTTCCACTGCCGAGTTTCTCTCCTCTGCTCCTGGTCCGTACAAGATGCTGCTCTAGTGTCATAGAAACGTGCTTTATCCTGATAAAAAAAGTCGCGTGAATATAGTCTCGTGAGTATGTGTACGTTGGAATATCTCAGAGTTGGAGAATTTTTAGATGAAGATATACGGTGGCGAGAAAAAGTACATAATTGTATTTACATAGCCTTATTCTCGAATGAAATTTAATTTATTAGTATCCAGTCATTGTATGTACTGTATAAGACTAGGAAGTGGTACGGGAATGTACGTTATCAGACAGATCCTTAGATTTATTTCTTTGGTTATTGACCTATATCTTTGCCAATTTTGTTATTAATCAGAAATTATTGTTATTAGTAGTAATTGACTCTATCTGATGAATTTTTAGTTAACGAGTTTCTTAAAGTAACAAAATTGCGAACTGCCATTTTCTCTCGGTAGGATCCTTTTTAATAAATATAGTACAAAAAGGCTTATACCTATAACTTTTCATGTAACCAAGTTATTAAATGGTGTACTAGATAATGAAGAGTGCAATTGTTTCCGTAATAAGAATAAGAAAATGAGCTTCACTACAGAATAAATTGCATAGACGAGCTGTGTAATAAGGAACTAAACTGTTAAGTAAATGCAAACTTTAAGTAATTTTACTTTTTGCAAAAAATTTAATACAATATATTTTTGTCTATTATTTCTATCTTCATTTATATCTTCTTTTTTCAAGTAATCAATATCTTAGTTAAATTAATTCTCTTAGTAATATCCTAGTTAATAAATATATAAATCTATCTTGAATCTATCTTAAATAAAGATATGTTTTATTCTTCAAAATATTCTATTTTTCCATACGCTGTATACTTACAATGCAGATTTAGGCAGATCTTTCCTAAATTTTTCTAGATTTATAAGAAAGCGTCGTAAATCCATTTTGCCCTGATTAATCATATATTTTTATGTACTTTTACTTTGTTTGCTAAGTAATTATATATAACCATGGCATTTATAAGTTAATTCGAAACACGTTAACCCAAAAATGTGTCATAGTTTGAGAGATATAAAATCATAGGATGAAAATCACAGTATGAAGATATCGGAAGATCTTCAATACTCGTAGATCTGTCGCGGGACTTATTTGTAGGAAAGCAGCGCGGATTCGACAACTTCCTGTCCCGCCGGAAAAGAGCTGCTTCCCATTCTGAGATATCCTGACAGTTTTACAGTCGACACTTTCCACGTACGAAATAGCGTTTTGTTGGAAGAACGTGCTCGGAACTCAGCATCGTGATATCGAACGGAATTCAGTGTCCAACGGGGGACCCTGTGTCCTCTACAATTGTAACCTATTTTAGTCTAGCACTATGACCCTCTTCTCCACGTGGAGAATTTAGAGAAGCTATTCCAACGACACGATTTTCCGTCTAAGTATCCATCCTTTTGTACCAACGAGATTCATAGCATTTTGATGGAAGAAATGTCTATTTCATTTGCGATAATAAGATAAAATAAGTCAGGTTAGGATTTAAAAATTTATACTACTCCTTAATTATCTTATCGTTCGTGCATCTTTCAAAACGTTCTGTTTATATCATCGAACGAACATTAACGAAGTTTCGCGAGGAACGTTTTATCTATTTATTTTAAGTGGAGTATGTCAATCTTCATTTGTACGCTTTAGCAAAATACCTGTTTCAAGTTCGATATTTAAAGAATTGCATGCGATAAATAAACAGATGTCATATTCGTACAAAGTATAGTTATAACATAACCTACAAGTGTTTTTAATTGTATTTAATTTAATTAAGATATGAAGCGAAATATACGGAACATCGTATTTTCCAAATATTTTCGCGACAGACCGTATAAGAATATTTAAGGCGGAAATTTCAAGATGACGGGATTGTTTGTGTAGTACATTGAGATATACAAGGAGCTTGAAGATTTTCCGGCCAAACTTTATGAAGATATTCTACGGCCATACATAAGAAAAACATGTTACATAAGTGTTGTATAGATCGTTTGAAATTTTATTAGAAAGTTATGATATAGACACTTGGTAGATGTCCATTACGTTAGATAAATCTAACTTTTTATACATCTTTAAAAATAACGAATATATTCAGGGTTAAAAGGATTTAGAAACAAGGCGGAAATAAATTGTACGAAAATATTTAAAGAACGTATAATTAATTAACAAAATGTCTTAACAAACTTCGAATTTTTGTTCATAATAAATGTCCAAAGTAATTGTTTATTTCAACCTCTTTCTCAACAAACATAAAGAACTTCAAATACAAATTAGGACCAGCAGTCGATTGTCAAGTATCAAACAGTCTGAAACTTTTGATAATCAATTCCATATATTCCATAATTCTATAAATATAATTCCATATATCCATTAATTTTCTTCGTTTTAATTTAAACGTAAGCCTAATACACAACCACGTAACCACATATACTAGTGTTTCGTTTATAAATTGTGAAATACATCGTATAGACAGACCTACAAATTGTCAATACGACACATCTATTGGAGAATGTACGTATATCAAGAACCCTCGATGTCGACTCGATATTAGGCCATATTTCCTCGATCCAGGTGGCGGTTGCCCAAAGTCAATTTAATCGAGGAATCGTGTACAGGTACGAGCATTCAACGGCCGACGTCCTCAGTAAGCCAGTTTGCAATAGCATATCCAGTCTATCTAATTCTGCTCTCAGCAGAAAAAAATGCTGTATATCTAAAGTTGAAACCGAAACTGTTCTTCTACGACGTGGTCTGTATATCTCGCCACAATTGAAAAATATATCAAGGTATTTTAGTTGAGCACGATTTTTCTTCTTGGATATTTTATCATAATTTTATCATCTTATTTTTTGATTTTTTGGAATTGTGAGATTTTAATACATATTATGACTATATTAATTATACGCACTCTTCGTATAATATAAAATCCCCGTCAATTTTTCCAAATTTTGCATTTTGAAGATGATATTTGTGTTATTTCTAATTTTTCATTTATGTATCGATACCATTTTTTCTATCTTTTTTTTCGCACAGTGCTCTATGTTGTTTAATTTACCTAGTTTATTAAGATAGAAATTAATTTCACGTAAATTCAAATTCTTTAAAAGAAGTTTCTCATAAACTTAGCGGTGAAGAAATTGCTTGCCATGTTAATCTCTATCCATAATTTATGTTAATCCCTATCTCAATTCCATATCTGCGTGTTAATGTTTGAATTTAAAGGTTCGACAGACGTAAAAAGGAAACCTTTGGTTCTGTACTGGGATGGTGGTGAAGTATAATCGTGCAGAAGAGAAAAAGGAAATCACTTTAGACCTGACGACTAGTTCACGGACTTCCTTAATTACAAAAGAAAGCAGATGAAAAAGTCGTGGAAGTTGAAGAGAACGAAAGAAAACGTAAAACTTTCGTTCAAACGTGAGAAGTGTCGATACTTATCCGGTGGAAAGGATTCTGAGAACTTTTCTTTTCAATTTTCATTGTGCTGATATAGCTTATTGCTCCACTTTCGTTATTGCTCTCGTTCCATCCACTTTGTTGACCTACCGCTCGTGATTATTTATCGAATGAGAAGTAACGAGAAAAGTGAATTTTGTTTACTGTTAACATTGTATCGACGTTCTGATCTAATAAAAATCTAAATCCATTCCGGCGTCACAAAATCGATAAAAAACTCGTATTTTGATTTTCTTTTCCATTCTTTAATATTGTAAAGTTTCTGATCTTTACATTTATTCTTTCTTCCTTTTTTTGTTTTTCTTCTACTCTGTATATTGACACATTAATTGATTTCACGCATCTTTAATACCAATTAATTATAGAATATAAAATATTTAGCTAACATTCTGTTTATAAATTTAACATTAATTATATTCGTTTATATAGCTTTTGTTAAATATTATATTTGGGACTTTGCACAGTTACTTGAAGTTTAATGAATAGATTATAGAGTATGAATAGCAAGTTCAGTATATACATAGTTCTTATTTCATATTGGCTAGACATAGTAATCGTTCGAGACTTTTGTGACATAGCAGCCATAGTAGAGGTATTCCTGCAATCAACGTAAGGACTGTTTCTATAGCAGTTCAGGAATGTCGATTCCACAAATCGTCAAGGCGCTCCCTGTAGCAGTGCCTCCTGCAGCAGCTGGCGAATTCCTTTGCCAGAATATCTGTCTCCATTCAATAGCCAGCAAAAATTATAAAAATTAAAAAATGTTTTGCAAATACTGTTTACATTACTCTATATATCATACTATTTTCCATAAATATTAGAACACTTGCTGTCTTTACAGAAAATATTATTCCTAATATCTATCTTTTTATATTTATTTTACTACATACGATTAATTTCTAAATTTGTTTCGTTTCATTCATTGAAAATGTTCATCACATCATACATGTATAATTTCTAAAGATAGATTTTTTAAATATATAAAATTTTATTATCAGAGTCAAATTTCTACTAAAATCGTAAAATTTATATTACGTTTTCTCTAGTGTATGTATCGTTGCAAATTCGTAATTTTTATAATTAGATATTAAGTTATGATAGCTTGAATTATACGCAATGCGTATAAGTGTCCTTATCGTTTAGTTCATATTGTAGGATTCATTCAAATGAGATCAGTGTAATGTATGCACAAAATTTAACATACCTATATATGTTATGTACAATACCTATTGTTATGTGTATAATTAAACGTAAACCGATTATTTCACAGTAATGTATCATATTATCAATGTTAAGCAACATCCACTGAATTGTATTCAGCCCGTATTAATGTGAAAAATATGGAAGATTCCCTAAACTTGTTACAGCATTTAATACTTCAATAACACATAAAAATTAGAAAAATAATTGCGTTATTAGAAATACATAGAAATGATTAAATTATTTTATTCTATCGTATTACACATTTTCCTTTTGTAAAATGCATGATACAAAATCAGGCTTTTTAAAATTAGACAAAATATATCTCTAAAAAATCTGTTATCACTTTTTCGTTTTATGCCATTAACGAGGAGAAATGAGATCTACGTAGGAGCAAAGTGAAAAAGAAGTCACAAACTAAATACGCGAGGAAAGATCAAGAATTTTAACTAAATTTTGTTTTTGGTCAAAGCATTTTAAAAGACGACTTTAATTAAAACAATATTAAAATTTATCTAAAACACGTAAAGAGAAATAACATCCCATAACCTGGATAAAGTTATAGAAAAAAACACAGAGTGATTTAGTGCATTATTAGTTAAATTTCATATTAAATTCGACTTTGTTTCTTTTTTTTTTTTCATTCTGGCCCCTGGCACAGTTAAGAGATACATGTAAATTCCGTGAAAAATATATGTGGTATATAAAATAATGCTAATTTAACGTACTTTTATATAATCTAAAAAAACGTGTTAAAAAATCAACACTTGTGCAAATAAGATATTACTCCCCTGACTTTAGAAATAGTAATTTCATTTATAAAATTTTGAAATTTTAAAGAATAGCTTTAAACGTATTACTTTATCAATATCAGATATTTTCTTTTCTGCTCAGGCAATTTAAATTTTTCTGAAGAAATTATTTTGCAAAAATAATATTTTAGTTTGCCTCGATTTCCGTTACTGATGTTTTCTGCTGTCAAATTTATATCAATGATTTATTTCTGTATTATTAAAGGATTTTTAAAAAGTATATCTAATATGCATACATACAGGCCAACAGTCCACGAAACTGGAACAAATCATAAATCTTTCCTGGTTGCAATTAGAAAAAAATATTACAGAAGAAAGATGAATGATTCGAAAATGGCAACATTTTCAGAACCATATTTTTTTTGCAAGTGCATGTGCATTTTAACTGTTACACCGTTTTTTGAATGACGTATTTTTGTTTGTAATACGTAGAACAAATACACTCTTCGTTCTTACAGAAATATTGGATAAAAATATTAGATCTGATTAATCAGAAATAATTGATTTATAACCAATTTTCATTAAAACAATGGTGTTAATAACACTGTAAATAGAATATGATCCTTATCATCACCCTATTGTAGTATAAATAAAAATCTATAATTACTATAAAAACATAGGGTGAATTAATAGATAAGATAAAGGTTCCCTAGTTAGTCATAGTGAAATATTACAATTGTTTCAACAGCTACGAACATGTTTGTGTATCGTATATTTACATTATTTATGCAGTGATACTGAAAACGGATTCTTCATAACTGATACCGAAACCAGGAAGTAAGGCTCAGAAAGCACGCGGACTTCTTGAATTTATTAGCCAAAAGATTAACATTTTTGCATGACTGATTAATTATAGTCATAAATTGATTTCGAAATTTTCTACCAATACTTTCACCAATAAAATAAAAATGCCTTTTTTTATTTGATAAATATCATATGATATATGATATGTGCATTCTCAATCGTTTTTAAAATTAATTTTGCAGATCTTGTATATTCTTGTCTTATGTGTGCTTGCCATTAAATTCTAATGAAGTCGATAAGTATGAGACACAATATATACCTATGTATCGACTCGAAACTTATTAACATAACTTCAAAACTGAAAAAAATAAGTTCACGATAAAGACACCAAGAAGCCGTATTTAAATAAAAATCGCTAATATAGTAGAGATCATATTTAAAAATTCAAAATGTATAATC
This sequence comes from Bombus affinis, assembly GCF_024516045.1. Taxonomy (NCBI): domain Eukaryota; kingdom Metazoa; phylum Arthropoda; class Insecta; order Hymenoptera; family Apidae; genus Bombus; species Bombus affinis. The sequence goes on along the minus strand of NC_066352.1, from coordinate 3,031,763 downwards.
CTTAAATATCATATGAACCCTCGCTAAATATTAAAATTTTTTCAAAGATACAGAAAGTCTTCCAATTTCTCAGTAAGGGTGCAACTACGCATTTAGAATACACTATATCCAATTACGCATGAGTCTGCGAGGTTCTGAATAGAATCAACTTTGAAAAGAAGCGTTCTTTTCAAGTGAAAATTCGGTTGTTCTTAAAAAGAGCAGGACCTGTACTTAACGAATGGTTCGTAGATGGATGAGAGAAAATGGGCTTCGGGTGGAACCATGATACATTGCTTACCCTATGCTGTTGCAGATAATCGCGGCTCATTAGGTTGGGTATTAGCTCATTAAGCAATAAACCTACCTAGCCGGCTAATTGGCGACAGCCCCACTCTCTTCCGGTTCGGTCGCTAGCGATCAGAGAGGAGCCCAACCGCCGTCGATCTCGCCAATCCCCAAACTGTATCGTCCGTCGTAAACGGGTTCCTCATTAACTTCTCCTCCCGTATTGCTATCCCTTGCTCTCCTTTCCTTCGTTGTACCTCTCTTCTTCGATATCATTCGATCATGTTTCCTTTTTCCTTCCTTTTTCGTTTATTTATTACGTCTGCCGCATCTGCTACACTCTGATCTTCTTTGCTACAATGTTTCCATGTTCGAATTTATAGGAGTAAAACGAGGCACTAGGTTTGAACAATTTTTCGTTGAGTAAATATTTGGATTACATGTGTCTAAACATATTATTTTAAACACGTATTGAGCATTTGCGATCGTATGTCGAGTTGGACAGAATATTGTGCTTTGATCTTTGTCAGTTTTAATTTATTAAAAATGTTCCATACACGTATGCGTCGTACAATTGTGAGATTATGAAAAGTATGAAAATAAAGCCAAATTAAGAACAGTTTCTGAAATAGCTTACCGAATACACTATCGAATCAGTTAGGATTAAATATCGAATGGTTGATAAATTTGAGAAAGGTTGATAAAAATATACATCTTTAGAAAGTCATTTTCTCTCATGCTTTGAGACATGTAAAACAATGAACAATTGATTTTTTTGTTTTTAAACGAATGCATTATATACGAACGTTCTTATATTACGATGTTGTAGTACAAAAATTTAATTGAATGGTTACGTTAAAAGTTTCATTCTTGTATCATTATACGATTTTTCAATTGATTTTACTTTATTGTATTCCTCTGTATAACTTGTTAGTTATATGTTCTATATTAATATAAAAAGTTTCATTAAAACAAAATTTCTTTTCCCTTGGAATTGATATAGTGTTTATAGCAAGATATAGCTTTTAGAGGCCGCTTTTAATTAAGTAATTAAATTGATAAATCAATTTGATCCCCTTAATTTCCGACTAATTAGAACCCACTAAAGGTTAGCTCACTGATTATTAAATGTCAACCGATTAATTATCTAATGCCGATTGAGTATCTAATTCTACTACTAACTACACAATTACTGGTTGCTATTTAAACCACTTAATAACCAATCACGGTTCTCGCGACCGCCCTATCATTACAGTGTCTGTCCATTGTATCTGCATCTTCTGAGGAGTACAGCACTGGTTATCCCAAGTTTAGTCCTAATATCGAATTAACCGAATTTGTTATACATTTTTATATCACTGAAAACGCTATATTTCTAACATATCGTTAAGATAAATTTGAAATCTTGAAATCTTAAATTATGTACGGCCTGCAATGTTTCTACCATTATTTCTTCATGATGATTATTTATGACATTCTTTCTTACCTGAATTACTTTAAAAAAGAAAGAAATGGCGACTCTTCTTCTTTCGTCGAAGGGAATTAGATTTACGAGATGATAAGAATTGAAATATTAAAAATATCAAATTCTAGATTTTAAATAATTTTATAAAGTTCCAGTGTGTGAAACTTTAAAGTTTACGGCGGAACTAGTTCCAAAGGTCTGCTTTTCCGACTAGGTCAAAAAGCAAAGTTCCTGGAAAAATGTGTTTAACGTTGTAAGTGAGCAGTAATACCGGACTTAACGTGTAGTCATTTTCAGGCTGTGTAACACCGCCATTTATAAGAATTTCAAAAAATCCCCCTGCCACAATATTTTAGACGCATGAAGCTTAAACTTAGAAAGCAACACATCGAAGAAATTTATTCGATCTTTTTTTCTAACCAACAAAGTCGCGCGCTTCTTTATAAAATTATAGTAGTAATAATAACAGTAAATCTGCGGCATTGTGTGACGCGGTTTAAACCAGTTCCATATTGCTATATATATTCCGGTAAGGAGCAACCAAGAAAACGGATTCAACGGAGAAAATAGAAAGTCAAATATGCAGCGGTGATGCAATTGTTTTTCCAATATCTCGTGAAGGGAAAGACAAATGTCTGGTTCCTTTTCCTTTTCGAATCTATACGCCACAGGCTGGAATATTCCAGCGTATATCTTAAAAGAAACTTGTTTCTTTGACTTGGTTGTGCATGCATCGGTAAACATCCTACGAGGAATGCAAAAGAAAAGACGAACACGCGAACGAATCGAGTAGTAGGATTCGACCGTTCCTTGGTATAAGTATTGAAAGTCAAATCAAAATAAAAATGTTTCTTAAAAAGATATTCTTAACTAGTGGCTATTATTCTGCAATAGAACACGTTTATGGTTCGTCCATAATAGAAAATTAAATTGCGACGGCCTAAGAACAGAACGTTATATTAGTGTCATAGAATAAGATTCATGAACCATTAGTAAGTAACATAAATCCAATTTTATTTTATATATACTGTAATAAACGTTGTATGTATATAATTAAATATTGTTAATTATTGGCATAGTGATTAAAGTGTAATCTACATCTTGTGGTTATGACATTTATGGCTTGGTGATAATATAATAGAAAATTAAGTTAAAAAGATCAAGATTTAATTTTTGTTTGCCAGTGATTGTGAATTTGCCGAGTGAATTCCTACTCATGCAGATACTTCATATTTATTATATATCTTAAGTCACGTTTGTATGTTATTAGTCTATAAAACTTCTATTTCTTACGCAAATTTTATTATCATATATTTTTAGCTTTATGAATATAAAGTAAGATATTTCACGCTCGTGACAACAATGATCCAGCCTTTCATGGGTGAAAGTTAAAATCACTTTCTCGCGATTGCTACAAGGTAACAAGTCAAGTTAAGGATATTAATTTATGCGACAAGACTAACATAATTCAGAGATTAATTTATGTGACAACAAATCGTGCCCCGTGCAGCCCAGAAAATTTAGAGATAGTTTTTCATTTCCTTCGAGAGGACTCGAAAGAAGAATTACAATCATACAGTATAAAATATGAAAATAGAAGACCCCAACACGTGCACGCTGTCTTTCTCTGCGACTATATGACTTTCATATGTAATATTGGACAACTAAATTACTAAGTCAAAGATATGACTTAAGCGAATTTTGTCCTCGATGAGAAATAAATTAACAAAAACAGCGGTCTACGATCAGTTATGTCTACGATACTACGATACAGGTGAACGCCGCACTGCAGCTGTCTTTACCAGCCTTGCATTTCATTTATACTTCCTGCAATATGCTCGTGTACTCGTTTTTCCCTTCTCGAAATTTGCTGCTACAGCACAGACGCGTTGTCTGTGTACCGAGAAACGTTTTGCTAAAATCCTGATTTAAGGTAAACAGCAGCGTATTTCAATTAAGGTTATGTTAATTTGCAGGTGAAATTATTCACTCTAAATTCTTCTTTCGTACATTTTATTTATATTCGATTTTATCACTTTCAGTTCGTTTTATTTCCAACATGACGGTCAGTCAAAAAATTACGTTCGTTTAAATATCGATATCTTTGGAATTTCTATTTGTAACGTTTGTAGGTCTATTAGGTCTGAAACGTAGTGAAAAAATATTGCTTTTGATGTCACGACTGTTGCTCAACTTTCACGTTTCTGTCAATCACGTACTCTAGCAACGTCATGCTCTTTCATTTCCGACAGCTATTGATGTATTATAGACTCGAGACGCAATACGTGCAGTTTACAGGCTTAAGAGGCGTATAACCCGTGTACCTAATTTTCTTGTTGATTTTTCACTGTGTCTTTGCGTCTAAGCTTAAATAACAGAATATATTAGATCGTCCGAACTGTTTCTTTCGTTTTATAAGGAAATAATGGATACACAACTTTTTCCGTTTTATATTATTTTATTGAATTACGTATGATCCATTTTGTTCTATCAAGATAAAGATCACAACGTTTAACAGATTAGGTTTCATGTTTGTATAAAGATGCGTCGTTGTAAAAGCCGTGTCTGTAAAAGAAAGACACATTTCGGACAACCTAATATTTTGAACAATTCTTAGTTAGAAAAATAGTAGTTAGTATACAATATTATATTAAGAAATCTTACATTAATTATACATCTTTAGTTATTTGATCACTTCAATTAAATAAGACGTTTAACTTAAAAATTGTTCAACTAACAAGAGAATTTATGATCTGCTCTATCTGCCGATTTCAAACGAATTCTTACGATGGAAAAAGTGCAGCTATGAGGAAGGCTACAGCCAAGATCGCCATAAAAAGAACTGGATTAATTAACGTGGAAGTTTGTAGTCTCTGTTCTTTGTTCGCTTACCTAGCATGACCCTCATCTTGTTCGCCGTCCGGCTCTCCTGCTGTGATGTTCACACGGGCGACCGCTTTTTACAAGGACCTCTATCTTAGGAAAGGTAACTTCGATTCTTATCATTGAACGGAGATTTGCTGTCGTTTTTATTAACACTAATGGAATATTCTCGCGTGATTAATTACGTAATTAGCCATCTAATTAATTATTGCTTAATTAATGCTTAAAAGCATTCAGAACAAGTATACATCTTGCTTTCGCAAGTTTAGCTATTAGTAATTCCACGTATCTTTTCAAATTAATATATTATATGATAGTATACATCCTATGAAATATAGAAAATATTTTTTATTCAACTAATGATTATTTATTATTTTGGAACGAAAACGTTAATATGTATAAAAGTTGAGTCAGCTAATCTTCAATATCCTTAAAATCGACCCCAAATTTCGCACGGAATAATCAAACTTGTTTTTATATGAGACCTATTATGAGATATAATATAATATTACATTCTATTATTATATTTGACGAAAGAATAAACAGTAAGTAAGTACAGTACAGTACATTACAGTAAGAAAAGCTATTAGAAACGAGAAAGTAGCTAAAATAATCCCAAATGAGTCCAAATAGTCTGTCTTCGAATATACCTACATAGCTACATAGTTCAGAAGCGAATTTTAGGGCAGACTTTTTTCAGTTCTTCGAACCTTTTTTCAGGAAGTAAACTATTAGGTCATCCCATAAGTTCGAGCCGACCTTTGTGTATACATTTCATGTATCGATTTATAAACATGCGGCGATAAGGGACCAATGCACTTGAAAAATGGGAAGAAGTTGTACAACGAGAGGGGGATTACATTTTTTCATGAAACTGAAAGGCATATAAACAATCTTAACATATATAACCGCTCAAAAAACGGAACGAACTTATGGGATGACCTAATATAATGCTCATGAAACGTTCAACGAATGTTCGAACGTTACAATTTACTAATAAAAACGTGACTAAAATCCACAGAATCACAACTATATCGTCCAATCATTTTGAGAATTTAATATCTAAAATACACAATTATTATCAAGTAAAATTACGAGATGCACCGATAGAATGTAGCAATAGGATGCAAGGAGAGATTTGCATTCGTCGAGTGTGACAGTATCGAGAAATTTTGCGAAACGATGACGCGTAGGTAAGCGGCAAGTAGAAACAAACGAGGATTCTGTCAGCGACGTTTACAGCCGTAGGGAAAAGCCCCAGAAGACGACGTCTCTGCCAGCTCTCCGACCTCTCGACCTCTCGAGAGGTCTTTCCAACATTGCCAACACCACTGTTGTTCGTCGCCGCGGTGAAAGTATTTCCATACTTCGCAAAACGTATATTCAGCCTGAAAAGATATCAGCAAACTTTTTGATTTCGTCTCGGCGCCGCGGACTGGGATTAACTCTCGTAAAAGTGCAATTTGTATTCCCACTAGGAAATCTTTCCATCCTATTCTAGAGCTTTTTCTTCATCGTACTCCTTTTCAGGGGGGGGGGGGGGGTTATATGGTCAGACAGTTTCCGAACTCCAGTTCCTTTCTGTTTCACGAAATTCGTTTTACCAACGCAATTTGATCTTTTAAGAAGAGTGATAAATACTGATGCAAATCCGATCAAAGTATAGAGAATGACAGGAATACAAAGTTTCTTCGACTATATAATTTTAAAAGTATCCTATACACTTGCTTTTGTAAATGGATTTTTACGTATTTGATAATATGCAGGAATATATGAAATATTCAAAATTTAATATCTACTCATTATAATGCTTGGTAAGTGAAATAGATCGCTGTCTACGTTCTACTCTTTTAGTTACCTTCATAAAGATATGAATTTGCATAAATATTAGTATCTGTTTCTGGTATTTCATTAGCATAACAAGTATCGCGATTATAATTGATAGGTTTTGGAACTAATCTGAATATAAAAATTACAAAAAATTTACTATAAATATAGAATAATATACAAAAATTAATATATTATATGAACAGTTATTGTTAAATACTAAATGTCGTCTGATCGAATATCGTGACTTATTAGCAAAAATGAATATAGACAAATAATTAACAGGTATGTTTTATATAATACATACAAAAGGTTGTATCGTATATATTACTTTCTACTGGAAATACGAGGAACATATTAGTTCCTTTTAACACAGATTCGATTAACATAACGACGGAATTGCGACAGTGCTTCGAAATAAAATACATTATCCAAATCGACATGTTTTGTTATTCATATTAAAGTTGATTCGAGTTCGCGCACATAGAGCAATGAAAATGTGTAAGGTATAAACTGTTGCACAGCAAAGACACAGACGCGAACAAAAATTATTTGACATGAAAGTAAATCCAGGATCGTATAACAGTATGCGTGTGTTTGTCGGTATTATTCAACGGAATTTCTGCGAGATTCTCCGTAACAATAGACTATTTTCAGCGTAATACAAATAAGTACATATAGAAGGATTAATATTTTGGGACTGAAAGATTCAAGAACGATACGAATAAAATATAGACTACTTTATTCTAAACAAAAAAAACATCGTTATCAGAAAACAATATGAATGTGTTTAGAACGGGTGAAACATCGAAAAAGGAATGAACAATCGATAACGAATAATCGTTTAAAGAAATGATACAGTCGATTGTGTTTCAGGAACCATTATTAGATTTTGCACGGGCGAGTATCTGAAAATCCGCGAATGCCTCGACATTTATATCCTCTGATCGATTGAACAGTTCCGATCATTTCCGTATTTGTTATCGGGCTCATGTGTATACGTATGTTCTCAAATCGCTGTTGCATTGAAACCGGCTGTTAGTACGACATTCAGATTGAAAGAGGGGAAAAGAGCCGGACTAGGACGAACAACCGAGAACTAGCGCAGACGTGAAGAGAGGAAGAGAGACGAGGAGGTTAGGTGCACCTGCGCATTTTTCAGCACTACTATGGCAATTAATTAGCCCTTTCTCTTTTCTACCGGTATTTTCACGCGTACACTTTTTACTCCTCTCCTTCTTTCCCGGTTCTTTCCACTCCATTCGACTAGCTAGCCTGACCCATAAATCAGCACATGTTTGCACGCTCCCTGTTTGTCGCATAGGTACACGGCTGACCCGAAATTCCAGTTTAAACCATTTGTGCAACCTTTCCGCTCCTCTCAGTCACTCTTCGCTTCAATCGTACGCGTACATTGTTTGTGCCACTCCTTTCTATTTTTCTCTGGCTGCAGTTCTCTCTTTTTTTTTCATACACAATCAATTTCCTCATTTTCTTCGCTTTTTCCTATTCGATTTTCTATTTGACAAGTCTCTCGTCGCGAACCGAGACGACGTGGTAGCGATCGAAGAGTCTTTCAGATGAATTGCTCCGTTTCTGGAAGCTGTTCTGCTATAATTCTTCAGCAAATTAACTCGCGCAGAGCGTAATCGATTCGCATCCTGTGGGGGAATCGGCACAATAGAGTCGGAAAAAGGATTGGTTTACGCTCGTGCGAATTAATATCGCGGCCAAGCTACGGTGTAATTTGATTATTATCGCTGATTATTTGTTACCACAGGTCGTCTATTATTTATTGCCGTGGATGGATTGTAGATGTTTGTGCGTTTGTGGGATATTTAAAAGTGTGAAATATATAGAGTGCATATAATGTACGAATATATGCAAGATATTTAATAATTAATTAATCGTTGTAATATTTGGAGAGCGAAATAAATTTGTATTAAGATTCTGTCTTTTGTAATCGTATTGATAAAAACGTGAATTTACAGAAATGCTTGGAATCTATTCCCAGATCACTAGACTCTTAGGAGATTTACAATGGAATTCATTCTTTGAAATTATTTAATTTTTGAAGAAAGATAAATTTGCAAAATCTGCATATTTCTATATTTTAATATTACGGTATCGATAATCACATGGATTTTTGCATAAACATCTGCAGTCCAATTATAAATCACTAAGCATTTAACAAATTTAAAGTGAATTAGTACTTGCAAATTATGTAAAGCCTGAAAAAGATAAATTTATGTGTATAAGATCTTTCTCTGTCCTTTTGCATATTATTATACCATTATATTATTACATATTTCTACACATTCCTCTATACATTTTCTGCAAAACCTTTTATACGTAACGTAATGCGAATCGCTAACAACCAGTAGAATAAGACTCTAGCGACAGCCTATAATAGACTTACTTCACTCGCACAGAATCTAGAAAGAAGCAGAACTTGACGATGTCAAATGAGGTAAGCTTCTTACTACATTCGACGCATACACTTAAACTGCTTACCACAGTAAAGCCTGTTTCCGCATACAGTTTAAATCTCCTGGATGTCTAGCTTTTTACCACATTCAACATAGAAGTCAAACTTCTTACTACAAAAAGTCAAACATCTTGTAACATATACAGGGTGTGGCCTGTTAGAAAGAGCATACTCTGCTTGCAGAGCACGTCAAAATTATAGAATGAAATTGTTTCATTCGTAGCATCGTTATCAAGAAAATGGAACTCTGAACATTTGTTAAATACTGAATTTAAATAAGAATATTGACATGGGCATGGTAAGAATGTTTAAACGAATTAAAATGAAGGATCCATCCTACAGAATGGTTGACTTAATTATATTGAAATGTATACATACAACGAATGAATGTTGAAATAATTTTCAATATTAGAAAGAAAAGATAAATCATTGTATACAACAATTGTGAGCGACTGATATCTTTTTACAACACACTTTTCAACGTTCTTACGTGAAATGTATTGATATCGTGTCAATTAAACTTAATTATCATTAGCACGAATTTTAAATGCTGTATTGTAAGAAACAAGAATTTTGAATTTTGTGTTATAAAAATATATCAATCGTACAAAATCTGCAATTGAGAGACACGAATATTTATGGGACTCGTTCTGTGTTATGAATTTTATAAGATAATTATATTAAAAGATGTTGGATCTCTAAAAGATGAAAATCTCTGAAGAAACAGGAAAGCGTATTTTCAAACAATCCAGCAGACACTGAAAGGAAACTGGTATAATGACGCAATTTCTAGGAAAAGAACCATTCATCATTGAAGCGAATAGTGTGAATTTTACGATGCAGCTTAGCTGTAAAGTGAAATGATGGAAAGATTTAATTTTCGCTGACGAAAGTAAATTTAATATTTTTAGCTTGAATGAACGAGCTCTGGTATGACAAAAGCGAAACACTGAAATAAATTAAAGAAATTTTCGAGCTACTTTTACACGCGATGAAGAAAGCGTGCTCGTTTGGAGCTGCATTTAAACGTCTGCTGTTGGAACCTGGCCGTTAGCTCAGAATATTTTGGACAAAGCAACTATTCCTACAGGCTACTTAGATATAATTTAACACAAAGTGTTATGCAAATGGAGAATTAGTCAACACTAAAATAATTTCAAAGTTACTGTAACAAATTCATTCGATCTCTTCATATTGATTAACTTTCGCTGAGGTGTTTACAATATGTATATGTTCCAAACAATTATGTTCATGTTTTTTGTAAAGCAAAACGAAGCTTAAAGTCAAAAAATTGTATTTAAACATATAGTTGGATTCACGTTGTCTGAAATAATGAAACAAAAAAGTCAACACAAATTCATGAAAAGCGAAACTTAATGAACGTGAATTGAAATCGTAATTTATTCACAGCTCTATTGTGGAACTATGTAAAAAGACGTTGAAAGTTTAGCATTGTACGGTGGTACGAACATTAACATTGGCCCTGAAAAAATGATTATTTGTACATCGATCTTTGATATACATATTTTTCTTTCTGAAAAAATCATCTTCTTTATGACGTGATAATAGCAACTTCCAAGTTACTTGTGCGTTAGAACATACACGTTTAAAAATAACAGACTATAATATATTCGCAGGAAAATTACTTTTCTATCGTTTATAAAATTGTGTTTTTCCCGCATTAACATTCGAAATAAATATATTTCGAAGCATGACCCAATAAAGTGTCTACGTTAAAATTACCATACATGCAATTCTATAGCCTCGTTCTCAGGATCATAATTTTACGTTCCCAAGGTACTACCCCATAATTTCCGGCGTAACGAATATTCCGTGCCCTGGTCGAACTGATCGAAATCAGCGTGTGCAGCGTTTCCTGCAACGCGGACCTAAGCGATACTGACTTACCACACACGCGAAACCACGTATATAGGGAAGCAACGATGAGTTGGAGCCACCTCTTCGAAACTTATGTTTACTAATCGAGAAATAACACTTGTTCAACCTTATTTAGTTAATTAACTAATTTTCTGTACGTACACGTCGAAATTACTTGCACATCCATAGTAATGTATCATAACAATTTCCGGAATTGTTTTGAATTACAGCTATGTTTAGAGATATTCAACGAATCTGGAAAATGTATTCGAAGGATGTTCCTATATTTTCCATTCTATAAGTATCTTATATTATACCTTTTGTATGTTAATCATTGTATTGGTTCAAATGTTAGTTAAGGAAATAACCAGAATTAATTGAAATGATCAAAACAACCAGTTTATAATTTTCCACAAATCTTATTGATTTACTATATAATCCACGTCGGAGGATTTGAGTAATTTCGTCTAAAGTATGTGGAAAAAGAATTGTTTTTTCCCATGTCTTTCTAGCTTTAGATTCTTAATTCGATAAGTATAAACGAATATTTAGCAATATTGTTCACTAAGAATGCGTTATACGTTTGAAGAACGATTAATTGGAGTGGGGAATTACGAGGAGTGTGAACCGTTTACTATTAATTTATGTGCACGCGAACGTGTTTGTTTAAAGACCTATTAAATCGTACGGAATATTCATAAAGTTACGGGGAAATTGCAGAGGTATCGAACCAGGTTATTCTTTTTTTCTTCGTAGACGTTCCGCGAATACATCGACTGTTAAATGATTTATGTAAACTCGCTGTCGGCCTGAAAAAATTCCAATAGACTAGAAATTGATTTAAAAGTAATTTGAAAGTAAAACAGGAAAGATACGATCGAATATGCAATTCGCTCGATTAGAACGTGTACAGTTAATTACTTCTTAGAATATTGTACGCTCTCTCAAAGCTGATAGTGTTATATAGATTCAAGAGAAAAAGAGTATAACGTGAATATGATATCACATCTGGTCTTGCATGTAAAATAAGCTAAACTCTATTATACATGAATATAATTTTTTTTTACAAAGAGAAAGGTTCCTTATTGTAACATTTTAGTCTTAAGAAAAAAATAATTAATTTTTCAATTCTTTAATCCTTCGTGATTTATTTGAATGGAGTGTATCAAATTCTTCCAACGATTTTACCATACTATTAAAATGTAAAGTAGCATGTATCAATATTAGTTAAAAACATATAAAATTTCCAATTGTGTTTAATTGAAAATTGTACTTTTTTTACACACGAATAGATTTAATAATTTTTCATTTTGTTAATGAAACATCTGCAATATAGCTCGCTGAAAACATATTTATACGTTCAGAAATTTAGATACAGGAATTTATATTTGGTATTGTTTGCTGTTGAGACGATGTTTCGCGCAAAGAAATGATATAGTCTAATTATTCGCTAATAAACGTTGTTAGTATGTTCGTGGTGCTTAGATTGTGTGAAGAATTATTCCCCAGCGATGAGATTGTATCGGGAGAAATATTTTTAAGAAAGTATAGGACAAATGAGTACATGGTATGTATCAGAATGGAGAATTTTCGTAGCGTGGCAATTACGTAAGAGAGAAGGAAGACAGAAGGCCCGGCTAATAGTAAATACAGGCAGCGATGCAAAGTTTGCATGCCTACAAAGCTATCGCGTGAGACTCATTTGCATTGCACCTAGACTCTCGGTATCTATCATCTGAAATTAACACTGTCAGCCATGCTTTCCCAGATTAGCTTGCTTTTATGTACACACACTAGGTTACAATTAAGTCACTAATAGTAATGTGTGCGCGCCTATACACTTGAGCCCGTGTGTAAGAATTCATGAGCCGTGTACTTAACAGGAGAACTTCTGCAATCAGAGGATTTTGTTTTGTTAGTTTTCGTAGCTTTTATATAGTGTACACTAAATTTAAATTTATCGGTGTATACCATTTTCTTCTTGAATTTTGCATTTGAAAGAATATTTGAAAGTGGTGTTCATATTAAAAAATTATAATACTGCATGACCGCGTTATTTGCAATCTTTTGATTTATCTGTATATTTAATTGAAAATTTTCTGTATTTTCATAGATAAATTCAATCGATTTTGTTATCAATAGAGCGCACATAGTGACTCGTCGAACTATTTGAACATTTGTAAAAACTTTTTACAAATACATGTATGCATAACATTAAGCAGTTAGAAGTTCGATTAACAATGTAATGAAACACGATTCTCATGATTCTATTGACAAAATTTGAAACGAACATAAAAATTAGAAAATATTTATTGCAAGCATACATTTCGCGAAGATCAGCCAGATATTTGAACGATCAATTATTCAGTATATTAATAAATCACAAAATTTATTGAGACTATCTTTAGCACTAATTATATGTTTCAGACTATTATTCGTACTATATAATAATTTTTTAAAAAGTGTACGCTCGCAATAAATGCCCTGTAACTCTTTTCGTACTCGCTTTAAATTTTATCAAAAATATCACGATGGTCTCGTTATAATGTTAATGGAATTCTAAAAAGCTTCGTGCAACGCACATGATATATTCATAAAAATGTTCAGTGGTAAATCTTCCAATACTTTCGTTAGTCATTCCGAATTAAGCATCTGTTAAATATTTTTCCAACGCAAAATCATTTAGTATTGAGGAAATGACGCAGAAAGAGGCGGAGGTGTGGTGGCACGTAATTTTCAATCCTCCGCAAAATGAGCCACTAACGAGTTACTGGGCTTGTATTAACATAGGGCACGTTTCACTGAGGGATTTGATTCCGCAAGGTAATAACCTCGACACGTTCGCCCTGCCAAAGCTTGCCACTTACTTCTTGCGCGTTTCATATAAGCTCGTTAGGTGTGTGGTATTGTGAAGTATATACAAGTGCATGATGTATATAGATATATATATCTATATATGTACGTGTGTCACACTTCGGGCTAACAACTCTGTTGGCGCGATCATAAAGCAAAGTAAACAGCACACCATCCTAAGTAAATGGAATAGCCTTCGTGTGTCCCCGAAACACAAGAGCATCGTAAAGTTTCCGCGTTTCGTTCTTATTAATCTGGAAAACAAAATTGTCGCCGGCAATGAGTTCGAGACCCGGGGATCGCCTCATACAGCTGTTGCCCTCGATTTTGACACGAATTCGCGTTACTCTTTTTTTTTTTTAAATTAATCGGTTAACGGAAACGCGAGAAATTTTTAACGATTTGCTATAAAACCGTACAACGTGCACACGGCTGCCGTGTGAATTTACGATTCCTGGTGCACCAGCGTTCATTCCGTTCCATATCGCATTATCCGGTGCAACTTTAATAATTTTGTGGAACACGTTCGGTTTAGTGTATTGTTTGTAATGTAATAAAACTCTCTTTTTCGCTGGGCATGCTACGTTATGAGCCCGTTAGCCGTGTTTACTTGGTCAAGCGATTTGTGAGAAATAAAAAACATTATTCCACGCGAAACGTCGTTATGGTAATGATAAAAATAACGATGATTATTGAAAAGGGGATATTTTATATGGAAATGAAGTTGATATTGCTGGTTTTCGCAGTCAGCACAGAATCGTATATACGTATACAAAATACACATATGTGGTTTATCGATTTCAAATGTATTATCGTTGTTTCTATTTTTCGACATATTAAATCTTTTCTATATGAGATTACATTTATTGATTTTTCTAAATTTATGAAAAGAATAATGTTTTTCCAATAACCTGAAACAACGTACAGAACAATGGAGAGATAGCTTCAGGTGCGCGTAAGTAGAATGAGAGACTACAGTCAGACAGACAAAGTTTATTTTCATTGAAGCGATTAAAATCTATTGAATTAATAAGCAGATATTATTTCTCAGTACATTCCACGTTATATATTATCAGACTAATTAGAACAACAATTAGAATACATTATTTTCTTATCCTGTTAAATCACTCAAACTTTTAAGAAGCGAATGAGTAAATCGCATAAATCGATATAGTAAATTCACTGAATAAAATGATGATAAAAAAGAAGACTAAAGTTCTTGTTATTGTTAGACAATTAATTTAAATCTCTTCCTCGTTTCAAGTAACCTGTTGATTAACCTAATTCTAGACCATACTTCAAGTAACATTTGTTATGCTATTAACAATTTCCCAAATTTGATATCGTTGAGGTTATTAGATGTATAAACAGAGAAACGTGTGAATAAATTGTAAAGTAGAAAATATATTTTAATACAGAAGTGTAAGTACAACTAGGAATATAATTTGAGCTGGTCCAGATCCGTACGCTAGCAGTGTTACCCTATAACTGAAAACCCCGAAGCTATCGTCGCGTGTCTACTATCTATGGTCTGCCTTCGTCCCAGTCTTTTGTCTATACGCTGTCGATGGCTTCAATGCTTGAGAAAACTAAAAAGGCTAGATGTAGAGTTTTCTTAGAAATGGTGACCACTTCAACAAATATTATATAGTTATACATATTAAATGTTAAACAGAATGTCCAAAAAACAATTTTAGTAATTCCTCCAATATTTTGAACAGGATATGTACATGTTAAATTGTTAAATATATTATTTCGTTTCTGATAATTAGGGGTTCTAAATCTTGCTCTTTGAACAAGTAAACCATCCAACTTGTTTTACCACTACCACAGGCACTGCAGTGAGTACTGCGCTGTTTTCTATTTACTACTCGCAATTCGCATCTATAAAATAAAAAAATAAATCTAAATAGAGGTTATCCCCAAAATTAATCGATTTTGTAGTTGAGTTGAGACACTAGATTTGTTTAGTTATAGATATGAACATCTTTTAATAACAGGATCTATTTTTTTCTTTCCAATATCTGTAGGATTAGAATATATAAACAACCGCCAATTAAAATTTATGATATAAATTAAATATAGTATAAATATGGAATATCAATGTAATGTTTTCATATGTTACTAATAGATGGGTAAAAAGTATATGATCTATTAACCATTGTAGATTATTTTCAATAATTTCTACACCATGATCGTGAGTATTATAAATAGAATATTATATATTTTACAAAATGTTGAGAATGCATCCTAAATAAATTTCTATTTGAAAGACAAATTTCCTTACTACGCGCTACTGAAATCTTCGCGCTTATTTAAACAATTAAAATTTCTTTCTTTCTATATGTAATATAAAGCAAATATAACGTTTGTATTATAAAGCCGAGCCAACGATTTTAATTTCCATATCGGAAAAAGCATCGTAAGAAGAGTTAAAATTAATAGAAGTTCGTTAATTTGCATAGAAGTGGAATTACACCGTAATCGCGTAAATTTAAATACATATTCATAAAAACGTAATATTTGATACGTAATTAGAAAATTTGATAGGGTGCTTCTGTTGGATATATTCTCGTACAATTACGAAACCGCGGAATCTCAGTAATTATGTTTACCTTAACGAACGAAATTCGACGTAATGCATCCCTGTAAATCGGCGTGCTGCAGCATTAAATTAAGCCGCGAGGCTGTGGCTCTGTCCGTCACCGCCGATATATCGATGTCGAGTAAAATGATCTTCCATGCCCGATTTCACGTATCCTATCATGCAGCTAGAACTCGTTTCTTCCGCGATATTTGCCGATTAGAGCTCGATATATCACCGTGTTAAACCGCATCCATAACGTTTATGGATGTCCAATTCTCCCTGCGATTAGCGTATTGCAGATAATCGACGTTCATTTCCCGATTGTCGAAAACAATGAACGACAAATTAGGAGACGTTAATGTCCGATTAGGATTGCATGATGTTTAGTACTTGTACTATTGAACGTATCCTGCACCGGATGCTTTCAGAGGAAGCTTGAATATCATGCTATGAATAATTAAAGTTAAACAAGCAAAAAAGTGATATTCTCTGCCTGGAATTTTTATATTTGGGATTTGTGTTTTTAACTCATAAACATTTAGTAAAAGACAAGCTGATTGATAATTTTTTTTAACTTTAGTGTGACAATAATCATAGCTGTATTGTTTTAAAATATAAACGACTTCAACAAAATCAACAAGATTAGTTAATTTTACCAGGCAATTACATAACGATTTTAAAATTCCTATTTCTGCATTGTTTTGTAATATTTTTGCTGTGAATTAATATAAAAAAAAATGAAAGTATCCAATTTCAGCAAAAGAAATCCTTTAAACACTCGAAGAATTATCATATATCGGTTAATGGCGCGTTATGTGAGATTCTGATAGATTCTTTTAAGTTTTTGCTACTAGAACTAGTCAAAGAAGAGATAAAGAATATAGCCGGGATATATTGAGTGAGTGAAATATCTCTTAGAGACCTACGGAATAAGTGTATCGAATAGAAGTAAGCGAATCTTCCAGGGAGGACGCTGCGCTCGTAGATTGGAACCTAAGCTCGTAATCGCACCAATTTTACGGATATTTGCTCGATCAATTTCTGAATCGTGAGAAGATATATTTATCGTATCTTGGGATTCTTACAGTTTGATAAAATCAAGAGCGAAAGGGAATTATTCAAAAAGCGACGATTACGTGTACCTACCTATTCTCAGAATTTTTGCACTTATCTGTTGAGTTTATTAATTCACAGGATTTCAGAAATTAAATTTTATTATCTTAGACAGTGAACTTAGTTGGTTCTACTTACGCATTATATTTTATTATTAAAGAGAGTTTTATGACGACATTTTAGGCTTAGACATCGTATAATTTATACAGAAAATTATTGATAACTATTCTGTTGAAAATCATGGCTTATAAAAAGATACTGTTTATTATTAAAATATTCTTTAAAAATACCAAATTTGTATCTTAATTGATTTATTATATATACAGAGTGTTTATATAAATATGTAAGTGTACTGTAATATATACTATGTGGCTTTATTATAAATATGTGTGCTTATATAGTTGATTTAAGATACCAACAAAATAAAAAATGTTTATAGGTACAAGTATCGTATTAAGGCTCGTTCTTCGAATTACAAACAATTAAAATTTGCCCTAGGAATGCCTAAATTCGTACACTTACCTATGGAGGAATCTATATAGGTAGCTAAAATAACGAAAAACCAAGATTTAAACAACGATAAAAATACAAGCTCAAGAGAAGAATAAATTTCTTTGTTGAATGTAAAATTACTGATACTTACTCGTGATAGCTGTCTCAGTCACCGGTGTGTAATTGAAGCAATTTCACGGATACTTCTCCGTAGCTAAGTTGAGTCCCTTTTCCAAAGATAATGACTAAGCCACAGCTGGGTAATCGATCTCCGTCAGATTGTCTATGCCGTCCTGTCGCTCACCAGTGTGCTCGAAATCGTTCAGTCGAGTACACAAAAGAAGCCACGTAGGTTTTCCGTTTTCTGGCCACGGTCAGGTTAAACGTCTTTCAATTTGAAATGTTCCTCCTTTTCTCGTCGAAGCGAATTGCGCTTCTAAGTGACGAACGGATAATTAACAGTTCTTTTACAAATTGACGCCAGACCTTTCTACACTTCTTGATGTTTTCTCGTAACTAACGAGAAACAGTAGAATAGCAAGTCTCAGAAAAATTGAAGAAAGAAGACTATTATTGTCAATTGCGATTTAATTACGTTGAAACTATTATGTCCAAATTCGTTTAAAAAAAATATTTGTATACCGACACAGAAACTTATTCGATTCTTTTCTTGCCTATTTAAATTGTAGATTGCCATTCTTTTTATTTATTCTTCTAAACGTAAAACATAATTGGTTTTATAATCGATGTTATAATAATGAATAATTTTGATAATATGTTTAAGTTCAATAATATATTAATTAATATAAACCAATCTATTTTTTTATATTACAGGTAAGTTGTATTCTCTTGATCGACATTTGACAACGACTTTTCGGATGACAACAAATAGAAGGTAAAATAATTTAGTTGAGAACTCAATTTTGATTCTCCAGCGTATTTCTGTACACCATCTTCACTTCGTACTACAGAATCTACGATATACAGTATTTATGAATTCATCAATTTAATAATCAAGCTTTTCGTTATAATAAGACAATTTCTGATTAATATTTCATCATAGTTAAAATTTGTATGGTGTTGATAATTTTACATAATTCGGTATAACTTCAAAAAATTGTTCTATACTCCTTATAATATCGACATTATATTATTACGTAGTCACTATATCACTTTCAAACAAAGTATATAATACCGTAAGTACTACATTAATCGAAATAACGTCATTGGGATCCTCTACTAATAAAATTCTTTGACATAAAAAAAAGAATGATATCCAACATCAGACGGTAGAAACGATCGCGTCCATGCCAATACTTGGCCTATGAAGAGAAATAATATTGTTTCTGTCGGTGGCATTTCTTCTTGGAAGAATAGATAGAAGCGTGAATTCCTTTGCCAAGAAGAAGGAAATAAACCAAACCGTGAGCCAATACGATGAAGCCTGACAATACAAAGAATGTTCCTGGAAGAACAAGGGAAATGTCTCTTGGGCTCCTTTGGCTAAGAAGAAACTATTAATCCATTTGCAGCGGTATCAGCGCGATACCGGCTGCTTCTAAGCACGGAAATAATCCAGCTGGTATTATCGTCTACAACGGCGCCATAGACGACTTTTTCCAGGCGTTCAATGCGTAGTCCTTGTCTATGTATAGCGCATGCAATCTTCCACGTTTTATACCGGAATTCATGAAATTGGTTTGGTACTAACAGTTAAAAGGAAAATATGGTGGAACCTCGAGTGCTTAGCCGTTCTACAGGATAATATTAAGATA
Organism: Bombus affinis; assembly: GCF_024516045.1. Lineage (NCBI taxonomy): Eukaryota > Metazoa > Arthropoda > Insecta > Hymenoptera > Apidae > Bombus > Bombus affinis. The sequence continues at coordinate 3,012,135 of NC_066352.1, read as the reverse complement.
TCGGAATTGGTATCGTATTTGGAGGATATCTGCTTAAAATTAGAATTTACGACTTTACTTTTTAAATTATTCCTCGATTACTTCTGTTTGCATTTATCGTTATTTATATGTTTATATGTTTATACGTTTCTTCGATACAAACGGAACGTCCATTTCATTTTATTCGTTCAAATTGGTTTCTGTTGTGGCAATAGGTATTTAAAAATATTTATTCCCGTAATTCGATCAAATTACGATACATTTTAATTATTAGAATATTATTACGATATAATTATACGATACAATGATCTATTTATATGGCATTGTATACTAAAGATCTGATGCAGTAGACATGTTTATCATTTCAAACGGACATTCAGAGTTTTTAAACTTTCGTTGAACTTTGCTAATAGTTAACAATTGAGCTCCATTAATATTTAACTATGAATGTCATTCGCAACCTAGTAAATAATACATTTGAATGATTCTCGACACAATCTATAAAATATAAAAAATTCATTCCCTATTGCGGTCAAAGGATTTATCTTAAACGTCACCTGACATTATAAGTACAATGAATACAATAAATATCTTATACGTGCATAGAAACCCGCGTATATCCTTGAATACGTAAAAGTCCTCGATTCAATAATTGACATATCGGTTTTATTTCTAAAATATCCGTAGCTTCCCTAGAACGCAGAAAGTAACATCCCTCCCATCTGAATCCAAGGATTTATCCTAAACACCTTTGTCTGGGGTTGGAAGAAGTAGCAGCCGGGTCTATACTACTCCATCTTCAACATCCAGACTAATTGTCGTCTTAGCATTATCCGGAAGATCCTCGACTGGTACATGTCCAAAAAATCTTTTCAGTGCGTATATACCTATGTATACATGCATATACATATATACAGAACGAAATACATATATACGTGTTCGTATACAGATATATAGACTGTCTCGAGCAGCCACTCCGCTTTTTTCTCTTCCCTGAGAAGGCAGCTTCGGCACCGACAGCACCGTAGCAGCGCCGGTAGCAGTAACATAGAGAGACGACGTCGGCGTCGGCGTCGGGCGGCATCTCTCGAGGAAGGGCATTGTTTTATTCCGACCGCGTAGCAGACACTCCTCACACCCCCGCGCCCATGCTTTCCTACCCCTGACTGCCACTCTCGACAATTTACCCCCGTCTCGACCCCCTCTTCGCTTTTCCACTCTCTCCTCCAATTCCATCGCCTACCTCCCCCGCCTTGGCCACCCTTCCGATAACGCCATGGCTTAATGACGCCGTGCTCGCCTCAATATCGCATTGCGTATACCCCAGAACCTAACCGAACTTCTCTCTCTCTCATTGCTCCCGATGCGTTTTCTTTTCCTCCTTTCCTCGCTGGCTTTCTGTCCCTTGTTCTACTTCTCGTTGCTGTGTCCCTTGCTCTCTTCCTCTTGTTATGGAACTACACCCTCGTCTCCATCAATGGAGACCGGATCTCCTCCCCCTCTTTCTCTCTCTCCTTTTTTTTTCGCGCTGCCCGGCAAATATTTCGGTAAAGCCAGGTTTAATATGTGGAAAAGCTAGACCGGATATAGCAACGGCTTATTGCCAGTTGTTATTTTCGGTCGGGGTTATAACGGGATGGCCGATCGCTGAAAGGATAGTCGCGACAGGGTGATAGCCGAATAAGGATCGCGGCTCCAATCCCCGATACACTAGGATAGATCGTAAGCCGAGGTAAGCAAGCTAATTTCAGCCATTGGAAAGATCTGGTTTAATGAGAATTGGATTTTGCGACGGATCTGTGAGTCTGTGGATATCTATATATAGATTTACACGGTTACGAATTGGCTGTGTGATTTTTATGTAAATTCGCGAGTTTACAGGCTCAGTCGAAGACATTGAAATTGTGGGAGGATTCGTTTCATGTGCTAAATATTCTAACAAGTATTGTACTTTGGATAGTTTATATACCTTTTGCATATTATATATATTCTACGCATATTTGCATTTTAAAGAAGGAAGATCAGGTTTGATGAGAATTTAGTTTTAATGTAAGCTGTGGGTTTGTTGTTATAAGTAGATTGTACATGTTTATGTAAATTTAGACGGATTCTTATGCAAATTGATACGTTTATGAACACAATAAAAGATTGAAATTTTGTGTACAGGAGCTAGGAAAATTGTAGGCAAATGTGGTTCTTAAATAATTTGATATCACACACGTCACACGAAGAACACTACACACATTATTACTATATTAACTATTTACTTTACAATCGTATGAACACATCTTTCAATTTACGAAGACTATATCATTTTCATTCGATGACAGTGTTTCTTATTACAACGTTATATAGTTTTGCTAAAAACAAAGTAAATCACGTACATTGTTATTAAATTAACCAATTAGTGTACCAAATATTCATTCTCGCTGTTATTTGTCGACAACATATGTGAATCAATAAGAACGGGTTAAAGTATCTGCTAGTGTCGAATGGTGAGCAACAAAGCGTGAATAGATGCCAGGAGAAAATGGTCCATCAGCGCGAGGTAGAAAGCTTCTTGCCAGCCGATTTTGTCGAAATACACACGAGCATCGTTTGTTTCGTGACCCGATCCGCTTGCATCCGTTTCGAAAGCTCTCTTCCAGCCCCTGTCGCCATCATCGCCACCTGCTCACTCGGGAATAACCGTTTTACGAGCGTATCCACGCGGAACTCGTGTATACGCGCCGGCGAAAAAAAGCGGTAAACCGCTTTCACTGCTTGCGGATTGAAATGTCGTGTCCGCCACTGAGCCGACTACGCCCAGATGCTACCGGATTCCCGATAACACGAATTAGCGTACGGCTTCGCCTTCCGTACATTTTTTTTCCTCGGAAACAGTGCCTCATCGCTGGTATAGAAAAGGGGATTTGTCACGCGAGACAAATTGACAGTTCCGTTCTGATCGAAATGATATGCCTTACAAGCTCTTGCATCCTGATCTCCCTACAGATTGAAACTATTCATTTCCTTGTATTCTTTTTTTTTTTCTAATCGTACTAGCGAATATAGATAAAATACAAAAATATCCTGTCAAAAAATATGGTTATATCGAAAACGTACGTTACATTACGTATTTCCTGTTATTTCACTGATTATTTATTTTAATATAATACATCAACACGATTTATCTTCCCCTCATATAATATTTATATGTAATTTCCAGGCTAATTGATAAATAGAATTTTATTATTATTTTCTCTAGCAAAACTAATTCTATTTCATTCTAATTAATTCTGATCAAATATTATATAGCATAGACACGGAATTTCGAATTTCTCCATTCCTATGCCCGCGTCGACGTATTTAATTTGCGAGAGTTTGGCCCCCGTTGCAATCGCACGCGATATTCTCGCGATGAGGTTTGCGAGTCTTCGCATCGAAAAGGATTTACACACAAAGGAACTTTACGTATCTATTCTCTTGTGCTTCGTGCGTTCTTCATCTTCTTCCTACCTTCTTAAATCGAGCCAGCAAAGGAGGGAATGAATTAATTAGGTCGAAAATACTCGAGAAATGACCATCCACGAAATTCAGTCGGCTTCACTTGTGAAAACCATTAGCGCGAAACAAATTTTAGCCTTTCTCACTTGGAAACTTACGAAATGTTTCAGGCGTGAATTATAACGAACAATAAAAGAGAATCTGGAAAGAATAATACCTAGCTGAATATGTAGTTGGTATGTTTTTTAATGCGTTGAAGATTCTTTAATTAAAAACCACAAATGAGAGTTCTATAGTTAAATATAATAGAAATATAATGCAGAAAGTAGTTATTTACGTGTAGAATAATAAAGGTGAATAGTTGTTAATATAATATAATATTATTAAGGTTTTAAACGTATTGAAGCGTGATCCAAGATATATATTAGTAAATATCAGTCAATATTGGGACAATATTCTATATAAAAGTGTTTTACGAATGTTACTCAGCCACGTAGCACTGCCACAAATCGCAACCCAAAATGAAGGATATAATTAATGAGAGTTTCATGAAGACGGTGATATATGACGTACACAGACATTTTGTTGGTTTAGACATTTTCAAAATGTCGAGAATGGGCGTTCAAAATGGACAGTCACGTTAAATAGTGAAGTCACTCAAAAGTTATCTTGCACATTTGGTATGACATTTAAACGACAGTCCTTTGATAGCCAGAATGAAATTCTTATTTATTAGTTGTTGCGTATTTATCAATGAAATAAATATCAATAAAATGCATATATGCTACGAGTTAAATTCTGTATATTTTTTAAAGTCCACAATTAATTTCTTCGTTGATTTTGTTTACGCGATGGATATTGTTTGAAAAAAGATTTTGAAGGTACAAAATGTACCATCCCCGAGTCATGTTCTTTAATTTGTTCAAATGAATGAGAAAATGAGGAACATTACGTTGTGTAATTCTACTACCAATCAAAGAATATTCTCTTGATATATGTATAGCATAGTCAATTTTGTCAATTATTAATTTCAAAAACATTTGAGCCGAAAACAAATCTAAAATTTCGACGGAATCCTTAATGGCAGAATGTTCTGTGAAATTTATAAATAGATAAATGTTCCTCTTTGCTCAATGCATTCAAATGACACGAAAGCGTAATCAACGGAAATGCTTCAAATGACGCATTCAATCAATGACTTCTTTTAATCGATTTGAGCATTTGCATTTCTCTGTACTATTTATATTTGTAATATTTTCAAGAACAATATTTCATTCGAGGAACGTGTTTCAGCATTTGAGAAATATGAAGCAGTGACATGTTCGTTAATGTCATGATCAAACTTCTATATTATTATTATAAATATTTTATATAATCACATAACAACGCAAGTTATTTAATACGTCGTTATTAAAGTAGGTAATCAATTTTTTAGTCTAGGCATCAATTAATTAATAATGTTCTGTGTAATATTGTTTGTAAGAATAAAAGACAAAATGGACACAGCATTGTGTTTCATACAAATTACATTTGGAAGAGCGTAAAAGAAGAAATTTGAAAATAATATCAAAATTTTACAAAATATTTAGTACTGAAAAAGAACTATATTCATTTATCTATCATATTAATCATGAGCTTTTGATAGTTTACGAAACGAAAGCGATCTGTCAACAGGTGATAGCAGATTAATATCATATATCTTTCCCTTGATAATATACGAAGCTTCTTTCCCTCTATTGCTCTTTTTGTGGGAAAAACAATAGGGCAGAATTTCATACAAGAAAATCCTGAGAATAATTGCGTTCGCCCATGGTATTAAATATTCTCGCCTGACGTCTTTGTTATAATTAATCTCCTAATTAAATGAGAGAGCACCGCGGAAATCGGCAAAAATGACGGAACAGAGAAAGCCTTCGCTATCCTAGAGATACGGTTATCTTGATAACCTTTCGTTTCGTTAGAGGATTGTGTTTATAAATTATTATTAGCGGAAATTACGAGCGCAGATTTATCCCGCCAACGTTAACGTTATGCAAGCGTAATGTGCCGTGTTATAACATTTTCATCAGTTTTCGAGACTAATAGCTCGCTTCAACGTGCATTTTTAACGAGCGATAGTGTTTGGTCAAAGTCTGTTTGTTGATTGGATGCCAAATGTATCTTATTCGTGTATGTATAATCGTTAATTTTATCAATAAAATGATAAAATAATTACGAACTAAAGAATCATTTACGAAGAGTTTTGAAACTACCGATACTTTGAAATATTCTCTAGATTAAGTTTTCAGATTCTAATTAAGTGGAAAATTAATATACAATAAAATATTTGATATATATATTATTACTGAGGATATAAATTAATATTATATGATAATTTTATCAGCATCTTGGCTGTTATAATTACTATTTACCAGTGTACGTATTAGTGAACCTATTAATGTAATCAGATTAAAATTTGTGCTATTTTTATATGTTTCAACAATGCTGTAGTTCTGCTATTATTATATGCTACAATCAAATACACGGGATAACAGACAAATTGCGATTCATATTTTTTAAATTTGACGACTTAGAACAATAGAATTAGCCAGCAAGTATATTTCAATAACGTAGTATGCGTTACGTGGCTGTTAAACTAATCGGCAAAATATCAAAAGTAAAAAAACGAGTTTTCATCTTCAAAATGTTTCAATCTTTAAAGAATATAACGACTACTTGTGTATTCTACTTGGTTCTAATTGAATATCGAACATTAAAAGATAAAATGTTATCAATCAAAAGTACAAAACGGGTCGTCCAAAAAGTGTTCGCAAAACACAATATCCATAGGAGAGGTTTTTTTTTATTTGCCAGTCACGTGGTGGTGTCATTCGATGAAGTGCAGTGTCATGGACATGTCCAGCACGACTGTATCTTTCCAGTGGCTGCGTCGAAAAGCGCTGCCCTCAGCTTTCTTGTGTTCTCGTGGCACGTTGATCCTCGACGTGATGTCGACGCGGCTGATTCTCCTTTCCTCCCTCAGCCAGTCTCGTCTCTTCCCTTTCCTCCGTCTTCTATGTACACTTTGTCCAGGTGATGGACTGAAATAGGTCTCATTCGAAACCTCGGCAGAAAGTTAAGAGTGTACATACACCGGCAACTTCGTCGTTGCTTTTCCAACCATTCCCTCCCCTCTGTTCCTAACAGGGCTAGGCTACGAGATCTTCGACCCATCCCAGTTTCAACCTGTTCGTACAGTGGCGAACTCCAACGTGATCGTTGCTACCGCGATCTTTTTCTCTAGCTTCGCTATCAGGACCAACGAGACTCTTATTCTCCGCAACTGATGCCATCGCTGGTTCGTACGTTTAGCCAACTTTGTCGAGCGAAAGGTGTATGTAAGGGAGGAGTAGGGGGACAAAAGTACGAGAAAAGGAGAAAAAGTAGCTGGGTCAATAAGAGAGAAAGAAACAGAGAGAAAGGGATAAAGCGAGTAAAACCGTGCAATGTGCATTGCTTATTCGCGACGTGCAGTGTATATGCGCCGCAGCTGCCATGGATCCCGGCAAGCAGTAGCAAAGTTAGCTGGGTCTAGCCATTTTTCCATGCCATTAACAACCGACTGAAATGACCCCTATCAATGGCTTTATAGCGGTTGCCTTTTATTCCCTTTTTGTACGCTACTAGTCCTTGCATCTTGTGCACACCCTCCTCCTTCTTTCCTCAAGAACCTGCCAACTGTGTGTCACTACATCTATGCCACTTCTTCGCTGTATTTGCCTTTTCAATTTCTCCGTTCACGTTTCTGTCTTTTAGAGGAATTTATTAAGAAATTCTCGTTCAAGGGGAGATCGTGTCGGATGCTTTAGATAGGAGGGTTTGATCGTACGAATGGGTTAGATGATTTATTTTTGAAATGGAATTTTACTTCTACCGATAGACTTTATGGTTTACATTATAGTGAAATTAATCGAGGCTCCTCAATTTCTGCATTTTGTCAAGATTATCGTGGTTGAAAGTTTTGTTTCTTTTCCATTCAAACTTTCTGTTTCCTGATTTCCTCAAGTATTTCCAGTTTCCTGTTTATTGACCTCTCTACTTTGTAGGATTTTTTCTTTACCTTTACATTGAGTCGCCTCGAAAGTACAAATGTGATGTCGCAGGAGTAGGAATGGATTTTCTCTCGATTTTTCTTTCTTAGTGCCTTTGCCGCCTTTATACTTATCTATCATTGTTAGAGTTCGCTTTTTATCAAACTCTAGTTAAAATCAACGATGGCAGTGTAATATTTTGTATTCTGTTTAATGCTACTATGCTACTATTTCGTTATCATATATTCATACAAAAATTAAATAGAACAAATATTTGGTGGGTATTTAAGTTCCTTGATACTTTAGTTTATTTCTTCATGAAAGATTGAATTTTGTCGGAATTCCGTATACTCTTGTACAAAAACGGAAAGAAGTGGAAAAGTGGAAACGTAATACAACGACATACAATTTTTTAATTACGTACACGGTAAAAGTATGTAATATACATATTCTTGCATCAAGCTTCTATCCGATGCAATTTATATGAAAAAGTAGGAGCTGTGGGAAATAACTCGCAGGTCAAGCAAAGGTGGTTATTCCTAGGATGTATAAATAAATGATATAAATTTAAACATATTTGAGAAAATTTCTGGTATAATTATCTTCCATTACGATAAACTATATGCAACAGCAATGGAAAAATTTGCGTATTTGTAGCTTGTAACCATCGTTATCTTGTTATTACTGTTGATTTACATTTGTGTCTTAAATTATCTGCTTGGAAAACATCTAGAAAACTACATTAAGTATATTATATAAATATATTTAGTTGTCCTATATAATTCAAGGTAGGTACAATCGTAATTTATGGTAATACATTTGTATGCAAATATGTAAGTTGAAAATACAATAAAATTGTGTCGTACAATATTTTGTTCGTATCATGTAAAATTGTAATGTAATAGTCAAAGTGACTTCAAATAAAATAAATAAAAATAGCTATTATTATTATTATTAAAGTTTTATACTATAACTTTATAAATATCCATAAATTTTATAAGTGTATTTATAAACGTAAAACTTAATATTTCAAATAATGTGATTATCTATATAGTTGGTTACATTGATACAACAGTAGCAACTTTAACAAATTTGAAAAATTTGAGGTAGAGGAAATTGTATTACATAACACTTAATACGATTCTTCAAACCCTATTTTAATTGGTATTAATAATATTATTTGATTTTTACTTGCATGAAACGTGAAATATCTAACTGAATAAATCTTTTACGTATAAGATTGTTTTACAGTACATGCAGGATATGTTATTCGATATGTTTCTATGTAATTATCTTATTCGGATTAATTTTTCATAAAATATACTTTTCCCTATAATATATTCTTTGACGGATGAATTAATTATTATATACTTTTTTAATAGATGTATCCGATGGAAATCATATTTAAATCATATCTAAATGTATTTCCTTCAAGCAAATTTTTAACGAACCTTCAATAATAGTTTTAGTATATTTAATATAAAATATGAAAATTCCAAACCTCATCAGTAGATGACTGATGGGATGATGGAAATTATGGTTATTACCTACTTGTTATCGAATGGTTATGGTTATATGAAACTCGAATGTCATACATTTGTCTCGCTTGCTCGCATCATAGCATGATCACTCTCTTCATTGCACCAAATCTCATTAAGACAATACCATCCCCCGGGTTAAGTAATCACGTACAGACCTGTACTGTGTTCACTAATGCGAAACTATCGTACATTGGAATTCTCTGAACAACCATGTTGTGTATGTAATTAATCTCAACGTTAACAATTTTTCACGTGTTTTGTCGACTCATCGAATATTTAACAAAACAGAACTTGAAAACGTATACCAAGAGAAATGAAATAAATAAATAAAACAAAACTAAAAATTAATGTCTAACTTTTCGAAGAAATTCAGATATAGGTTTTCGCTTTCCAGATTTGACAAATTGACGTAGTAAAACATAAAATTTCAAACGTTTGGCTTTGTAGCCAGAAATGGAATGTTTTAATATTTTGCCTCCATTGGTGATTATATGATACCCTATATACATATGTCTTGTATTTTATCGGGCGTCATTTTCTGTTATCGTGCATTTCATACAACTTTTATTTGATTCCCTTAGATATAAAACACTGTAGCTAAATAATTTATATTGATCCTTTTCTGTTTTTATAAAACAGCTATAGATCGAAAACTATATCTCATAGCAACAATATGACTCTAAAATTTAATTAATCATATCATCTTTAATGCAAATTTTTAATAAGTAGGTTACTGATTTTTATGCATTTATAGGAAATTTGAAAATGTGAAATTCCGCAGAATGCACATAATATGAAAAAATATATATGCCCGAAGTATATCTACCATCTATAATATTTAATAAATTAAACAATTTCTGAAAGAAGAAGCTACGTTTTATTTTTTCAATTATACTCTCAAAGATATAAATTTGCATAAAACTTCAATAATTTTGACAATATCCCTTGCAGTATCAAATTAAATTTTATTTTTAAAGAAGCCATCCCAATTCCTCTCCATCGCTAAATGAGTTTTATTTCGGTAATTTATACTTGTAACGCGAAGTCGTTACCTTCGCCAATTCTCCAGATACTAATGCACGTGATAAAATGTTTTTCTCCGACACAATTTAGGAGAAGCAGTCGTAAATCTAAATGCAGAGAGAAGACGACGCGACGCGCGCGTTCAAAAGGAGTAGAAAGAAAATGGTGATGAGTGATAGCTCGCGGCGGAACTCGTAACGATTATTTCTGATGCGAAATTTTAGATGGCAACTGGAGATGATCGCATCGAGCCCGCAGCATCGCATAACTTGCCAATAGGAACACTTCTAACTGTCGTTGAAACACGAATACACAAGTTGAAGCATTACGTGGTGGCAAGACCGATTGTGCCTCGCTTTAAGCTACTCCCGATAAAGTGCGTGTAATTTGTGGTCGACCAGTTTCGCCAAATTACTGGAAACTGTTCGAGCATCGAAAACAAGCCTATCAACATCGAGGGGAAAGTCTCTGATCTCCAGTTGTTCGATGTTTCGGTTCCAGATTTGTTCATCAAAGTCCGCTTTGAGTTTCGAGTTTCCTCTATTTCCAGATTTCACTCGGATTACCATTTGTGGTTTTCGCCATCGATAGTATTTTTATTTAACTCGCTGCTGTGCAACGACACATATTGATTTTTAACAATACGTCAGGTTGTTGTATGTAAAATATTGCTTCTAGTCGAATCAACTTTATGATTTACAAATGGTTCTACCCAATGGATTCTATGCAAATTTATTTCTTGCGAAATAACCGCTTACATTTTTCGAAATTTAGGTTCTGGAATTAAAAAGTTTCTTCATTTTAAAATGATTAAGTTGTTGGAAAAATCTGGCAACACGTGATATTTGTAAAAATAAAAATGAGGGCATGATAAAGTGAATAGGAAAAATAGCAAAATTTCGTGTTTAATTCTTATGATTAATTTTAATTGTAATTATTTCTATACAAAAATTTAATATCCTAACTAATATCCTAGTAATATCCTACTAATTTGTAACATCGATTTTGAATTGGAAAAAATTACGTTCTAGAATACATATCGTACATAATTTATAAATGCATATACGATAAATTTTATGACCATTAACTAAAAGAGAACTCGTAATTCGACAATGTACCTCTTTATCAACAATAAGCAATAAATTCGTTAAAATTTTAGCTACTGTAAATTAAATGTTAAATATAAATACAAAGTGCTTTATATAATTTATAGTTAATATGTATCAACAGTTATCAATCCCAATTATTTATTACACCTACGAACAATTTTATTTCCTGTAAAATATTTTTATCAAATCTCGTTTATAAAGAGATATTTTATTATATTGCCAGTGGTTCGTAAAATAGTAAAATATATACGTAACGTATTTTAAAATCGATTGATAAACTGTAAATACACACACATATATATATATATATATATATATATATATATTGTTACTTGACAATGGTAGATCGATGTAAGAGCGGATTAACTTGGTTAACCATGAGGACGCCTACGTCACGCTTCGTGAAATTCTACGAGGTTGCACCTGTGCTTCCTCTAACTGTGACCACAAGTGTAAACCCGCCTGCGGATACGTGGAAGTCCTACTAACAACCATGCAAACGAATCGTGGTCAACATTCGTCGTCACGTTTGGAGCGATGGCTAGATTACCAAACGAACAATCCGATTTCAAGAAAATCATGTGCTACAAATAAACGTATTATTCAACTATTTTATTTTTCTTTGAATAAAAAATTCAGTATTTGATTAGTAAATTATCATAATGCTTTCTAGATTATTTTATTTACTTTGCAGTTAGTTCTGTCTTAATTTTATCTTTAACCTTATTGGATAATCTTCATTTTCTGTTATAATTATAGTGGATATACAAATTCATATTCTACTATTTTCTATATGTACATAATAATAATATTAGTTCATGTTCACTGGTATTATTATATTTTTTGAACAATCATTTTTTTCTATATTTTTACAACCCCTCCACGTATCTTTTTAAATTAAATTATCTTGCATTGCTCAGTTTCACACATTGTTAAATCACAAAGCCATTGTGAATGTTTCTTTCTGCGGCTTTTAACATTTCGTTTACAAGAATTTGTATAAAATCCGCACACTTGAAAAGCTTAATGTGCTAAAATTCTCAAAAAATTAAAATTCCTATCCACGCTACGGAATTACATTTTTATCTTTCAAATTCCCATCTATTACAAATCTACTGTACCAAGTCATAAAATTTCAATTCATTATCGATGAATTCCGAGTGGTAAAGAGGGCGTAAATTTCAATTGCGTTCCGAGGTTTGCCAGGTTGAACTGTGAATTCGTTTAGCGCAGGAAGTCAAGAACCAGCTTGTAAATCCGTTTCCTCAGCTGGAGGTTTCCTCACGACCGTGGCTTTTTCTAAGGCTAAAGTTTCTAATCCAGACTACCCCTGAGGAAAGTGTATGCATAATGGCAACACGTGTAAAAGCCTCGAGCACCCTCATCGGCCATTCCTTCTACAATTCCCCCTACGATCGTTTTTTCCCTTGTTCAACGGTGTATCTTTCTCTCCTTTCTCGCTTGAAGTGGAAAACAAATTCACGCAAATTCTTGCTTTGAGATGTTTTTACATCCTAATCCTGGTTAGTCCGCGAATCACACGATCGTCGGTTTACCACTTCATCCGTAGGATCGAGTTACTCTCCTGCAATCTCGCATTTAATCGCTGATGTTCCATGGGTTAGCGTAATAATTGATTAAGAAGTTTCCAAAGAATATTTTTTATTAACCTAATTGGTTAAGTTTGGAAGAAAATTCTGAATGTATTTCTGTACAGTTTCTTCTTATTAATAGTACATCTTTTATTCGTTACATATGATTATGTTATAATACAAAGAGATTTCCAAAAAATATTTATCAACTTAATTATTAATCCATAAATAATTAATTGTAAAATGTTAATTTTAGAAGAACATTCCGAGTTCATATATGTATATGAGTTTTTCTTGTTATCTAATATTTGTTTTAATGTCTGAAACATCTGAATAAATATGTTTATCTGTCTAGTGCAGTCCTTATCTACTTTGAATCGTTTGACTCAATCGATTGTACGTTTTGCGGATTCGATTTTGAACAATTTCAAAGTGATCTACATTTGGAAGTAGACTATCTAACTCATTATTAATCACGTAATAAACACGAAATATATCATGTGCATTTATAGTTCGACGAGATATAACTTCTACTCGGCAAAAATTAGGAAGTTTGTTCAATTAACGTTAACATTCCCAATTGTAATTATCATAATTCTGTAGCGTGTATAGAGCTTTATTTGATACCATTTACATTATTAGTTTTCTGTAACGCTAATCCCTATCACGCGATTATTCGACTTATATTCTTATTTCTGATATTGTTTCCCATCGAACCTATAATACACGACACTCTTTTCCATTTTCTCGTTACTACTTTAAAGATTTATAATGTCTTGCGATATAAGACACGTTTGGTTATTCTGTGCAAAATGCAAAATTGAATATGTAAATGTTGAAGCTTGAGAGAAGCGAATAATCCTATCTAAACTGTATAATATTAATCCTCGAAACGGATTTAACGATGGTAACTGCATCGGTGCGATGAGTCGGTTGATTGACGTAGTTTTCCTAAAACCGATTCGTAGCTGCGATTCATAGAGCACGTACACCCGAGAATAATCATTAAAGCACGCGGAAAGCATATATAGAAATACGGGCGCATAACGTGAGCGCGGTAACAGATGTAGTAATTCACCAGGTTGTACACGTTCACATAGAGGCCGTTAAAGGAGAACTTGTGCAAACGAGCAGCAACTCGCGCTTTCTCCGCCATCGCTGGTTATATCGTGCGTTTCCTTCCCTCCGCTATCTCATCGTATTTTTCTCATTTCTTTTTCCTTTTTTTTTCTTACGCCTTATTTGTTCCTTTCGTCGCGTTTCCACTCATCCACTGCCTGTACTAGGCATCCTGCTTTTCCTCCGGTTTCTTCCATTATCCCGACACGTAATACAGTTTGATTTATTCGACCTCTTTGCACTTCTCACTCAACTACTATGTTAGATAGCGAAAATTTTCTTTTTTGGTTCGAAGAAGAAGAAGAGAACGGCGCTATTTGTCTTCTTCTGTTTTCTGCCACTTTGCTTTCCTTTCGTTTCCTTTTTTTTTTTTTTTTTTTTATCACGAGAGCATTGCCATGCCCAGCAATATTTCACAATTACGCGGGTTTATGGGCCACCATAAAGATACGGGGTGCGTGTCGGTCGCGTGATGGCTGACCTGACTGAATTTTTATTGCAGCCCTGTTCATGTTAGACTTATCCTTCGAGGACGCGCTTTATTTTCGACTTATGCGGTTAACTTACGCGAATTTTTCTGTTAAAGGAGAATATTGAAGCATGTTTCGTGTTATTACGCGAAAAGTATTCGAGAATTCATAAAGTTGAAGTTACGATGGATTGTTAGGAGTTTTCAGTAATAATTCTTTATTGTGGAAGTAATAAGAATTGACGTTACTCTAGTATATGACGCTGAAGTCGTAGAACTTAGCCTCCATTACTTACATTAAATATATAATAATATTTTTAGTGGTTATTAAATTCTTAGTGCTAGTAGTTAAACTAAACTATGATTTATTACTTTTATCAGTGCCACTAAAGTTTCAAGTATTCTTAATAACATCTCGATAATATCTACAAACACTCGAATATTAAAAATATACAAGTCATTTCTCTAAGGATCGATTACAAACTTAAAACGCAATTTATGTTTGCCTCTCTTCGAAATTCCAACAGCAAAATTAAATTAAAACACTCTTCGAAAAAGCTACAAAAATGTACAAAATGAACGCAACCAAAGATCCCACCATCCACATGCTACATAAATTCGTATACTGGAATACGTACTAAACTATGCAGTCGTTAAAATGCATTAGAACCAACACGCTATCGATTTGCTCACATTACACAACGAACGAAAGGTAGTACCTGTAGGTGCCCATGGGAATCGGAGGGTCAATACGAAACGCAATCCCATAACATACGATAATCCTAAGAATATATGTACGTACGTGTATACCTGTACGTCCATCGTTCCTTCTGTTTTCTCTTTCGCCACCCGCTCGCGTCTCTTTGCGAGACTCATGAAGAGCCGACATTTACCGGCGAGATGCACGTTCGCGACATGAGAAATTTAGATTACCGGCCCGACCCACTCCATTACCTTCATTCAGAGGCGGTCGTAGCTTAACGAACTACCGGTATACCTACAGACCTACCAGTCAGCCGGTAGAAAGGTCTGTCGCACTTCCCTCTTTCGCCTTCAAAGGGACGCATTCGGTCGCATCACTCTTCCCTTTCTCCCTCTTACTTTCTCTCTTTCTCTCTTCCAAACATTCTACAGGGTGTTTCATGTAGGATAAATAGGATCATCTAAGAAGAAAAAAGGAAGAATGTTTGAAGTTAATGTGGCATCATATCAGAAGATACATGTAACAGTGGAAAAAATTTGTTAAGATAATTTTTTTTATCAGATTCTCAAGACATTGGTAGTCTTTTATATGGAGTCTTATATTTCTTTGTACTCAATCGGTGCACATTTTATTTTCCGTATAAAATCAAGTCTCGTGGCCATTGTATATGTTGTATGGATTATATAAAATAGTTTGAAGTTTCATTAGTATCGAGTGGAAGATGTATATAAAAATTGCAAGATACTTCTTGCATCATACATTGAATAAGAAATTAGTATCCAGTATAGACATTCATCTTGAACATTTAATAAGCGTCAAATGTGGTTCCAATGAATATTCAGGCTTATTAATACAATAGAAAATTAACTATTTAAATATATGCTCTGCGAAACATGCGCTGAATATTTTGTAGCTTGCATGTACATTTTCAAATTGGTTTCAAATTTTAACAATATGTTCGTTGCAATAGTCTCTCTACAGCTCTAATGAAATTGTGAAATATTTTAATACACATAATATATTCATAAAGGCTTTCTACAAGTGTTTGAATATTTTTGTGAGCAACGGTGTATGATCTACTTCGCGTATTGAAAATTTAGTAAGTTTATAGAGCCGGGTATAAAATTAAAAGTAACGTAGTTTATCTATCCACAAATATAATTTATAATTATAAATGAGTTTAGAAAATAACGCAACTTATTTTAAATAAAACAAATGAAACAAAATAAAAAAATTAAGTGGAAATTTCATCTTATTTCAATATATTATTTTAACTGACACAGCCTGTATATCTCTTCTTTCCTCCCCGCTTTCTCTATTCTTATCAGCATGTCCTCTCTATCTCTATCCCTCCTTTTAGGGCTATCTCTTTCCAGCGAAAAATCTGAGGCAATTCGCGCGTGAAATCGAGTTCTATCTGCAGTCAATGGCTGGATGGGAGAACGAGCGGTTTTAGTTCTTCGGTTTGAAAATTTAATTTTCGATTAAGTGCCGCACCGCGCGAGCTTCGCGACGGAACGGCCGATAATGAACGACCTGATATATTGAACGTAGGCTATAGGAAGCGGTCAATAGAAATTTATTTCGCCTCTCTTGTCCCAAGAATGATCATTTCGTTTGAGTATATTAGTCGTTAATATGAACCGGATGAAGATTAATTATTATCGGATAGGAAAGTATCAGGTTTACGAGGGTTAAACGTTCGTTGAACGTTCGATCGATAGTCTATCTGGAATATTATTTAATGTATACGTTGATTAATCTTGGGAAAAAAGATTTATTTCTAGATGTGATTACGAAAATAGTGGTTCTTCATTAAATAAATCGGAGTATAATTTTCTTATTCTAGGACAACACATGGACAATTACTCTTATTTGCATGGGTAACGTAAAGGTAAAAAATAGGTAAATGGATACACTATGTTTTTTAAAATATTGAATCGGGAAAGCAAAAAATAACATTTTGTGTTTGCTTTTAATTTAAATATCCGGCGTGTTTACCAGACTAGTCGATGATTATTGTAATTAACAAATGATGTTTAATAAAGACTAAAAGAACAAGATATTTTGTGAAATATTTGCATACATATATCTATTAATTAAAAGCTGAAGAGAAAATAGAATGTTCAGATTATCAATTTGATCCAGATTTATTTTTTCGTATATATCATAAATTTGCGGCGTTCAAAATTTTCAGACGAAAATCTACAGAGTTTTAAATAATAAATGTACTGCAACATTTCTGTAAAAAATGAAAAATTACTTTGATATAAGGGCACACGAAATATTTTATTGCAATATTACGTTGATATGCAGAGTGTTTCATAAAATAAGATTTCTTTAAAATAACATTCTCTAAGAATTATCAGATTAAAAGAACGTTTGAATGTAAGATTTCTAGAAAACAACGTTAACAAGTAGCTCATTTTGTAGGTTTACAAAAAGAAGATTACGAAAAGCAAATTATTTTCTATAATACGATACGTAATATCATTATCAGGTTAATAGTAAAATTAACTGTGACAGTATTGACACAGTATAAAAGATAAGAAATAAAAGAGTTAGACAAACAGGCTATATTTTCTGATAAATAATCTTGCTAGATAACATAGCTACGGCAAATATTCTTACTCCGGTTTCAGAGACAGAGTAAAAGTCTAAGCGCTATCGATATGCAAAGCTGACTGATAAAGTGTTTATACGCCCTAGGGGAACTTTATTCATAAAACAACTGGATATTGGTTAAGCATCTTGTGCAAAGTGGAAAATCGTTTTACCTGTCAGAGATTAACTTGGCGAGGCATTCGAAGCCTTGGGGTAAAGCAGCAAGAACACTCGAGCCGCGACTTAACGATTGCCGATTCTCGAATGGACGATCTTCCCTATAGAATAATCGGTGATACAGCCATCGCGGGACACGTATTAGCCGCAAGCATCTGCATGTTTAGTACGCATAGGCATCATATTTCCCGATCATTATTGCTTACTCTCGTTCCTCCCTGTCTCTTATCTTTTAAATATTGCCTGTGCGATAACTAGTGTCGACAAAATGCAGTAGCGATGCGCTATTCATGCGCTGAATTGCAACAGTGGAACGCGGTGGAGTTGTAAAGAGATACCAGGTAAAAAGTGTAGCGGAATGTAAAGAGAACTTTGGCGAATTTTTGAATGAAACGCGTGGAACACAGACATTTTGAAATTAGAGTGGTCACATTTTTATTTCATTTATTTATTTCAAATTTCTCGTCATTGGCAAAAAGGAATGTATTAAACAAGAAAATTTTCTGCTTTTCGTAAAAATAAAATTTGTCTTATATTCTTGAAAAATTTCAAAGAGATCGTCCTTCTATTAGGTATTTCCTTGGTTTCTTACGAAACTTGATGGACCAATCAGTATCTTTTTTAATAATCAATTTTTACTTTAAAGTTTGAAGTATTATTTAATTGTTTACGCTGATTATTAAATTATGTTACGTTCAATTATTTGATTCCGTGTTATTCAACGGACTATTCTACTTTCTGCATACACAATGGTGAACAGAAGAAGGATTAAAAAATATGCGGTATGAAAAAGATCTATAAAACAAAATTATATTTAACAAGAATAATGAATAAATATAGGTAATATATATTCCAGAATAGATGGGTGTTATCAATATGTTTGATATTTATCGTTAATATAAATGTCATCAATGTTCATAATATACCGATTCCAAGCTGTCTTTTCTCTGCTATTGTGGATAATGCCAATGCGTGAATAAACTACACGCGTCATCACCAGATGCATCCTACATTGAATACATATGTGTACATAATACGCATTTATAGAATCTTATTCAACAAAATCATATTATGGATATTTTTTCAGATTGGATAAATGTGACATATTGTAACGTCATATGACAGATAATTAAGTCGTTCTGCATTACACGTTTCACGTTAACTCGATCTATATCGTATTGTGTATATAGAGCACTATAAAATGGCACGGTGCTTTTATCCATGACAAAAGGGTTAAAAGTCTCGTAATCTTCACTTTGATATTCACGATGAAGGGGTCGTAGGGGTTCATCAGCGAGACGAATTTACAAAAATGTTGCAGAGAAAGCTAGGCGTATAAAAGAGAAGGATAATTGTTCTCAATTTACGGGCATCTAAAGAGATTTTCGTAAAAAAGTAAATGTTGTCCGCCAGGTTAAAGCGCCATTTTCGTGCTCGCGCCGCGGCTGACAGTGATTTAAAAGTGTGGCTTTTTAATAACGTCCACGTTAATGTACAAGAGCGTGACGCCCTTTGCTGGATTAATTGAGTTTATAGTTAATTTTCGACGGACCTACCTCTCCACTTTAATGGCCGTGCTACGCCCCTTTTGCGGCCTCGTGTGTGCTGAGTTCGCACTTAGCTTCTGCCGTCTATGAACTACCCTCTGCTCCGCGTTGTCCGCGTGATATCGTATGCACACTGCCGCATGAAACTTTAATTGTATCATTATGCGTTGAAAATTTGTTCGCAACCTCGGCTCTAACCGATACTCCATCCCATGAGCCTCGCAAACTTCTACATTTTCGTTTCGTGTATCTTCGCACGCAACAATAAGACAAGAACTCCACACAGCGTTATACGTCGTTTTCTTCTCTTCTTTTATGTTTCCTTTTATTCTCCGAATACTATTAATTCTTGCTGTAATCGAGAGAAGCATCAAAGGAGATGGGCGATTTAAATGATATTTTTAAAACGTTGCGAAAACGTTTAAGTGGATTGATAATTGATAAAGAATTTTCTTAACAACGGTGAAAACTTTCAGGTAATTAAGTTGGGTATACTATGAGCGTAAAACGTATTCATATAGCAGGCAGTTTCAACGATAACTTTGTGGAACTTTGTTTGTTTAAGCTTTTTTAAGAAACAAAATATGTGTACAGTTTAGAAATCTCCAGAATAGACTTCCAGAAATAGATTTCCAGAAAGATACTAATTGCGTTAATATAACATTAAGCGATGAGAAAAATTTACTTATATTTTTCTCTTGTGATCTTAAATAACAGCAAAATATAGCATGTTATTTGAAAATAAGGTGTAAGAAGTAATCACTTAACGTTACGCAAATACGATAAGTGTCGGCAAGACCGTTCCACTCATCACCTTGTCTAATTAAACATGATTTCAGATTACAGGTAATACCTCTCTTCGTTTCAAAGTAACTCGGAAGCAGCCAACAAAGTATGTTACGATACCGAATCAATTCAGGCCATCTCTGCTTTTGCAGCAGTAGTTATAGCTCTATTGCCCGGCACTGTAACTTGCAACTCGATCTGTATCTTATATGCAAGATCGAGGGAAGAGGTTCGCGAAGGAAAGTATATTTATTGCAGTGTCTTATCATTAAATGAAAAAAAGCGAGCAGCAACAAACATAAGAGAAAATTTCTTATTCGAATATATGTGTGCATTTTTCCTTCAATTTCTTCGTGCACCTTCTAGTTTTTCTTATTATCATCTTTTATCTTTACCTAGATGTACACCCCATTGTAATGATTCATTTTTGCCACGCTATAATTTCCGTTGCAAGATATGACGTCTTTTGACGAGAGATATGCAGGACAATGACGATACTCGTTACATGCAGTGATAATAAGACAAAAGAATAACTATTCTTAATATAAACATTTACTACAGTTAAATTAATATCATTAAGTAAAAATAAATGTTTGAAAATAGATGAATTGAGAAAGACGTTAAAATCAGTCAATAATATAAAGGGTCAAATTATGCTTTAATATAAGTAAGAAAGACTGTAGCCGATGCGAACATGAATTATTATACAACCATGTTAAGAGCTGCATAAATTATCAAATATGCTGTGCGATAACCTAGGAATAATTTGAGAAGTTAACAAATGACCGTAGATATCAACGTCAACATGACATTCGAAGTTCGTCAGTGTTCCCTTTGCAGTAGTATAATAAATCTTCCTTTACGAGTTTAAACTTGTTATTAGTTATTTTACAAGGTGTTGCCAATGAATATATTACTCGTCGTACGTTTCTAAATTTTCTTCAACCAATGTTAGCCTTGGAAATGAAGTTAAAGTGATTTCACAAAATCTAATATAGAAACATGTTTCGACAATCTACTGTGCTTTGTTAACGAATTTCATTTTATTACAACCAAAGTTTTATTTATTACAACATTAAATATAATCAAACACTGTTTCCATTAACAAACCTATCCTTTTTTTAAAAAAGAAAAGAAAACGAAGGTACGTCTATTGTAATCAAAGAAAACAAGACTTCAGTTTTTCATTCCATATTAATTAAACTCAAATGTTCAAAAATTAAGAATCGAAAGTTAGACTGAAAAAGAGAAAAGAGAAAAGGGGGTGAACAATATAACTCTATCGTAGAATCTTGAGGAACGGTGGTGACCAACGTGAGTTAACTGAGAGTTTCAGCTAATAACAGAGGAAAAAAGCGGTAGCAGGCAATTTCGCATTCATCTGGGTAAATTACACACCCCGCAAGATTGCACAGGCTCGTTCCTTCATGCCGTATTCGACTTCCTACGTTCCTCCTTTTCTATTCCCGCTTTTGACTGGGCTAGCAAGGACCGGAAGCCGTGTTCCACACGGACGTCCGTCCCTTGGTCGGCTCGCGGCCGAAATGCCATGAATTATAACCACGGCATAACAGCGTGGCTTTCAGAAAATCTAGCAGGAGGAAGAGGGTGAAATGGCTACGAGAATATTCCCTGTTGCGGTTGAAGTCGCGAATCCTACGGTGACAGCGCCTGTCGTCTTTTTCTTATACTAGACGCAAACTAGCGAAACAATTTAGCGGTCGCGGACTCGTACAAGCTAACTTTTGATATGTCGCGTTAGGGGTTGACAAGATCCATTGAACCACACGACAACCACTGTACAAATAATAAACGACACGTCTTTCATGTTTAAGAAATATATGTTGCATCGCTTTTAAATGAAATCATTTCATTTCAGTCGATTTATGTTGTGATGTAATTATATATACTTGTAATATTTAAACGATAATTCCTTGTTTCAATCAATTTATCTTGAAGAAGCCGAGATGGTATTACTTGAATCAGTGCATGTTGTTTCTACATATCTACACGCTCAAAAATTATCGGACACCTCTTATTTTTAGTAGGAAATCAGTTTTTCATGTAAGTTTTATCCAATTGCACGCATTTTTTTAATAAACTTATTATACACGAGCTTTGTCATATAAGGCGTC
This sequence comes from Bombus affinis, assembly GCF_024516045.1. Taxonomy (NCBI): domain Eukaryota; kingdom Metazoa; phylum Arthropoda; class Insecta; order Hymenoptera; family Apidae; genus Bombus; species Bombus affinis. The sequence continues at coordinate 2,989,795 of NC_066352.1, read as the reverse complement.
ATATTTCTTCACATCTTTTAATTATCGCGTAACATTTTCCAGTTTCGAGACAAATATGTAATAGTAATTGTCGCTAATTTTCCAGGTTTAACAACTACAAAACATACTTCATAATAATTCGTTAAAATATTTGCAAGGATGTGTGTTTAACGTTATGAAATTGAAATGTTCGCAAAAGTTGAAAGAATTTTTTCATTTTCGATGATTTTACGATACAGTAATCAAATCGGTGTTCTGTTGGACTCATGGAATATGTTAGTGTGTTAATACGAAATTTATAAACATTTTTTCAGACAAACAAAGAAAACATTTTGAAAGAATTAATTGCCAACGAAAGGAAGAATTGCGCTTGTGTTTCAACGAAGTTGACCAAGAATAGATACACCGCGTAACGATAAAGGGAAGAGATATCGGACAAAAGAGAGACGAAAGTTAGGAAACGTCGAAATGCTAGAAGATTTAGCGTCCAAAGGGCATGGAATGGACGTCAACGGCAGCGAGCGAAGAAGGCAAAAGAGAAATCCTTCAATAGCTTATCCGCTCGACCAGCCAGCTGTCCATCTTCCTCCTTCCCTTTCTTCCGCTTCCTTTTCCTTTCCGTGGTTGCTGCTGCTTTTCTCTTGGCCTCTTGTGCCTCTTCCATTCCGCTGTCTGAACCCACATCGTTATCTCGATGGACGTACGAAGGCGGCCAATCGTAAACCTAATAATCTTGGTCACTTCTGACAAACGATGCCGTCAAAATGTAATTCCAACGCGCTCACTCACTCGCTCGGTCACCCTCGCCTGGAATTCCAAGTGGCAAACCCGGCCGATGCTTTCCTTCGCGATCCGTGTCCCCCTCGTCGTTCTTCTTATTCGGATTTTCTCCTCGTTCGCAGTTTTCGTCTGCACCCGTCTCGGTATCCCTTCCTCCCTTTCTCTTTCTCTCTTTCTCTCACCGTTTTCTACGCTATTTCTTCGTGGCTCGTTTTTACCAGGGCGAGATTTGACAAGCGAACGTGACTCTTACACGCTTTACTTTCTATCTCTTCGTGTTGGTAATCGTTGATTTCACCTCATATAGAAAAGTTCCCGATTACATTTCCACTTACTTCGTTCAGCTATTCGAACAATGCCTTGCATTCGTTATGAGAATCTGGGTACATATGTAGATATCTGATTTGCGTATGGAAGGTTTACATGTTTGCACAGTCGGGTATAGAATTAGATGACTGTTGTGAAGATGAAAAGGTTGCAATAACAATGAGACTTTTTTTATTTATTATTGTACTACAGCTTATATTTATAAACAGATTTTAAATGAAATAAACGAGAAAGGATAAACAAAATTGAGTAGACGTTTTATCTGGTTTGAGTACATTAACTTTAGTTATAGCTGTTGTAACAGCTTTTAATTCATACAATCAATACATACAATCCTACAATTCAATCCTACATTTATACAATCAATACAATTTTATTGTATATATTTCATAGATTAATGAGAAATAATACCGAGAATATATGATTTTGCCCATAATAATTATTTTTTCAATAATGTAAAATACAAAATAAAAAATATGATTTCTTATAATCTGTTATATTATAACCATTTATTAGAGTATGCCTGAGAAAATTGAGAATTACTATTTTGTTCTTGAAAATGGACTTAGCCGCGAATGTTGGCTCTAGCTGTGAAAGGATGAAAGTCATGCAACAGAAACAGAATAAAAAGAAGAAATAGTTCAAGTCACGTCCCAGGTTACGGTAAAGAAGGCATTCCACTGGCATACGAATGTCACGACTCACGACCACCAAAATTATAACGATTCCCCATTTTCTTCCTGCTCTATCTCTCGGTGCCAGAGTCAGCCTGAATAATGTAGAGTCGCCCTCTTTATGAATTTTTATGCATACCAGCAATTGGAATACATCCGAGTTTGTATTCTTCAGCTATGGATTTCAACTTCTATGTATATCAATTCACAATGAACATCCAACATGTCTCTATGAAAGTTTGACATCGTATTGAACTTCTCGTGGTTTAATTGACCAGATAATATTAACCAATTCGGGTGAAAACAGTCGGTTAATAAATGTGTGAGAAAATCTGAAGATAGTAAGATATAATTTCCCAATTGAGGATAAAAATTGTAAATAATTAGTCTATTAAATAGTAATTCTTTATATACTAAGATTGTTAATTTGTTCCTTGTAAACAATCAAAAGGAAGACACAAAACTCATGTTCTTATATTTTTCCTGCCTTCCAAACGATGAATTTTGCAAAATTAAGATTAGAATTTTAAATTAACCGTTTTCTAAATGCCATAACATATAACGCCATCATTACGCTATATCTCCATTCAATAGAAAGCCGGAAAGATATCTTTCTCTTGTACTATATTTTTCTTGCATTTGCTAGAAATGCAAAAAAATATTGATAATTTCTAAATGCGTGATTATTTTTTAAATTGTTGGTTCTAGATTCTTCGTAATTTTATCAAAGGTTTAATTATTATCCATCTCCATAGCTCTTTCTATAAAGGATAAAAGATCGCGTTGATTGGTCTATTAAAAATATACAGTTTAATTAAAAAAGCTAAAGATGACTTTAAAATTTTTTAGTTCGCCTACATTTCTGAAGCAAAAGTATGAATCACGTGACGCATCACTTGAAACCACTTAATTTTGCTTAGTAAAATTTTTCTCTATTTCGTAGCGTTTTAACGCTGCCCCAATTGCGAGAAACGCTTTCTGTACTGCTATAGAACGTAACGCTCACATGACGATCACGTTAGTTGTCAGTAAAAAATTTTTGCATTGTTTTAAATGCACTGAAGCATATTATGAACGATGCATTCCTCTGCTCATTGTCACGCTGGAAGCCCGTACATTTTAACAGAACGACCTTTGACTATCGTTAAACAGGAATGTCACTCGTTACGCGTTCGTGTGAATTGAGCCTTAGATAATCATTTCCGACGAGTTTCGGCGATATTCAAATATTATATTTTATATTCACGTTAATTTGATATTCGCGTTTTTATTGCGGATGAAATATTTTAAAAGTCTGTTTATTTATAAAATTGGTGTAGTATTTGGATATTTTAACGAATACTATACATAGTGTCGCGAAATGAAATTCAAGAGCGGGTGATTTTATATGAAAAAGTAAGATGAAAATATGGGCTTGCGTTTTTTATATGAAAATTTATTTCTGAATAAATTTATGTCGAAATTAATTATGTGCCAGTGCTCGCACTTTATTTATCTCACAAATTAATAAATATTCTGCAGAAATTTGACATCTATACAAGGTGTTCAGCGAAACAAGGAGCACGACTTTTCAAACATTTCTGAAAATCTAACGAAACAATATTTTAAAGAAAAGTTGATCTGTTTCGAATCAGCTATAAATTGAAATACTTAAAAACTATCAAAACATTCCTTCTTATGCAAGATCAAGATCACCTTGATTTTTTTAAATAGCATTATGTATTTATGATTTTATAGAATCGTAGTTAATGTCAAGATGATTTTAACGGCCTATAGTAAATCTATGAGCTTCAGATGACCATGAATTTAACAATATTGAATTACATTGATACGATTTGTTAACTGTACAAATTTTATTGGTTCATAGTCATCTGAAGGTTATAGTATTGTTATAGATCATTGAACTCGTCTTAACATTAACTACAATGCTATGAAAACAAAAACACATCATGCCATTTGAAAAAATCAAGGTTGGTTTTATATAGACAGAAGCATTTTTTTGGCGATTTTAAGTATTGCAATTTATAGCTAATCCAAGACAGATCAACTTTCTTTTGAAATATTTTTTGTTACTTTATCACAGGTGCTTGGAAAACCGTGCGCACCATTTCATTGAACGTCTTTTATAAACTTTTAGAATATTATTATATTGAAACACATACAAGCAGTTACGAAAATCGAATTTTATGTATCTGATTTACCAATAAAACGAAGAACGCACTTCGTCATTCTGTTACAGGGAATATTAACAACAACAAAAATATGTAAATAATGTTGATTGGAACAATCACTTGTGCGAGTGAATTACAAATAGTTTTGATATCGGTGATTAATAATCTTGTAGAATGTCGAAACTTTATGGAGAGGAAGGGGTGTGTGCTCGTGAAATTACATTTCCCCGTACACGGAGAAATTTGGAGAAAATATACTTGTTCGATGGAAGCCGCATTGGAACGTGTTATTGACCGTAACCACGATAACGTACCGTGTTTAATCGCGGCCACCTCGGTAATTTGTTTACGATATGCGCGCTCCACTCACCTGAATACGTCCATCGAAATTGTATTCCAGTGTCAAAGCAATGTTTGCGGAAAATTCGTGTGCGAAAACCACAGATAATTATTCATCAACCTCTCTCCTTTCTATTATTGACTAAAATTTATTTCTCATCGAATTTTTATTGCTTGTCCACATAAGAAACTACACGCTTCTTATTACTCAACAACATATTATTTCATTGTAAATTTAAATTCCGACAGATGCCCGTAGAAAAATTAGCTTATAATGTGCATAACTAATACAACAATATCCTCTTGATTTAAGGTGTTTTTAAGAAATCTTAGAATCTTTAAAAACTAGCAGAATGAAATTGAAATTGAATTAAAATAAACCGAACAAATAAAAATAAAAGGAGGTAGACTAATAACAAATATAATGTATACATATAATAGAACGGTAGAAGACTGTCTCTTCTGAATAAAAATGTATAAAACAGTCATCCATGTAGAAAAAATTAGTTTTTGGAATTTTTGTCTGTCTGTTTGTCTGTTCATACTAGCGTAACGTAAAAATTATTGAACGGATTTTGATGGAGCTTTCTGTGTTGCATAGCTTAGTGTTGGGGCAAGAAAATAGGCAATGTTTCATCTCGGTCTGTTTTGTAGACACTGAGAAGTAGTCCAACATCTGAGTTACATACACTTCTATATTTAGTAGAGGTCAGGCAACGATGGTTATTGTTTACGTTGTGTTTGTTTTGAAATGGAACTTTTTTATAATATAATCTGATATAATATAACCCACATGTTTTTTATACTGACAGTTTTCATTTATTTTCCGTAGTAAAGAAATGTAAATACAAAGTAAATACAATATTAATATATAATTGATAATTTTAATTATTTCGACAACGGTATAATTAGCCCTCAAAAATATACGTAGAAGAAAACGTAGACTTTCTTGTTGAAAGCCATACGTATCTCGGCAGAATTCGTTCAAGCAGTTTCAAGATATTTCAACGGGAATCTCTTCTGCGCTAGCATAAGTGGATCGAGCAGGAAAATCTTTTCTCGAGATCGTGTCCCGTTTCCTTGCGATTGTCGTAACCAATAAACTCTAACTGCACCTTTTACACGGAGTTTGCGATAGCGGCAGCTCCGTAAGTCCTCGCAGTAGGCAGTAGAACGATTTGGAAAAGCTCGGTAAGAGTTCTTATCTGTCCACCACTTTCAGGCTCTCTCTCTCTCTCTCTCTCTCTCTCTCTCTCTCTCTCTTACTTTCTTTCTTTCTCTTCTTTCCCTTTTCATACGTTTCGTCTTTCCTTGTTCTCGTTTCGCAGCTATTGTGATAACCATTTACATAAGGAATCCCGGAACTATGGGAGCCAGTTACCGCAGACGGTATACCCGAAAGACAGGAGACAGAGAGAAAAGGTTGGCTCTCTCTATGGAGAACAAAGTCGCTGCTTTCCTGGCATCTGAATCTTAACCTTTGGCCAAAATACAGGAAGGTTGAATTCTGCCTCTCTGTAACCGCGGGTACCACTTTCCTGCCTGAACTGTTCTTGGCTACCCGTTTCATTGGGAAATCCTCTTAGCTCCGGTCTTAACGAGGCCACCGCTGACCGGGATTTTAAGCTAATTGAATAATTTTAGTTTTCGTCTGTACCAAATTGACCCCCGTGTTTTGCGTTACGAATCAACTCCAAAATGTACATATACACGGATGAAGGCTTCTTTCAAGATGAAAGTTAATCTAATCGGGGTGTGGATATGAGGGTTTACAGCTTAAGGTCTTTCATGTATATACAGCTACTTATATTAATTTGGACACAGCATTATCTCGCTATTTGTTGCTTTGCAACAGGGGATGATATGAATACCGTGTTGTTTTAAATATCGTATTATTTGAAATCTATTGTACAATTAAATATTATTGTTAGAAAGAGGAAATCATTTAGGTATTTTCAAGCTGCAATAAGTGGTTCATAATTCTGTGGAATATGCAACACGATATTTAAATCACCCTCTCTTGTATAAAGCAACGAATACCGGGGTAGTACTGCATTTGAATATGAATGTGAGTGACCGCAAGTACTTATTCGTGATTATACTGCTTGGAAAAATTATTGATGAGAAAAGAAAAAATTCTCAATTTTTGTGTTTATATCTGATTGTCAATATTTTTACATATTGGAGATTTTGTATTATCGAGCAGAATTTAAGATCTAAATCAAATGTAAAATAAAATCTAATAAAAATATGAAATAATGAAAGAAAGAAACAATGTTTAATAATTTTTTAAATATTAAAGTAACGTTAGATGGTTGATGTATTACTGGCAATAACTTATCCAAGGCTGAAGTAAGAGAGATATGAAAGGTCTGTATCTGTGACATCTTTATGTAGAACGTAGATGGATTCCAGCAGTCGTACCTTGACCAAACCTTCAATAGGTTTTCATTCGAATGAAATGGCGCAATGTGTGTGAGAAGCGTGGCTGTTTGATACGGATTGATGGAGATACGCATGATGGAGATAGTAGCATCAAAATGCGAAGTGCACTTTACTCGATAACTCTTGACCTAGGAGGCAAGAGAAAAAAATTGGAATTCAGAACACGTTGTTAGGTTTACGTGGTCTCCGCTTCAAATGTTTTTCTTACATATTACGTAACATTTAAGCGTCTTTTATAAATTATATATATATATGCATTTGTTATTAAGCTTTATAATACTTATAAGGTGATTCAAGTAAAATTAGAAATTTCTACGACATTCAGAAACAGAGATTCAAGAAAAGAATGTAATTGACATTATTAATAATATTGAAATTAGTTAGTTATCCACACTTTTAAATTCACATAAGTTCGCTTCAACTCCAAATTCTAAAGTTGATATTCTTGGTACGAATTAAAGGAATTATAATAATCAAATTAAAACTTTCAAAGAATTTCTAATTCCAGAATTATGCAAGCATTTGTACGAATACTACATTACGTATATATAGTCCAAATCTATCTAAATCTGTTAGCTTCTTTGCATCTGGAACTCTTATCAAACATTCATAATCACTATAACCTAGATATCTCAAATTTCCTAAAATTTACCAAATAAAGATATCTCGGATTTCAAATAGCTTTTTGGTTTTTTATAATTTCAATCTTTCAATTTATGACTCTTATTAGAATATCATTATACGTTATTTAATTATTGTTGCAGCTTAATTTCTGTTATATGATCAATTTTGCAATAACGAGGCCCAACGTAACTACTTGTTACATAATCAGTCTCAAGAAGCTTAAACAAGCTTTAGCAGCTTTCTGGGGCGATTTTCCACTTCGGACCAGATCCAGTCACGGTGATTGCGTTTCCTCCCTCGCTTCGTTCTTCTAGCTCCTCTTTCGAATCCGTCGATTCAGTCAATGTTTATTTAGCTTCCCCTGTATACCAATCGAGGGCTACAAATTAAAAGCAACGCCGCCGATGATTCAGAAGAGAGTTCCCCTCGATGTTCGATTTTGCTTTTCCTATACAGCTGTGCCCAATATTCGTTTTCTTCTTAACTTCTACGTTTTCTTCATTGAGACATTTCCTTCGACCGACACTGTTTCGCATAACCGAAGAATTGGAAAAATTCTCTCGATGAAAGCAAGTATACCGATATGGAATTTTTGAAATTGTATTTTATAAGAATGGATCTCTAAGAATGAAACTTTCTGTGCATCAGCGAAAAATTCTAGCAAAGTTATGAATTGATTTCTATTTATGTTCTTAGAGGCATACTTTAGGTTAAGACACTGAATTTTCGTAAGAAATTTGTTCATTAGGTAGCACGCACTCAGTTAGTTAATTATCAATACGATTCATTCGTTCAATCATTTAAACTAGCTTTAAGAAGCTGCATTCGAATATCTTTCACAATTTTCAATCGATTTTCGCGTCTCTTTAAATGAAGTAACATAAATGTTCTATTTCAAACGTTTCTCACTTTTATTTTTAATTTCAATTTTCTAATCTTCTTCAACCTGTAGGTACTACAAGAATTTGTGTCTAATTTGAGTTAAATTAATTAAATTAACAAATTTAAAGTAGTAAATTTTAATTTTTATTATATATTTAAATTAATTGTCATTGTTCGTACGAAACGTACAACAAAAAAGATATGTTCTAGAAAATGTAAAAATATACAAATAAAAATTACTGTAAAATTAAGTACTTTATCTACAAATTCCAGTAGAGATTGACTTATTTCGTTTATTTCTTTAACATACTGACAAATACATTTTATTCGAATGATAATAGCTCTGATCTACTTTTGAAGTAAAGAAAACGTTAGAGAAAGTTGTATATTTTCTGATCACCAAGATATTGTCAGTGCTCGAAATAATCTCGTAGGAGAAAACGCGATGCATTCTGGTTTTCCTTTTGCATAACCTATGGACATAGCTTATACGTTTCACCTGTCATTATACGCGTCTATCCTCATATATCCAGTGGCATGATGTACATTTTGTTGCTTGGTGAATACTTCTGTAATAGTAAGATACGCTGGTATTCAGGCATTCATCCGCGTGCCTCGATTCTGACAATGATCGCAGCTAGTATACAATCGGGATGCGATGTGTAACGATAACAGGTCCACGCACCACTGGCAATTTACCTTGCGAAGAAATATTACGACCCGCTCAGTGTGATTGCCAATACGCGAAGTATGTCATGTGCGAAGATTCAACCTGCAGATATTCATCTATACTTTTCATACAGCATTCGTTATGTTCGATACTTGTACTGCTGATCAAGAATTGTTTCCGAGCGTGCAAAATAATAGACACACTGGTGTATAGTAATTTTAATTTCTGGAAAGAATTCAATAAAGTTTTGTAGGCAAAAATTTCCACATGAAATACGTTTTAAATAACACATTCTTGTTTTATATCATAATTAAGTAACATTTTAGTTTCATTCGCGCGAGAAATTCGAAAATAATAAAAAAACAATTTTAGAGTTCTCCTGAAGTTATCTTGAAGCGACTAGTTCAAAAATTAAATGAATCTTGGGAAGAACTTGTAAATGATGGTGAATGATACTTAGTTGATTAAATCATATTAGATGAGAGGAGAATAATTATAGAAATTTATAGATTTACATTGATAGATGTTGAAATTATGAGGAACGTTGTAAAAGTGTTGCTGAATCGTTTTGCCATGTTTAGGTTGCTATAGCTATACAACTTTATCTACTGTTAACATTTAAACGACTAGACGACGAAACAGCACAAACGCACAACACGTTACAACTTGCTACATAAAACTTCATTAAAATCTCGTAAAAAATTTCAACATATAACCAACAGCCCATAAAGATAATGTATATTTTAAAAAATTCGTTATTAAAAAGCAAAACTCACTTCAATAAATTTGAGTAGATTTTTACCGAGGAAAAAAATAATTACAACCACATTTTATATATTCTACATTTTTAATTGTTTGTTAGGTGACATATTCGTACTTTTTCTGATTTTAATCATGTTTTAAATACTACGTTGCGTTTCGTTCCTACCTTTCATGAATATTTCAATTCGCTACTTTATGGCAAATCTGAAATTCTATATCTTCTATACTTTTCATTGTCTTATACTTATGGATGATAATATGTTACCTATCTTCGACTTACAATCTGAAATGTAAATTGGAACAAACTTTCCGACCCACACAGTATAATACATATCGCAAAAAAATTTTCAATCTTAACAGTCGCTACAATTCTATAGACTCTTCCGCTAATCTTCCAAAAAGATTCTGAATAAAAGTTTGTGAATAGTGAATCGACAATAGCCTATGTTATACAAAATTACCGAAAATCTTTCATTGTGAAAAACATTTCATGCATTGATTCTTACAGGGAAAATATGTGCTTGTCCTTTGGTTTCTGATATATGTTAGCATGACGATGCGAGTAATAATTCGTCGTAGGATGGTAGGACGTCGCACCCATTTGCTTCGAGGAAGCGTTGACGTGCATGATAGTGGTCAGCCAACGTGTACGGGTGGTCCAGAGAGTACGGCGAAGTTTCCGTTTTCCATATAAACAGGTTGCGGTGGTTCTACTCGCGGCGGTGACTCCGCTGTAACCTAGACACAGGGTAAGCGTTAAAGCGGTATCAGTAATTACCAGCGTGTTGGCAAACAGCTAGGCCAGGAGCTGCTGTGCTTCAGGAACATGTACGCGCAGACATCCTTCCCTGGTGACGTCAGGAAACTTTAAGTGCTGCCCTTGCGGCTCGATTTTAACGATGTCCACTCGCCACCGCTGATATTTACTGCCTTGATTTTGAATGAACGACCCTCGAGTGAAAATCACCTTCCTTTTCTACGAGCTTTTGTTAAAAAAACACAGCAATGGCATAATATCATGACAATATTTAGGAAATGTTTAAAAAACTGATAAAAATACGCGTATGTTCTAATATCAAAATCAAATAAGAAGAGAGCATCCGTTAATAAAAAATTGATTAACTTATTGACTTTTAAAATTGTTTCTCTGTAAAGCATGAAACGTGCGACTTATTATGTTCGTCTCATAGATTGTCAGTATGATTTTCATTTAAAATCATACTTTAGAAATGTTCAATTCTACTTGATTAATTACTAAAGATATTCTCACTTCGTGCAACAGTCACACGAGTAATATAAATTATTTATGAATGGAGCCACCGAATACTCAAACGAAACCCGGTATAATAAATGAAAACAGGCATAGACAATCGGGCGAAGGTGGGACCGATTGAAAGGAGTTTTACGAAATCGAAAGATTCGCCGGTAGTATGCAATATTGAAGTAGTTAGAAAGTCTGAGGGTTTGGCAGAGCGAAATGCGAGGGGGGATGAAAGTTTAAACCGGTGACCGCGACGTTTGCACCCGTAAAGATCCCTCGACTCTGGAAGCGGGCCGCTCCGTTTCCGAGGCCTCATGTATGATAGATGATCGTCCGGCCTTGATCACCGTCACCCTCGCAGTCTCGATGCATTGTTAATGTCGATGGTGTCCCCGTCCTGTCTATTTTCTGCTCACGATGCACACCTTTACCTACGCAACGTTGCCCTACAACGAGAGCAGAAAGCATTTGTCCATAGGTCGCGCGAGCAGGCCCAGCTTTTCGCGTATAATACACGTGTAGACGAGCGCGACAACCGCTCCGCGACGTCTTTGTGCTTTCGAAAGCTTGCCCGGAGGCTTTTTCCGAAAGAGGGGTGCTCTATGAAATATCGTATTCATCGTTACACCGACCTTTGCTTCCTCTCTGGCCCCCTCGTCCTCCTTTCCAGCCAGCACCCACTTCTCTCCTATGTTTCACCCCACGAGGGAGACGCCCTATAGTGCGACTGAGACAGACAGGAGTCGGCCATGTGAAGGTAAAGTACAACAGACGCGACAGGGTACACGGTGACTAGCGTGTAGGGAAAATCGATTGCGAGTGCTACTCGGATAGAGGCCTCTCCACCGTCTGATATCGCTCTGTAGCTTCTATAGACGGACAGTTCCTGTAATGAGCATACATGGTTAGACCTGCTGAATGATAGATGCGGAGTTAGACCTTACGCGTGGAATAATTACTATACGCAGTCATGTTTGCCTTTCGTGATTGTCTGAAAGTTTCGGGTAGCAATACATAGTTCGAATAAGAGAAAGATGAAAGTAGTGGATGATAGTTGGAAGATTTGTTCGTAATAGGAAATGATTGATCAAGAAAGCTTTTGCAGGGCAAATAGATTATGTGTCGCAGTAGAATACAAACTATAAACGAAAAACGAGGATTAAGTTTGTATACATTTACTAATCAGTGTATACTTTACTGCGCTTTTACTTTAACATATATAGCGATAAACTTATTAAAAAATAAAATGCTTAGAGATGTATGCCGAGAGAATCGTCTGTCAGCTTACTAGAAGATAAACGATTAAACAGTGAATTAAGAAAATGTATTTCGTGAAGGGAAACGGGAAATTGTAGTTAGACGTAAAAAGATGCGATTGAATGGATATCGAGTGAAGCTCCGGTAGAGGTTTCCGTAGGTGAAAAACTGGAATGACGTTATCGCTCTTTCAACGAGTGTGTTTTCAAACTGGTGCGCATCAAACGCATCTATCATGTCCCCGTAAACGAAGGATTTCACGGGCAGGGACATTCGTTTCAATGGCAACGAGTTCGAGGACGAACGCCTGCCCCTCTATCCTCGCCGATTTTCACGAGACCTGCTGGCTGTTGCAATCTTTCCCCCTCGTTTTTTTATTGACGCATCACTTTCGAAAGCGATAAAACGAGTCTTTCAAGGAGCTTTAAAACTTCCTGTACGGATCACGTTAACGATATCTGTAAAAGAAAAACGATGCAGTTTTCCGTTATATATGCAGTAATTCATGGAAATGAAGCACATGCTATACGTTCTTGGTACAATTGGCACATGGTGTAGTAAGAAGTTAAATAATTTTCTTAATGGGATTGCATATTCTATTTCGTAGACAAATTGATCACACGTATCATGATACATACGTTATTACAGTATACTAGCGTTTAATAGTTTCACAATACTTGCTTACTTTGGACAGAAACTTATTCAATTATAAGAAAACGGATAAATGAATTTACAAATATTGTATTCTTTGTGATCATGATATTTATATATGGAAGAATATTACTGGAGGCTAATATACACTGACAAAATTCATGTACTTAAATGTCAAATTTTCTGGAACTATAATATATTTTTATTTGAACAGTTGATTATCTTCAAATCCTTTTTAATTTTTAGGATAAAAAGCGGATAATAAAAGGCTCTTGTGAATTGGTAGAAAAACTTCTACCACTAATTCAAATAGTCGTATTTGAAACTGACGGATTAATTAAATTTTTTAACAAATAATAATGTACCGTCTATGCTATAAGTTATAAGAGATAGCTTACATTATAGGGAGACGAAGAATTAATATTTATCACAATATTCTGTTTCCATAAATATTTTCCAGAAATACTTCAACCATTCTATCATAAAATTTCAACTATTGTACTTTTAGCAACAGCAGGAAAAAGACTCAGAATCGTTTCCAACCCCTCATAAGCTACCTTTAGGTACGACTCTTTCCTCGTAACTTCCCGCTATCGTTGGCTGGCGATCCCAAAAATCGAAAGAACGATTACGTGCCGCGTCAGCGCGACGCAGGAACAAAAATAGAAAGATAGCTAAGTTTGCTGAGCCAAGTTGGCCTCTGCCGGCTGTCCCGTTCCGAATAATTGATCGAACTAATTGTATTCTCAGAGAGGGAGTCGGCCTTTCGAAGTCTCTCTACTAGATCCATTAAGAAATGGGAGAAGTCTTGGATGCAACGATTATGTCCACGAGGCTTTGTGACAGACAGAGACAAAAGGAAACGAGTGGAAGCGGAAAAGAGGCAAGGAGAGATATGTAAGGAAGGAGAGAAGGATGGAATAAGGAGCAGAAGTGGCAGGCACATTGCCAGCCAACCAGCCATCCAGTAGACCCAATCTTTTTTAAACGCCCCACTCATTCATCGCGGCCAGACAGTCTCACGATTATAAAGCGCAAATCCTTTTATTCCGCAGTTTCGTTCCGCCTCTGCTCTTATTTTTTGCCACCAGCTTCCGCTTCTTCCTCGTCCTGGCCTTTTCCTCCCTCGTCTCCTTCTACCTTCTCCCGTTCCGGGCCTCTGTCCTTTTTCCTCCGCCGATATTGTCCCCAGTCGCGAAGGTTATTTTATTATCCAATTACTCTCATTTGCTTGGCAAAAGGCACCACCATCGCTTACGAAGGGAACGAGCGCAAAACGTTAGCCACTTAATTAGTAGTCCGCTGACAGATTCGGGTACCACGTCGTTGCTCGGTCACGGGATGCAAGGAGAGGAGAAAAGAATTCAGAGAAGCGAAAGGTGCGTACGCTTGGAAAAACGATAAAGGAGATAATGAATTCTTCTTGACGCTACCGTGGCATTCAGTTGGGAATTAAGAGATTACGTTTCGACGACGACAATTCTGTGCGTGTCTTTTAAGGTAAATTAAAATGACGTTTCCTCTATTTATATTTCAGCATCGGCTAGAGATTATTCGTTGATTACGATAGGCTTGCTTCCTTCTCTGCGGATAGGTAATTCATGGTTATTTTATATCTTTTCTATTATCCTTATTTATTGCCAGTTACATCTGTTAATAATTTTTTACATTTACCTTGTTGTTAGATAGAGGTTCTTATTGGTCAGGCTGTGAATATTTATGCATCTGTTGGAAATTTAAAGGTGCAAAAATTTACAAAATATACATAATGTGCAACTATTGCAAGAATATATAAAATATCTGAAGTAAAATTGAAGTAACATTTAATAGATAAAACTATTACTAGATAGCTATACTATTAAACTATGATGTCTTGATTTAATTAATTAAATCTTCTACACCAGATTAACGAATTGCGATGCACGCTATATGGGATATAATATGATCTTTAAGTTCTAAAAAGTTTTATACTATATTATCAAAAGCTTATCTATAACAAATAAACAACTGGAAAACAAATATCAACTAGTAATTTGAACAGAATAAGAGAAAATTACTTTCCGAACTTCTGTATCTAATTACTCGAACAAATTAACTTTTTCTAGACGATTCAACTCTTTCTCTCTGTATTAAAGAAACATGTAAATTTTTGTTACATAATATGCAATTACGTGAAATGAAAGTTGCAAAGAATCGATACAAGTAAAACGTTTCACAGGTGTGACTGGTTCCTGTCAACAGAGCACAGAAATTTAGTTTATTCTTCTTGCTCCTGTTTCCTTCTTGTTTAAAAGTTGAACTCTGTGGGCGAGAAGATCTTGGGAGGAGAGAGAAGAGACTCTTTATATATCGTTAGAGATTCAGCATATTTCGTCTATCCATTATTCATTGTCGGTTGGCTTGCCTTGTTCTTTTGTTACGTATTTCCTGCATCAGGAGTCTACGGTGTACCAACTGTGTTTTTGTCCGCTTCTGAAGTCTTCTTAACGCGTACATATGTATACATACAACCGACAGTTGCAAGAGAGAGTATCGTTTATTGAATGAAGTCCTTACGTCCGCAATTTTTTCTGCGAAAGAAAAAGTTTCTTTTCCCACTAACGTCTAGTTGCAGCAAACGATATGAAATTCATTGCAAGCGGACTGAACTACCTTCGACGTTGCAAGAATCGTTTCCGATTACTTGCAGCCAGTTATTCGCTATCAACATCTTCCCGAGTTTCTCAAATTCATCGTTTCTTTATTTCGACGAATTGAAATTTCTACGGTATTGAACATTGCGAATGTTTTTCTATAGGAAATTCAATTTCTACCATTTTTATGCATTTATGGGAAATCTGAAGATGTGAAAGCGCATAAAATGCAAAAATATATAGAATATAGATTTTTATAGCGTTTTCTATACTGTCTAATAGTTAAACGATTTCCTATTTAGGTGCCTCTGTCTTTTCAGTTATATAAGAATATGAATTTATACGAAAATAATAAATCTTGTTATAAATACTAATTATGTTAAAATTTATTAATTCGATATTACTTAAACCTATATCGGTTCATTACATTAAAGTATGCTATTTAGAAATACAAATTTTATTACATATATAATAAAAACATTAGAAATTGTAGAAATACAATAAAACATTCTCTTTCTTTATTATGTTTTCATTTAACATCGTAATTTTTTAAAGGATCAATAAATTTTACAGGTTATAATTAACTTTGTAATCGATAAACCGAAATTGAATAATAAAATATTCTTTCCTGCTAAAGTATTTAGCTCCTGTTAAAGAATTAACTGTGGAGTCAAACAGGGAGTGTGAATTGTTATAGAAAAATAATAACAGTAAATTATAACAATTAATTACATCACTTGAAACATTATTAATGTTAATAAAATAATAAAATAACTGATCTAACTGAAAATACGATGTTTGCTCGAAACATATCTTTTAAATATAAAATTTAATGAAGGATTAAAATGTTTGATATTAAATGATTTTTATAAACCAAAGATATAGCACACTTACCGAATTTATTATATTTGAACTAATCATTGTCAAACGATAATTGTTCATTCCTTAATGTACGAAATTGAAAACGTTAAATTAAATAGAATTATAAGGAATTATTGAATTACTAAAAATATAAAATATTATTAGGACATTGTGTTACTATTATAAGAGTATGTTTTCGTTCATATCTGGACATTTTACTTTCATGTTTTTCCATTCTTTCTACACGTTATACAACGCTCACATAGCAGAACCTAAAATATAAATGAACTCTGCCGTTTTCTTTCCTCGCGAGTAGATTGCATCGAAAATTTAAAATTGAACAGTCGGAGGACATGCAAGGACGATTTTCCTTTACCATTGAAATTGACTTGAATCGGATTCTGTTTCGAAACCTGGCCGAATACGTGCACCTATACCAGTTCATGTCTACTAGATCAACGCTGCAATGAAATGATTTTCTAGCACGTGGAAATCTTTTCGCCAGTGTGATTGCTGTTCTCAATCTGCGGTAGATCGGACCGATAAAAGTTTAACGAGAACCGCCGCCTTCTCGCCGATTTTATTTCTTCTGTGCCGTCATAAATATGTCCTGCGACACTTTCTTTGCAATTTTTCCTAAATATATTGTTTCATTATTTCAAACATTTGGATGTAGAATGCTGTAGTTTCAATATTTTGAATAGTTATTTTTATACATTTTTGTAGTTTAGTATATTACTATTATACTTTTTTATAATGTATAATAATGTTATACTTTGATATATTGTACAGTGACTACAAAAGATAGATATTTGTATACCATTGCATTTACTATAGCATCTGCAGACTATTAATTAGACCAAAGTATAATAAATTTCGTATCGTCTGGTAATAGGGCTACAAAATATCTCGTATACCTCACAAAAATTCATTTCGTAAAGAAATGATAGTATGTACAAGTATTTTTTGTAAGCACTGTACGTCGTTTTCATTTTAACAGTCAATTTATTAAATGATTATTTATTAATAAAATTCAATATTCGATCAGATTTTTAACATTTACTATATACTTAAAATAGATCACGCTGTATACCAACTTTAATATATATTTAATAATAAATATGTTTTAACTTCTATATAAATGTACATATTGCCTTCAAAATTGGCCAATATAATCATGACATTTGTATTTCATTATAGTGCTAATGAAATTTCAATATATTTTATATAATAGAATATATACGTAAAGTTTATTCATGTACAGTAAATATTTCAAATACATTCGTGAGCTATTCTACGTCATTACATGAAACGGCGGTGAAAATAATCGGATCGTAGAAAGGAATGGTACAAATCCAGTCTCGATAACGGTCAGGTAGAGCAAACTCCGAAAAAGAGTCGCCGGTCAGCCGTGAAATAATTACACCACTATACCGGCTGCAGAAATCGAACGCCGATGCAAAAATGATTTATCGGTCTTAACTGAACGGCCAGTTCCAACACATGATCGCGATTACATGCGTGTACGTAGCTTCAACGATTGTTTCCCTCGGTCCATGGCAATTTCCATTGTTCGTTGGGGCAGGCGTAGCGTTGCGTATCGCGCGAATCCGCGCGCTCGTGGTAAATAACAAATGGGTCACGTCTACCGCGTAACCATGATCCATGGAAGTAGTCAGAACGAGAGAAAGGGGGGGAGAGAGAGAGAGAGAAAGAGAGGGACAGCTACGATAATGCCATGTGCAAAGCGTGTTGATGTAGTCGCATTTAGAACGCAGCGGAAGAACATGCGCGTGCAGCGGAACTGCATTCCATTCTATGGCATCATTCAAAATTTAATACGGTCCTATAGGGACTCGCTCTTGGAAAATCCTATAAGGATTTTCGATCTAATGATCTTCCGTTCGAAAGGATTCGCGACTCGTGTCAACGTCCCTCGAAATATATACAGGATGATTCCGAAATCGTGTTACAACTCGTAAAAAATAAATTGAATATACAATCGGGGACAAAAATAAGTGGACAGATAGTGGAAATAGCGAAGATTCGTATGACTTGTTTGTTATAGACAAATATAAATATTAATTTGAATTGTTTATTACATAATCTATGTGATACACGGATATATAATGAATAAAACTTGAATATATAACGTTAATAGATACTAGCTCGATTAAACTCTATGCTTTATTCATTATATTTATTTTAGTGAAACATTGAAATTACACTCCACAGAAGTAAACGGAATGTGTCTTGAAAATCATTTATACGTAGATTGTAAATAAAGAGGAATTCGGCAGTTTCATAAAAAATTATCGAATTTCTAGACAGTTTGTGCAGTTCACTCGACGCAAAATAGAGAATTGAAGTGCGATACGGAGGCCTGGCACGCTCGCTTTTGAATAATTAAAATAAATGTTTCACGCGCTGACGCGTATAATGTCTGTATCTTTTTCCGCGGATTCTGCAATATTATTTTGTGTTCTACGCACGCTAGCGCTTGATAAAACCTCAGTCAATTTATTCTTCCCGCGTTGACTCCATTAAATTTATTTTATAAAAAGGGCCGACTTTTCAGTGCGAGTGACCGGTGACGAACTCGAAGAACAGCGTGAATTTATAATGATACTACGCACATCCTAACCCCAATCCATTTAGAAAATATGAGATACACGCGTGCACAAAGATGTTTGATCTGTTCGAATAAATTGCGGGATTCTTCATTAAGTGATTAATGAACTAATTTGTTTGGAATTAATAAAAACTCTGCACTATTCAGAATGTTGAATCGATAAAACAGCATGCTCGGAAAAAAAAATCGCTGTATTTTTTCAGACAGTGCAATCTAAAATATCTAGCTTTTATCGGTATTTTATTTATTCTACACTTTGAAGTAATATAATAAAGTAATATACCTATATATTAGACATCACACACTTTCCATTACATATACGCAAATAATAATAATTTCAGTGATTTTCAAAGACATTCTTTTTAGTCTTCATTTTAACAAATTTAAGAAAGTATAGAAACAGTTTCATATTGATTTAATCCTTTGATGCTTACATTTCTCTTTAAGAATTTTGACATAAATACGTTAAAACAAACTTACAATGGACTATAAATTAACATTTTGCTTTTGTATATATGATAATATTTTTTAATACAGTTAAAAATATAAATATACCAAAATACATGTCTACTTTGTCGGCTTACTTTTTTTATTCCGATTCTCTATTCCATTGTGTCCTCGATAGTTTCTCTACTAGAGAAAGCAAATCGGGACAATCGAGTTTCAGAGCACACAAAAAGGTGTGTAAAAATCATAAATCGGAACAATAGTTTTCAAATAACGATATCTCCTTGGTTAGTACTATTTCAAATTGTATAGCCTCGATACCTTCTCTCTCTCTCTCTCTCTCTCCATGCTCTTTCTTGAAAAACAAGCGGCTGAAATTCGAAAAATTTCATATTCACTAGATGGCGCGAATCCCAGTGTACCTTTGAAATTCGATTTCCAGTGTTCGTCCACGGGGTTAAAGAGGAGGTAGGCGATGAAAGAGATGAAAAGGGTGGTTGAGTCAGAAAGGAGAGGTGTGAATTTTGGCGGCTGCGGTAGTTATAGCATTAATGACTGTCTAGTTCAAAGGGAATTTGAAGATGAATTCAGGGAGCCGTGTAACGAGAACACCACGAACGAGGTAGACGCGGGACTATGTATATTAATGCATCCGTCCCAACAAACTACCAACGATTTTCAAATGCTAAACACGGTTTTAATTCATCCTTCTTAAGTTCTTTTTCTGTTCTTTTCACGACGTACCTGGAGATAAAAGGAAAACTGCAACGCGAATAATTAGTTGGACGATGTTTTACTAACGACGAATGTCTCGATCAGACGTGAACAGTTCGGTAATGATCTTAGGTTTGCAATTCAGCATTCGAAACGTGTGGTTTGATTTCCTTTGGATTAAGTTCTGAAACTTGTGTTTTCTTGTTCCATGTCTACATTTGATTAGTTTTCGTACTGTTCGTTATTTCGGAATGCATACTTTCAAACAAAGAAATACGTCTAGTACGTTCTGTAAATTTTATGGATTTGACATCATGTGTGCACGTAATTCTTAATAATAATTTGTTTCCGTATGAAAATAGCAGATTGATGTTAGAAATTCAAGAACACCAAAATGATACATATATCTCATTTTGTATCATTATTATTATTATCTTTTTTCTAGACCTCGGATAATAATTTTTTCATATACAAGTCTCTCTTCCTCCACGTTAAAAATAAATTACAAGGACGAAAATCGATCAGCCTGAAACTAATTTATCTTCATTATCTTTTATTTCCGTGACTATAGAAATTTCTGACGAAAGAACGCTTCAGTTAACAGCTTGAGAAATCTCATAAAAATAACAAATTGAAAAAATATATTGAAAGGAGTGAATAAACCGAAAGGGAGAAGATCCAATGAGAATTTCTTGCGATATACACGTACATATGAAAAACGATCAAGCCAGCACGATCGGTGCACTCGTTACCGTGAAGCATCGTAAAACGCACCGCGTGACGATGAAAAGATCGTTAACACACAGCCGAACATTTTATTAGCACTTCGTTCCGGATCAAAGCCATTAATGGCCGTCTATCGATTCCATGGTCCCTGGTGTCAATCGACTGGAACTGGCCGATGTTGAAAAACGCGTAAAACTGCAACCAATACTATCCATGCGCCAAGTAATTATTTCTCGTTTCACGAATTTGCGCAGGCACACTATGAGTTTACATATCATATCGATAGAATTACATTTTAATTAAGTAAATATTTACCACCCGTGTTATTTTTTACGTTAAAATTGCTGTTTTTTCAATAGTAAACTGATACGTATGATTTCTATTTAAATATCATTGTGAAATAAAATGTTTCCAAATATCTAAAAATACGCAAATATTTGCATTAAACTATTATAGATATTTAAAGCCGTTGTTAAAGGGTTTTTTAACTGGTGTATAGTTTTCGAGAGAATTAAATAATAGAAGATAAAAAGTAATATTAAAATGTGAATACCTAATGTATGTGGGTTATGTCTGACTATAGATAATCTTATATCACTTAGACCGCGTCTTCTGCGTTTCTACGTAAAATAATTTTAAATTATTGTTGTAGATATTTTTAGTTAAAAACACTTGTTTAATTTACATTCAATATTGTGTTCGACGTAATGAAATCAATATAAAATAGGAAGCAGTATTAGAAACCAGTGCTTAACGTTTGTGAAATGCGTTTAACTATACACAAGGCTATATCACTTAATTTCTGTCTTTTACATTTCTTACACCAGTATCTACATTAAGATATTATAGATATCTAAAGTTAATGCTAAAGTATTTTTTAATTAATACAAAGTTGAAATTAAATACAAAGTACAATTCTTAAAGAAATATATTAAAAAATACAGAGTAGTATGTCTGATTATAAATAATGCTCTATTACTTAATGGAAAGTATCGAAATTAGTGTATGTGGAATACAATATGCGTCTGCTTATAGACAGTCTTTTATCACTTAATAGAAAGTAGCATGAAATCAAAGCGTAGCGAATTCGTTATATGTCTAACTATAGATAATCCCCTGCTACTTGCTAGAAAACGTTGAATTCGCTTCATAGAAAATACATAGTACGAGTATATATTCGACTATATACGATCTTCTACTACTTAAACTCTATCTCCTACATACTTTTTCACATGCCTCTATGGTTGAATCGAAAACGAATTCCAAGGTTCCCATGCAGGATCGTATGAACAGGGATAACATAGTATTCAATTCACAGGTCGCTACGTGTGTCAAGACCATAACTCCACATTAAGATAATTAAACGAATTAGAGCGTGCAGCTTGAGACCTCGAATTTCCAAACTTAACTTTGTGCGGTCACTTTGCAAGTTCTAAGCTAATATTTGGGATGCAATTTGAAAATGTGTTGCATCTACTCGCATTACATGCAACATTCAGTGAACTTTGTATAAAATAATGCAATTAGAAAAGTGTATAATTCCTCACAAACTTTATTATCTTGTACGAGTTTAAAAATATATTGTATCAATATTTTATGCTTTAATATGATAATATTTTTTGATAAAAAGAGTTACGCAGTGTTGATAATCTTTTAGCAGTTGATTAGGTAGTTGTGTTTACTTATTGCAAAAAAATATTTTATAGTCCTGAGGGTTTTCTATCTGCAAATTTTCTATGAAATATAAATTAGCAAACTATAACGTAAACCATGTAATCCTAGTACATTGATACAGTATGGGTATTAAGTAACTGGAAGCATTTTTTTAATGATTTAATTTCATTTAATGTATCAATTATTATGTCATTTTGAAATATATAGAATTAGATACATAAAGATTCGGTGAATTCGTAATTTATGATATGTATCATATGAGATTAATATTCCGAAAGAACAATTTTCTACAATTTTGCAAAATTGTGATTAAACAAGTACAAGTTTCCAAAAAATAAAATTCGATCTTTGTATAGCGTGACTAAATGAATAGTTATTTCGTAGTGTATGCGATTTCATTTTGGTGGAACAATCGTTACGAATTGCTCGTCGAGCAGTAGAGCACTAAAACTGTTTACTTGGATGGAAAAGTTCGCGTCACGGGTATGCATTTACTGTAAAACGATATTGCGAGAGGAAACAAACAATTCCATATAGATTTCTACTCCCATGTTTTGGCAAAATTGATTGGAAATCGAATGATAAAATCCACAGTTGGAGTGGAACGCTGTAATCTTCGAGGATCTTGCTTTTTTACGAATTCTTTACTCTCTACACGAATAATGGAATGTAATATCATGAAAATGTCGAAGTAATTAAATGAGATGTAATTCAATTTTTTTCTCTTTTGTAAAACTCTCATTTCGGGATGGTTTCATAATTATTTTATGGAACAATTACTTCTCGTCATATTTTTTCAATGACTCTTTGTCTTTTTTCATTGTTATACCTTGCAATAAGTTTTACCTTGCAAAGAGAAAATTCACTATAGGTAGGATTTCTTTAACGTTGTTTTCAAGATTAATAATTTTTATGCATAACATTCGGTTTCGTATAAATCTTATTTACAAGTAGAATAAATGTAATTTAAAGTTTTAAGAAGAAAATCTTTTGGTGTATTTTTTTAATTGAAATCTTTGCGTAATTTTCAATACAACATAAGGACGTACTTATTTAAAGAACTTATTAAAATTAAATTTACTTATGTTTGTATTGCGACAATAAAGATATTCTTGCTTGATATAATTTTTCTATATTATTAAAAAAAATAAGAACGGAATAAAAACAATTATCAAATATTCATGAAGAATAATTGGAACATATTTGATTTAGTATCTTCCTGACATTTTACTATCATAAAGGATAGGGAAGTACATCCGTTTAAACAGAGGCGTATAAACAGAGTTTACGTGTAAGAGTGATAATGAAACACTCTGCATCGTGTTCGATAGTGTAGCTCGTGTTTCGGGGGCGTGAATCAGCATCAAAGGTACAGGCCCAGAATTTAATGTTACCTTCGGTGAAACGGAACATGAAATCTTTAACCTAGATTCTTTGAAGTCGCATTTCAACACACAGCTCATACCTCAGCTAAATTAATATCTCATTAGAAAAATTGCTAAAACGCCGCGATTACTATTTTGCCGTAATCACTTTGCAACAAAATATAATTACTATTAATATACTATATATAATCCCGAAAATTAAGATCTAATTCTGTATGGAAGTTATAAAATTGAAGAGTATAACCGAGGAGTTGAAATGTAAGGTAAACGATGTAAGTGGCAAAGGACGAAGACTTGCTATAGGAATAAAAACGAATCTACCTCGATCTTTCCTACATCTTACATTTCCTTCCTCCTACATGTTTTTATGCATATATCTTTTCGCACGTTTTTCCAGTTAAAATATTATAGATACAGAAAATTGCTGCTAGAGAATCTTTTAATCAAATACTTTCCTATTTTCCACGAAAAATTTGTAAAAATGAAATAATATAAAATAAGAAGTTGTATTGGAAATTATTATATTCTGTATTATCATATGATACATATTTTTACGTGACACGCAAAATATAATTGCCATTTATCCAATTTTGATTTTAAACATTACATTTTAATAAATTCAGTTCAAGTGAACGTTCAAATTTTATTAAAACAATGAAAAACGCGTTCTATAAATTAAATGTCATCGCTAGGGAGGTTGGACATGGACAAAACACGGTTGCGTTGACCGGTTTATGAATAAGCTAGGATTGTAGCGGAGGATCGTACGGACCGGTGCATGGCTAACGATGGAAGCCGAATGATAGACTAACGTGGATGTACCCGTGGCACACGATCACTGGGAGCCACAAGGTAAGCTTCCGTCGACGAACCGGTGTATGGCTAACACTGGGGACCACTGAGGAAAACGTGGGCCAACCCCATGGCACACGTTCACTAGGAGCAATTTGGATTAAGGATGGTGGACCTTGTAACCTCCTATCAGCTAGCACATCTCCACTGGCAAAGGTATACCATCATGGAATACCCGTTAGTTTACCTAACGAAAACTTTCAGATTTAATACGATTTACGCGAAGTAAAAATCAACAAAAATACATAGACCATCTAAAAAAATAACGAGAATCATTTATTATTAAATCGTTGTGTAAATCCGATTTAGTAATTAGTGTCAGTAGCTGTTTTAGGACTTGTGTGTTTAATACACGGATACAAATGAGAATATTGCATGAGTATTATATATAAATCATAAAAATATTTGAATGTTTACTATAGAAATATTTTACGGATATATTGCGCGTGTTATAAATATTTTGAAGTTTTATTGTATAAAATAAAAATATATTATATTAAATAAGAATTGTAAATGTATGAAATACATATGAAAAATTATTTAATTCGAATTATTCTACGCATATCCTTGTTAAAGCAAAATAAGCAGAACAGAAAATTTCTAATACAAAATTTCCCAATACATAAGTACAAGTTTCAGACTTTCTTTTACCCGCTACTGTACAAATAACATTCGACAGGAATTTGTCTTTTCTTCATATGGATTGTTTATTATCGCCGAAAACTACGTAGTATGTGTAGCCGAGGGAAAAATTTTGACAGCGTGACACAATCCTGTGAGACGAAGGAGGGATCACCGGAGGCGAAGTAGGGTCGTTGCCGAATTACTACAGTCATTTTTGCTGGTGGCGAAGCGATTTGCATTTAAACAAGCCAGGCATGTCCCTCGGGATTGTGTCGAGGCAGTCGGGTGATGGGGACGTCGTTGGATCCGTCTGTCGTCACCTCGAAACCAAAAGCAGGATCAATTTACCAAGTATCGACTTTACTGCGGTTTTATTATCCTGTTTACTGTCTTCTTCGTACCGTTTACTTCGCCACGACCACACGGCGACCTGTTAATCTATGTACCCGCGCACAGACAAAGACGAGCAAGAAGTTGCCTCCTTATACATTTTTATTGAGCTATTATTCTACCGTAATGTGAATCCATCGATAGAGACCCACCGGTATAACGCGAGACATCGGGGAGGATAAAGAGGCCTGTCGTTTCCTGCTTAGCTGAACAATAGAAGGAAGAGAAACCTATGGATAGTTAAATAGATTCGATTGTAACTGGAATAGAAGGTAGAAGGAAGAATGGGAGGAAGAACGAATGCACGCGCGGATAAAAATCACATTACAATCAAACATCTGGAACTGTACGGCTCGTTAAGCATATGTGGGCAATATTAACCCTGTTGTGCTCCTTTCTTCTTTGTGTTTGTATTTCTTTAGATGTCTTCTTTCTTTGGAATACGGTAAAAACGAATACAGGTGATGCGATACGAATATCCCAGGTGATGTGCACCGGGTCTATCACGAATAGTCGAAAATTCCGGTAATACGGAAAGGTCTACTAGTGTTCGTAGATCGTATAATAGATTATTAAGAACTTTCGATAGCGTCATGTTGTACATGTATTTAGATTTAATTAATTATCTAGTCGCTTGAAAATCTGATTAATTGTTTTATCAATACCAGACCTTATACTTTCGCACTCCTCATGTTAGAATTTCGAAAAAGAAAGCTCGGATAATACTCGATAAAATTATATTGAATACCAGATATTTATACATTGTCTGTATTCTATGATAATATCTGTTGCAATATATTTGGGGTTGTACAGACACGAAGGAATAGCAAAGAACATTTTAAACTAAAGGCAAGATGGTTAAGATGTCCGCCTTTATCATAAATATGTACTCTTTCAGATTATTTGGTAATTTTATTTATTAAATTGTAATTTTTTTTCAAATTAATTTAAATTGTATTAAGCTTTATTTTGTGTAATAATATGCATTCAGATATTATGTTTACTATTAATATTTATATACATCTATAAGTGAAGATACCTACTCATATTACTGGAGGTTCTAAAATTGAAATAAGAATTCAAATTTGGTACCCATTGTCAGAGAAGACTGCACCATAATTAAGTATATATCTCTGAGTTTAGTTAAACAAATAATTTTAAAATAAAAGTAATTAAAATAATTTTGTTCAATATAAATTACTCGAGTAATAATTTAAACAATTACTGTAATCTTCCGTTCTTTTGCTTGAAAATATTAGCAAACATTTTGTTTTACCTCGTTTGGTGGAAAAGCGTAAAAAAGATATTGACTGTACGTAAATAACATTTTTTTGTTGATCGTATTAATAGGAAAAATAAGTGATACGTATGTTTTCTGCGTATTTACAAATAAATTAGAAATAATAGCTCGATATAAGCTGTGAAAACTCATTATATGCTAATGTTCGCTTAAATTTTACGTGTTCCGAGGAATTACGGTAAAACCTGTAAAATAGTGTTGCAGTAATTTACAGATAGTCATGGGTCGTTAAAACACGTGGGAAACTTGCAATGTACGAACAAAAGATTTTTTCACGGTATATGGTAACTTAGTGACATTGTGCTTCGTATCATTTGCGTTGTTGGGAGAGAATGAAAAAGGAAATCATTGTAAAAACTAAAATACGTAAAACGCGTATAAAAAGTATTGAATAGTATCTATCATGAAAATAATTTGAGCGTTGTATGCATACAAGACGATTACGAATGTCGTAGTTGTTCTGTTTGAATTGGAAACACATTATAACTACAAAATAATAAAGACGACATAATTACAAAATTTAAGAAAATCGGTTGAAATAAATATTAAACATGATAATTAAACCGCTGATTTTTGTGCGGAATTTCATATTTCTGTGAAACATAATAATTTGTTTCACTTACTGAAAGCTATGACAAGTGCTGCACTTTGAATATTTTATATATTTTTCTATATTATTTGCATTCTCTAGATTTTTGTGCTTTTATATTTATTATAAATGCATAAAAATCCGCAGCATAATGACGCTGCATTAGAGATATCCTGACGATCGTATACAAATTTCACTGTCTCACTTTCCACTGCTATTGACATCCCTGCTCGTAAGTTGACCTGGAAACGTCACTTGTCTCTATACGACAATTCGCGACACGGAAAGATTGGTTACTGTCGAAATACACATGGTGGTTTCTATTCAGAGCGAAGACAGTTTACTTATTACATTTACTACCGTCGCAAACTTTACGTGACGAACTTCTTCGCGCCCAGAGATACTCAACACGATAAAACTCTTGGACCGAGCGCGAGATTACAGGGATTCCACTACTGGGACTTCATGGACAGTTGACACATATAAACGACTAACACGTTAGAATTTTTTCTTTTTCTAGCACTTACTCGCGCTGTTTTATATTTTCTGATATAGAAGTTTCTATTTGTAATAACAGAAAATAATGTATAATAATTTCTCTTGGTTTCTTCCACTTTGTGAATGAATCCGTTCTACTGTTGTGTATATTGAAAAAATTTTCAACAAAAATGATTTAGAAGAAAAATTTCTTACGGCTACATAAACGTGGAATCTTAATATTTATTGAATCTTGATATTCCACGGTGTATGATGACGCGAATGAAATACGAGTGAGAGAACAGATTTATAATAAAATGTTTGGAAAATGGAAGCAGAGAAAAGTGTATAACTTGTACCAAATATCAACTGGTGTCGTAACACTTATGACTAGCGGTATATGCCACGAAATAATCGTCGTGAAAATTTAAAATCTAAAAAAGCAGTTCACTGAAAAAAGTTATTGAAAAACTCGGCGTTGGATGAATTTCCTAGGTGACTAAATAATTTCTTGGCAGGAGTTACTTGACCTGTATCACGTTACGTTGTAGTCAGTTTATTTTGAAGGGCCGAGAAACCAAGAACCAAGTGCACTTTCCGTAAAAGTATGAATTATCACGAGGCAGGCAATTCGCAGAAATTCTAAGTGTGGCTATAACAAATTAGCTTGAAATAAAAATTGCGGCAACATGACCTACCGTACTATGTATTACGTTAACGCGTGCCGCGAAGAACTGAAAATTGGAGCTTCGGAAGCATCAAAGGTGGAGTCAGAGTTGAGTAGAGTACCACTCTACTTTCTTCTGTTCCGCTAGCTAACTTCTCGTCTCTGAACACTGCTAACCCTCCGCTTCTATCTTGTTAATACAGTAGCGTAATAGCACGTGTTCTTCAGATTTTCAAACCTATTTTCATTATTCAAACGTTTTAAATAAAAAATTTAAAAAATCTTTGAAACGGGGCTGTCACAGTTTCCCTTAAAATAGTCGATGCATTAAAAAACTGGTTAAATGGAGTAAAATATTTTCCAAATGCTAAATTTATGTTTTCAGAAACTTTGGTGATAGAGAGGAAATTATTATGCTATTATATTTCATATTTTTTTCATGAGAGAATTTGTAGATTAGTTCGAATTACACAAAAGAATAAAAGAATTAAATATATCTTCGAAGCAAGTTATTTATTATTGGTTATGCTTACTAGTTATGTAATACTCTGAAATCAGTAGTATATTTATATATTTATCTGTATATTTCTGTTTGTACGATTAACTAGGAGTTGGAGGTGTCAAAACTATCTGTAAATAACGACAATGAAGGCTATTATTATTAAATAAAACGAAGACTATTGTTACGTCATATTTTGTGCTTTCTTTTTATAAAATGGAATGCTGTAATTGAGCTAATTTAAAGCGAATCCAATCAACTTGCTCCAAGTCGGAAACGTAACGAGAATAAACAGCATGGTCCGAGGTAAGAAGAGATTCCAGTTAATACGAAGCGTCGTTGTCGTTTTCGTTTTAATGTTCGACTCTGTAATTTCTGAGGTGGTTATGCAAATCGGGACGGAGAAGAGACCGGGCATAAAGCAACAGTCACGAGCTGGGAGCACAAAACGACGGTCAGGATTCTCCCTTTGCTCCAGTTAATTATTATAATGAAGCGTCGTGCACAATTTGTGTACACAATGTATTGTCCTCAATAAATTGTCGGATCTACGATACACCTAGTTTATATGCATACATCGTCGACAGCTAGACAGCTGAACTATATTCAATATATATATATATATATATATATATATGTATATCACTTTCCGACTAAATAAATGCTTTTATTTGATAGCCTGACTACACAAAATCAAATATAGCAATTAGATCGTTTAATATCCCTTACGTTGGAAAGTAACATGGAGTAAATCGTGTTTAGAAATTGAACAATTTTTGTTCTACCCCTAAAAGCAAATTGAGGGAAAACAGTAATTTTTGGACTTCGTCTTAGATTGGGGTTAGATTAGTAGATGAAAGAAAACCTTGTGTGTTTGATTGATTTTAAACTCGATGTTAGAAATAATTTGTGTATATAAATTTTTCAAAACTAAATAAAAAATGCAGGTATCTAGATAAATTACTCTGAGAAATAATCCGAGGAAAAATGAAATTTCTAGGGTTATATATAAGGTAAAGATATAGAAAATAATGGTGTTGGGTGGTAGAATAGTGAAATTCTTTCTAGCTATTACGATTTATGGACATTTATTTCAGTCAACTGCTAAAAAATATTTCTTCCAGTAACACAAAATATTTGCCGAATAGTCCGACGTAAAATAAATTAGCAACTTCGTTCTGAGAGTATTTTTTTCAGTTTTAACATGTATTCCCCTTTTCAGTGTTGTCGTTAAGTTGACCGTCGTTCAGTTGCAGCTGCATTCAAATGAACGAATATTTCGACTTAATTAGTATCTCTCGGTGAATATTCGGCCAGGCCCGTGTAACGTTTGGTGGAGCATCGTACGCATTTACATCGACCCGCTGCTGTACGCAGCTCGAAATATGCAAAACAGATTATCTAGGCGACTCGGTTGCGGCCAGAATGGATAGCACGTATCTACGTGCTTACGGCGAAGTCGTTAGATTATTCATTAAATTCTCCCTTATATATGTATATTTTGATAGTTATTCCAGTTTAATAGGGAAGCAATCGTTAAATAAACTCGGGAGTTGATATTATAATTTGCAGAAAAATGACACGGCGCTTGTTAGAAGTTAGTACATCTGACAATGGATCAATGTTATTGTAGTTATACTGTTTGTAATAAGAAACAAATAATTTAACAAAAACAACATCAATGTGAAAATATGGATATGAATGTTCCAGCTTTTCTTTTTTTTCGATTAAACGCTGTTATTGTGATATTCTGCGGATACGGTAGCTTAAAGTTTCCTGATAACAAGAATATTTAATAAGTGGTAAATTTTCTAATACTAAAAGATGATATTATTATGATTAAATAAATGGTGTTCAAACGAGAGAGTATAAGTTTTTCGAAAGCACCGAATATTGATGATGTAAGCGTAGAAAATGAATGGCTTTAATGTAGACCTGTTTTAAATTTCACGAAAGCTTCTATTCGAAATATCTCCTTTGCCTTTTCATACAACAATATGTTATTAAATCATCAATCGATATGATTGCATTTTTATCATATTTTGTTATTAAACAATCCTTCACTCTTTGAACTAAACATTTCTTAATCTTATAATTCATAATTTACATTTAAAAATTGACTTTTAATTCTGTATTAATTAAGCATCCCTTGTCATTCTTTCTAAGCTACTAAATTCTTTACTCAAGTCTTAAACTGTTTTCGCTAACGTATTATTATTATATATATATATTACACATTGTATATTCAGCTACTACTCGATGAGCGTATTAAAAATGTATTACACGTAATGCGTTGAAAGACGTTAATTTACTGCAAACGAAAACAGGGATACTTTAAGGGCAAAAGTCCCTTTGGAGATATTTCACGGAAGAAATTCTCTTTTGATCGTAATTTCTTTTGAAAGTGCTCAATGGTATCTTTACCTGAATATCCAATTTCTCTGTTTTTTTAGTAAAAGAGAGAAACTTTCACCTTTGGAGATGAAACGAACGTTTCCACTTCTCTAGATAGATTTCGTTGCGAAGTATCGATGACATGGTTACCGTTTCCTTCACTACTGTTTACCGGTTGGCAAGATGGAAAGGCAGAAGGAAGGTGATCCATTTTATCTCTCAGAAACACGGCCATCTTCCCTCTTCCTACCTTTTTCCTTACCCAGCGAGGCGTTATTGAAATTTCATTTAGAAAGTATTGACAATTTTCACGATGGCCTGCAGCCTGATGCTATTTAAGCAAAAATCAAAGCCCGACCGAACAAGGTCATTCATTCTGTGCTTAACAAAAATATGTCGACGCGAGAACGTTTTATATTTTTTTCATCGTTTATATCTCATGCCTTATATATCCTCTTTAATTTTCTTTGAAAATTTGATTCGAAATTTTTGCAATTACATTTTTCAAGGCACAAGTTTTCAACTTTCGAGTTACGAGTCTAAGGTCTAAGGTTTTAAATAAAATAGACTAGTTGTATAACGTTATAGAAAAAATAGAAGAGATGGTGATTATAAATCGTAGGATATGGTTGAATTGATCCTAATAAGATACGATGTAGTAGCGGATATGCATTTCTCTGAAACAAAGTGAACAGATCGGTATAATTGCTTGCGAATGAATGAATGAAAATGGATTATCAATCCCGCTTATACAGAGCATCAGACTTTCCTTATTCTTCACAGCACCAGATTTGATTCCAGTTGAATCACTGACCTGACACTTCCATACTGTCTCTAGGGGATCAGCTCAGTAACGTACACGTACTTTCGCGCAATTCGCTGGGGAAATTCAACCATCTATTCCGACGGTGCGTAAACTTTTGCGAAGGATCCCTCGATTCGTCGATAGACGAGCCGAAAAGAGGATAGCTACCCCGTTGGATGACCCTACAGGGTTCCACAGGCTTGCACGAGATACCTATCAGGGACAATGGAGATTGCAAAACCGGCGGAATACTGCATTTGCAATCGGTAAATGCATTTTATAGTAAAACGGCTACATTCGCCGAAACGAATTTGAAACGTAAAAGGCAGATATTGCTTGCGTATATGTTTTTACCATCATTCATCCTGACCGTACACCGTTTGCAGGTGACGGCGTTTATGATATGGTTGTGGCAGAGTATCCGTTATTTTTTAGTCGAAAGAATTTTTAGCTTCACCCTGTGTGTACTTGGTTAACAGAAATAAAATATATTTCATACAAAAAAGGAATCCAATCCGATTTACTTTAAACATCTCCGTTTTCTAAACCACTATTTTTCAAATTCAACTTTTCAAAAATAGTCTTTAATATAGTTTTTAAGAATCTTATATTTTCGACATTCCGTTCTTTTTAATTATAACCTGGAATTTTGAATTTACTCGTTAGATGTTGAGAGAAGAAATACAATGTTTTCGTACGTATGCAAACATTTAAAACTACCTTCTGAATTTCATCTATAATGTATATAATATAATATTTTACTAATCTTAGTATTGACCCGAAATTAACTATTGCAGATATCGTTAATAATTTTTTACACCGATATATTTCTTACCAAAGAAGTTTCTGAGGTAACAAACTGATATTATTTAAAAATTCGTAGATTCTATTGAACTTATAGTGACTCGAAATTTTTGATTCGTAATGTATAATATGGTTGTTGTTAACTGATCTTCATCAACACTATGTTTAAATGTAACGCGAATTTGATAACTTATAAAGAGCATGTTTATAATATTTTCAAGCGCAATACTATGTAGGTAATTTGCAATTTAACTTTTGAAGCATCGGATTTCTCTAAGAGAATTTCAAGTTGTTAAGCAGAATTAGTTGAAATCGAAATCAATTAGACTTCCAAAGTCAGTTCCACAAGGGGCAGCCAGGTTTCGAATAATCTCTAGTTAATCATTCTATTTCCAAAGCACTTAGACTACTCTCGGATTAGCGAGTAATTAGGGAGAAATATCATAGTTACAAGAAACAGTTCGTTTATTTTTAACCGACTACGAATAATGCATGCTTCATCATCTACGTCAATCTAAATTTAGCTATCTTGAAATAAAGTTTCACCAGTAACTTCTGAATATTATTCTATTTCTGATAGCAAAAGTGATAACTCTGTTATTAATATTAGTAATAACTAGTGACGACTTCCTATAATTTGATCGTTTTCTTCACTTTTGAAGCATTTATTGTTACTAAAATATAGCTACTTTCTTCTCGCCTATTTTTCTTTTTTATTCAGAATATTTTTATATCAAGTAATAATGATTGATTTAGCATACTGCTTATTGTTTTTTTTCTTTTCAAACGATTCTATTGAAATGTTTATTAGAACTCACATTATAATACAAAAGTAAGATAACGGAATGAGCGTTAATAATAAATAAAAGTTTCTAAGAACGTTATAGAATGAAATGAAGATATCTATTGAAATATATTTTAAAATTTGTTTATCATCAACTCGTATCTAGTAGAGTCTCAGATCTCTACTCATCTGTAAAACGTTACAGCCATCAAACAATTTAATTCATTATCAATCTGTCTTTATATCTTCTATTGAAATCAGTCTTTCGATTAAAAATCTGTTCAAACTAGGACAATATAAATCTTTAATAACGCGACGTATGTACGTGATCTGTATTTTTACTGGAAAACGATCACCAAGAACGTCAAATAGAAAGCATACGTACGACGCGGTCGTCGTGGATTTTCCACAGGTACTCGAGGAAGCTCGTGACTAGCACGACATCGACTTCGAGTGTATATTTTGAGACCATGTTTACTCGGTCATCAAGCCAAACTCCCTTGACGGCACTTGCCACCACGATTTCCTGATTTCCCCAGAAATCTTGTCATGAAGCAGTATACCTACTGAATCTACTTGCGTTGGATTACCTCCCCTTATCTTTTCCCTCCTCGACGCACTCGCAATATGTAGAACGTACGAATTTTATTAAATTTTATATAATAGAACTGTATGAAATTATTTACGCTTTATAATTATATCATAGACATTTTCAGCAATACATATATCTGAACAAAAGTGCTATAGAAATTGAAGTAAAAATTTCAAACAATTGAAATAAAGTATTACTATTAGTTTTTTTCGTTATAAATTTAATTAAAAGGTCCTTGTCCAAGTTTGCAGTTGTTCATTGATTATGTTCTTTCGTAAAATATTTATCTGCCTTTTTGGATATTACTTTTTTAAAATTTTTTAAAGAAATTGTCATACATTTACTTCTTCGATATTCGCAACAGAATTTACGTTATATCTAATGAAAATGTTCTTTTAAGAAATATTAAATGAATCTAACCTTCCACTAGTTAAATATGACTAAAATAAATAATAGAATTTTATCAATCATTCAGATATTCATTTAAATAACAATAACGTGTACTCTTTCATAAAGACTTTTCATATTTTCACCTATTCATTTCCACTTAAAAATTTTATCAATTTTCCAAAGATAACGAATAAACTGCAATGCTATTGGCACAAATAGTACTTACGTAGAGAGTTGTTCCGCCCACTGAATATTATAGCAAGTACTTTACTTTTTTCTATACATTTACTCACACTTGTTTAAAATTTTTCACAAATGTTCATAAAAATAAATTTATAAAAATCCGTGTCTAATAATGAGCGTTCAGAATGCATTCGATTCAACCGAAGTCCGAAACAGATTGTCAAGCTTCGATGTTTGAGCGCAAATATTTTTCCGCAATGTGACGAATGTCCGAAACGGTGGATCATGTTTGAGGACGAAGCACGCAGTTCCAATATTTATAGTTTTATATCACGTGTCAGAGACGATGGCATTACGAAGATTCGTGAATTCAACAAACACGCGATACAAAAAAGTTCGTTGAAGTTCTCGAGTGCACGTTAAAAAACCTGGGTAAACATGGTAACATGGCAATCTGCAAATAAGTGTCACGTTGAAACCCATTGATTGTTTGGAAGAGTATTTTCGTTGGCTGAATCCGCGCCTGTAAAAAGTTATGTTCGTATAAGCGGCTTATATCTTTATCCGTTGTGATGTATTCAATTT
Organism: Bombus affinis; assembly: GCF_024516045.1. Taxonomy (NCBI): domain Eukaryota; kingdom Metazoa; phylum Arthropoda; class Insecta; order Hymenoptera; family Apidae; genus Bombus; species Bombus affinis. Next base: position 2,953,966 of record NC_066352.1, on the reverse strand, counting down.
TCTATACATATTTCCATGTATTCGTAACATACGCTCTTTCCATATTTTAATATCAATGAATCTGGAATCCAGCAGCTTTCGAAAGCGTTAGCCGATATGGAACACTGCCTAGAACACTGTCTCTGATAAAAGTTAAATATCACCATCAACTACAAATACTTCGCTGTTTTCCTTTCTCTTCTTTCGCTCGTTCCCATGGAGACACTAAAACTGTTGTTTGCTAGAAAATTTCGATATTTAACAATTCGAAAATCCACTATAATACGATAAAGAAAGAAGACAATTTAGACGATCATAAATCAAATACGATAATTATACTTATATATAACTTACTTGACTCGGTTTTAAAATTGTTATTCCCGAGTAATTTTTCTTCAATGCAAATAAAAGATAAAATCAAGTTGGAAAGAATTTCTTCAATGCGAATACGTGCACGCAATTTCTACGTCGTTTTAAACGCCGCGTCTCGCTTAACAGACTTTTTTTTGAACGTTCTTAATTACTTGGCCAAAAAAGAGACGAAGCAAAGGGTCGTTAGCCACCATACCTTGGACGCAATCCTCAAGAAACCAGCCGAAAATGTGTTTCGACTGAAGTTGGAAACTACGAAGGGAAAAGTGGCGAAGAAAACGGTTGGATATAAAAAAACAAAATGGACTCGCAGAGTTCGCAGTGGAAACGACATAGCTCAGATGATATTTCAAGATAGTTGCATGTTTTTAAGAATGAAAAGAATGTGACAAAGAAAATATCGAGTTATTCCTAAGAACTCTTTTGAATATTTACTCGCAAAACTAATTAAATTAATACGCAGAAATTGATTTATGAATCATAAGTTGTTGAATGGGAATTTTTATTATGTTTGCGGTTTTAACAATATCCAAAAAGATTCCAGTCTGTAAATAATAATAGAAAAAGAACAAATATTCTATATAAGTTTCTCCAGTGAAATTGAACAATGATTCTGTGCTTTTTTTCACACAGTACACATGCATTTTTCAAACTCGTTTTATTTACAGTTCTTTTATAACAAACTTTCAGTGTTAATCTTCTTGAACCGATTACTTGAAAAGCCGTTTAGCAAACCGGATTTGTATTCCTGTTAGGTAATCGATGGTTTTCCCCTGCCGATGTAATAATTTGTCATAAAGATATACAAGAAAAATCATATAGATACCTAAACCCTGGTAAGTTCCATTATATCTGTCTCTCAACAATATCTGTTAAAATTAATAAAATGAAAAGTTAATAAGTTTACGAGTTAACCTCAGAAAGTTCGTAATATGTCATCCTTGCACACAACACCATTTCCACGATAAAGAAATAATCATGTAAATAATTCTCTTCTAAGCGTTTATTCTAAATTCTCCAGTATTTTATTGCACCAAGAAACAGTAAACCTTATTCATAGTATGCATATATTATTTATATATTATATATTTTTATGATGCATATATATGCGTATATCAATCCATTGAACACTACACGTGCTTGTGAACTACCTCCGTAGTTTTTCCGTCTTTATCTCCGTAATTTACTCTCCTTTGCATAGGCGCCTTGCAAAAAGACGAAAATTATCAGGAAGCGACTTCTTTTAAAGAAATCGAAGATGTTTGAGAAGGAGAAACGCAAGAAAGGAAGAAAGGAGAAGGATAGTAGAAGAAGGTAAAGAGAAGGCAGCCTTTGCTTGGTAAACCAAATCTCTGAGGAGTTGAAAACACCGAGGCTATTCCACGCACGTATCATCGCTCCCGTCTGCAACCGGGTTCGACCCTCTTCAACTCTGTTCGCCCCCTGTCTTCTAAACCCCTTCCCAAGGAACAGCCAAAAGAGACGGGCCTCTCGTTCCCCTGGCCTCGTCATATTTTCATCTTTTTCCACTCTTTTACTATCTTGTTCGTCCTTTCTCGCCACGGTATCGCGTCTCAGATGCGAAAATGGCCGGTCGGCGCAGGCCGAAACGGCTTCAGCCTTTCTGAAAAATGCACCAACGTCGTGGACCAACGTGTACATGCACAGGATCACACACGTGCATGTTTCCTCTCCTGGGAAAGTATTTTAGACCTTGAAAATGCATGATATCCGCCAGCGAAGAAGAGAGACTCGACGAATCGATAACCGCGTACACAATGGCCAGACTCTGCTTATCGGCGCTGTTACACGTGCACCATTCGTGAGTGATGGGAATTTCTTTATGAAAGAGCTAGCAGAACCTTCGAGCGGGATCGAAATATAAGATCGCCACATTTTCTATGCTTCTGTACGTAACCGGCTTCTTTGAATTTTCAGGGAAATATGCAGGTCCGAAACATACTGCGATTCCGCGTTTTATATTTGATGTTTGACGTGATTGGACGTGGATTTTTATGCATTTATGGGAACCTTAAAGGTGGAAAAATCTACAGGATGTAAAAAAGCGTCTAAATTATTCAAAGTAGAGTTATTTTCTAGAAAACAATCTTTTATCATTTGAATAAGTTAGAACTGCTTTGATAACTAATAAATTTGAAAGGAGGCAATGGATTAATTGTTGAGGTTTACTGATAGAATGACGAATGGTTGAATTTGTAATATAAAAATATATTGAAATAAATAAAGGTATAGGTATAAATATAAGTATATGCTGATCCAGATCCTCACTCTTACAGTGTTACAATACAATAGAAGAAGCTATGATATGGAGCTTATTCATATATTTATAGCAAAGGACATTGTCAAAAAGTTAACCTTGTAGCTCTAGCTGAGGGCTGTAACAAGAAGCAGCAATAGAAATCAACTTATAGCTCTTTTGTTGCTTGATCTTGTAATCCGAAACATAATTTATATTCAAGGGCACAATAATATGAATCTCTCCTTATTTCGAATTTTTTTATTTCACTAAATTCTATTCTCTTCGTAACAGCGGTCTCCAGGTCACGGATATACAATGTAGAGTTTTTCTTGAAGTCATTACTTCAACATTAATTTCGACATCTAGTATTATTTACTAGGTAAAACAAATCTGTGTTTAAGTCTTATGTTAATTATGTTCATAAAATATGAATTTACATGAATATATTTCTAAAAAGGTTCAATTGATTTATATTCTCGGTGTCTCAATTTATAATATGAAATAGTTTGTATTAGATTTTATATGAATATTTATTGCGAAAGAGAAAATCATATATTAGCGTATATTGGTAACCAAGTACAAACAATATCGATTGTATCACAATAGTATTGATTGGTTTACGAACAGTTTCATTGATATAAACTTATGTTTCAGGCAAGGTGCAACAAATGGTTGATTGTACAAAATTAAACAAACCGTGATTATTTTCAATTGCACGCAAGATATATGTCTCCGTTGTGTGCATTGTTACGAGAGCGTTACTTTAGCCAGTTCGTTCCATTGATTCTGTCGTAGGGAATAAAGACAAATGACCGTAGAAGAGACGCGTCGAAACATTACCTAAGTGCATCACGTCAACCGAGCTAATTTGTAATTATTCATTGTGAAGCTATTGTTTGACGAAGAACTTTTACACCATTATAACGAAGAACAACGAAATTATCTAAATATCTTACAAGAAAAATCGCTGAAAATGTTCCTTTTCTATGTTATCTAGTGTACACCTTTTTTGTACATTTTTGTCGATTAAAAATCGACATTTTGACTTTTCTATTTAAATACCATTTACTTTTAAACTAATTTCAATTTAAACTAAATTAAGATTGGAAGATGAAAGTCAAATTTGATTAATACATATATTTTCTATAGTTCTAGTTTAGTATATTCTAATAAATTGAGATTTTGTCAGAATCATGACAACAGATTGATTTTGAGTATTATTAAATTCAGTTTTGAGAGCATGTTAAAATAACAGTTTCTTTAGGAACGTAAGAATTAATTATTGAAAACATACAATATAATTAAGAGACATTTTTCAATTAGCTACTAAATATTTTTTAAAACAAAAAAAAAAAAAAAATACAGAATTGACGAAACCAATATAATTTCAAATCAATGATTTATTCTTGTCATAAAATAATAATAGCTGCTAAACGAGAAAAAGATTTTAATTTAAAAGATATGGTAAAAAATTACATATTAATAAGTTTTCGAAAGAAACGATCTTTGTTTTTTACTGTGAGAATGAATAGCATTTCCTTGACAGTGGAAAGAATTCATCGAGCGAAGAGTCTCGCCCTCCGCGTAGTACTTTAGACTTTTCTCTTAACAAACTTCCGGAAAGCAATAATTTCATAATTCTTACGTACGGATTAATTCAGTGAGAAAGTTCACGAGAACAAGTCTGGGAAAGAGAGATAGACAGATAAAGAGAGAGAAAGAGAGAGAGAAAGAGAAAGAGGCTGGTATGCTGTACTGAACGACAGAGAAAAAATTGTTAGCTGGTCCACTAATTGGCCAATCCAGTAAATCTTTGGCGAATCTTAAAATTTCGTAAGAAGGACCGTGAAAAGTCTTTCTTTTTGGCCGGTAAGAACAGGAGAAAAGGGCATGAAAAGAAGTTTAAGGCGAACCCGTGGGAAAGTTGGGAAACGGAAGTTGGATGGCCGGACTCAGGGTTGTACGAGCGAACGAAGTTGAGCAAAAATTAGTGTCGCGTAATTAACTCGGAGGAATAAATTCGCATTAAAACGGCGGCTAGGGACGCAATGGGAAGAACGAACACCAGTGCAAAGCAAAAATCGCGGCCGTAAAAATTAACCGTTTTAAACGTCCCGTCGTGTAACAAATGAACCTTCAGACACACTCGTTTCTTCTGGAAAAACAGAAAGAAATGCCTGTTCAACCGCTCGTTCTGCTCTTTACTGTCCCTCTTCTTGGTTTTTCGCCCCTTCGTTCGACTTTGCGTGAAATACCTTAAATCATGGTCATTGTAGTTTTGTCATTTATATGGTATCCTATTATACGTCATCACTAG